>NW_027205315.1:0-322500 GCF_024711535.1 Dipodomys merriami
CTTTTTTAGGGAAGGTAGGGCTTCACGTACATCATAATTTCTTGTAATAAATCACTACAAACCCCAGGAAAATCACAAAACGACTTTATAGTATGATTGGCACACTACAAAGTGGGAAAGGACCAGAAACAAGTTGTTGGTTAGATCAAGGGGGCCTACGTTCTTTAAACTGGTTGGCTTGCACCACAGAAGAGTCTCAAGAGGATACATGCTAAACTGCAGAGTTCCTTTTTTAAACAAACACCACCTGTGGCCTGACTGCAGCGTCACCAAGCACTCCAGCACCTGCCTGCCTGCGGTTTTCCCAAGGATTGTTTATGTTCCTAGTCCCCTGGGAATTGCTTCTTCTGTTCATTCTCAGGTCGGGTTCATGGTCAGCTGCATAACTCATACCTCAGAATATGCTCGCTAGCTCAAGATGAAGTCACCCAGGCCTCAGTCTTCTCAGTGTCATCTTCAGATTGAGCCCTGGAATGTTCATGTCTCCAAGGATGTACTGCACAGGCATCCTGTGGCAGATGCCAGCCAGGTGGTCAATGGTGAACTCAAGGTGGCAGGACTTTTAAAAGCCATGTGGTTGGGTAGAAGGCTCTATCACTGATGGTCGAGGTTGTCAGGCGAGGTCACGGCACCAATGTCCTGACACACCTGACCTGGGATCATCCTCCTTCTTCATCTTCCTTGCCCACTCCCCCCGCCTTGACACTCCCTCACCCCAAAACCTTCCTAGATCTTGGACCAGAAAATAAACTTATTGGGGCTGGGGATGTTTGAAAACTGGTGACACAGCCTGAGCCTTAGAGTCTACCTGAGGCTGCTTCCCTCTGCAGTCGGTGACCACAAAGTTCCTGGATGTCATAAAGTTGCTGAGGGGTCATTGGCTTGGTCCTACATACTGTCTTTAAGCTCTGAAACTGTCCCCATAGAATGTGAATGGTTGGCTCCCTTGATTCAGGGACTCCAAACCAAGGCTCACATGCTCCCTTCTTCCCTTCCTTTCTTCTTTTTCTCCCAAGGTCCTCCTCTCTCTTTCCTTTCTTTCTCTGACTCTTGGGCCTTGAACTCAGAGCCTAGGTGCTGCCCCTGAGTCTTTGTGCTTAAGACCAGTGGACTAAGGCTTGACCCTCACATCCACTTCTGGCATTTTCTTTTTGGTAGTTAGTTGGAGATAAGAGTCTTACAGGCTTTCCTGCTCAGAACTTAAGCCTCGATCTTCCCATCTTAGCCTCCTAAGTAGCTAGGATGACAGGCATGATGCACAGGCATCCAGCTCAAACCAAGGTTTCTTCATGTGTTGTGGAACCAGCACTGGAAATTTTCATCATCTGTGACCTATCCCCCCCACCCCGAGCTTGGCGCACACTGTAACTCTTTGTTGGATAAATAAATAAGCATCTGTCTACGACAATACTACAGAAAAGTCCCATCTGATTCTGGTAAGCATCTTGGGTGGGCATAACCTGATGTAACTCTCCCACAGTTCTCCCAACTCCCTCTTCCTGTCCTTCTGGTGCCACCGCACTTAACTCTTTTGGCTCCGAGGACGTGAGCCACGATGTACTTGCTGGATTCTGGGGCCTCTGGGATGCCTATCTTAAAGATCTCTGTCCAGAGGCTGACCAGCTTTGTGGCACTCAATTCCCCACTCAGGTGTGAACAAGGTTGCCGTGAGCTGAACGTCTGGCTGAAGGGGCATACTCTCCACCGCCTGGGGCCAGACAGGATGGTCCACCATATCCGGCCCCCAAGTTTCATGTTGCAGAGAAAGGATCCTTGAGGCATCCCAGGTCTCTGAATCTCCCAGAGTCCAGTACAGGTGAAAGGAATCGTCTCTGCTTACAGCTGGCAGGTTGGGGATGGTGAGGTCACAATCTCTGCTCCCCACAACATTCTCAACTGTGGTGGCCACCCTAGACAGAGCCAGAGGCTAATCAGTAGCTGCTGGAGAAAGGCAGTCAGAGCACGATGTTCGTAGCAGGAGACCATCTGTCTAGGGAACTCTACCTGTGTTGCTTTGAACATCATTGTTTGGCAGCTGAAATGGTCAGTCTAATTTGACCCATAATCCCAGGTGTTAGTGGAAATTGCCAACTTCAAGTAAAAACCTTGGAAAAGATGGCATTTCACTTGTCCCAATCAAACGTAAAGGGTTCCAAAGTCAGTGGACTCTTTTCCTTCCAGGCAGCCTATAGCAGGTTACAGAAACTGGCATTCAGAGAGCCCTAGCTAACTGCCATGTCCTGATACTGAGCAGGCTCCAGCAGAGAGAACACACTTGCATACCACTGCCCAGCTGGAAACGGCCCAGGCAGGACAGAGATTGGAGTCTGCAGGACTCCAGGGAGGACTGCACAAGAGTGCACTGACACGGAAGGGAATCCACACCACCAGTGGGGGCCTGTAGCTCTCTGCCCAGATGCCCACACACACATCAATGTCCTGGGTAAGGTTGCCCTCTCATCCTTCGTCGTGGTGAGCCATCAGCCATATCACACCGTTCAGTACATCCCAGACCCTCCTAGCTTCACAGCCCCTGCCCTCCTCCCCCACATCTCATTCCCAAATTATGTTTGGCAGACACATTCCCAAGCCTTGAATTAGTTCCAACTATACACACGAGAGCAGAGTGTCTGGGTGGAAGAGTGTGGCTGTGGTTACACGCATGAGCCTTCTGGCTGAAGAAAGAAGGACAGGTGTCCACTCTGGTCTGCGCTTCCCACAGGCCTCCGAGTAGAGACCTAGACAGGCCCAACAGCTACAGTTGGCTACAGGAAAGGGGAAGAGGGAGGTGGAAAGAAGTGGAAAGGAAATCTACTGAAACCTTCTCCAAAGATGCCATGAAATGATGAAGGAGAAAACAGAAATTGTGGCTGGGCTTGTATTGGGCATTCATGAAAAAAGAACAACAAATACACATACACAAAAATAAAATGCTTTTGCTCTTTTTAGGCACGGTGACTAATGTATATTTTCATTGTTCTCATCTCCCTACACTCCCAACACACACACACTCACACACACACACACACACACACACACACACACACACACACAAACACAAATACAACCAGTGACAGAAGACTCATTCATGCAGCACTTGCAATTTACCACCTGATCATTCACAGTCAGTCTGTACAAGGAGAAAGATGATCGCTCTCTCTCTCTCTCTCTCCCTCTCTCTCTCCCTCTCTGTCTCTGTCTCTCTCTGTCTCTCTGTCTCTGTCTCTGTCTCTGTCTCTGTCTCTGTCTCTGTCTCTGTCTCTGTCTCTGTCTCTGTCTCTGTCTCTGTCTCTCTCTCTCTCTCTCTCTCTCTCTCTCTCTTGCACACACAGACTCAGGGCATTGTCTCTCCTGAGTTAGTTGGTTCCTCATCTGGGAAATGTAGAAGCTCGAGCATGGGGATTCCCTGGTCAGAACCAGGGGATCCTACCAAAGAGAACATTGCTCTAATAACACAGAACCCCCCTGCCTCTCCCTTTCGCCAGGGACAGACCCCTCCCATTGGGAACAACCAGCCTTGAGTCCCCATTCACTAAAAACCCTATGCTAGGACTCTTGGGTGAAGGAGTCCTGAGACAGGTGGCTCCTCAGAGCCAAGAGAGAAAACAAAGAAGGAGGTCATAGTGCTTCTAGAGGGGTGTCTGACCCGGGGTGGGGGCAGTGTTGGGGAATTTAATGGAGTCCTAAAGGCTATATACATGGATGGACTCCCTACTTCCAGCCTAGATGCTTCTGGGTGACTTGGTGGATTCTTGAGGAGGACGAGGAGACCAAATGTACCAGGAGCACTAGCAGAGCTGGCAGAGCTGGGAAATATCATAACTCTGGGAAAACTGTTAACAGCTGGGGTGGGAGGGGGACAGGACAGGTGTATGTGTGCTGGAGGAACACACCTCCCAAATATTCACCTCCCATCTGACCCCTAGTGCCCTCACCTCCCTACTGGGCTCTTCTGGGACCTCCTCAAGTGAAGGTGTGACTGAGCACAGAAGACAGACAAGGGCTCCCACAACAATAAGGGGGCCTATCTTCTGCATCCAACACCCTCTACCCCCAGAAAAAAGGAAAAGACCTGAGAGGTGCTGCTACCCACCTCTGACTAAAGCCATCAGGTTCTCACCAGCGAGAGGAAGGGTGCAGATATGCGGCTGTGTGGCTCCCACTGCTCCAAGCCAGAGGCTCTGGGGTGTCCCCTCCTCACCCATTTCTTCATCTTCTCTTTTCCTGGGGACACTGGCCACTAGGGATGGGAATGGGATCCCAGGGTCAACACCTCACCTCAGCAACTGGGTCTCATTTGTGGCAGAGCCAGGGCGGACTGTGAGGCATGAGGGAGGTGCAGGTGGGACAGGAGAGGAGAGGCAGGAGGCGTGGGTCTGGGTCCACTGGGGGAGTGACAGGAAGTCACGAGGTACAGGGGTCACGGGGTGTGGGCCCAAGGGACAGTCACTTATGTGTGTTGCTGGGGAGAAGCTATAGGCGGTTGCTCCTGGTGTTTGAGGGCCCTGGAGTCTGAGGACCTGGGGCGGGGTCAGGTTCGGGCCACAAGCAGGTTAGGGCTGCGCCATCTCTGCCAGACAACTGAGAGAAACACAAAGGATCTGAGCTGGCAGCACCATGTGTTAAATGTGGCACTGCTGGGAGGGGGCAGGGGCGTCTGTGGGTGCCTGGGAAGGCTGTGAGCTTCCTCTGCTCCTCCTCCTCAACTTCTGATACTGCCCATTCCTCAGTAGCCTCTGACATCACCTCAGCAGCCTCCTCCCCAGGGGCCTCTGCTTTCACCCCCGCCCCATCTCAGCAGCCACCTTCTCCACTGCTGCACCTCAGCCACTGCCACCTTGCTCCCCCAGCCAGGATATCAGACTCATTGATGCCATGGACGCCTCGCCTCCATGGGGCTGCTCGGCAATATGCCTGCTGTGCTGGCTCCGCATGCTCTCTGCTCCTTGCCAGGACCCGCACTATGATCTAAGTGGCCTCCAGCCACTGAAGCTGCTTCCCCTCCTGCATGTGCTTGCTCTTCTCTCTGACCTCACTCTCTGCCCTCCACTCATCTCCTAGGCTGCCCCACCCCCGCCCGTGCATGTGCGCCCACCCTCACAGGGCCCTGGCCTTGGCTGCCATTGCAGTGTGCCCCTGGGCAGCCCTCCCCTGGGTTCGCCCCCTCACCCCGACCACAATGGCAGCCCTGACTGGGCCCTGGTTCTTCCAGTCCATGGAAGCTTCCAAGCCATGGCAATTGCAACCTCACTTCAGCATAGCACTCCCCACCAACCCCAGTACCTGCTCGGGGAAAACTAGTCTCCCCTCAGCCCCACTCCCTCTACTCCACACACCAAGCAAGTGCATGGTGACCCTTGTGTGTGTGTGTGTGTGTGTGTGTGTGTGTGTGTGTGTGTGTGTGTGTGCATGTGTGTGTTTGATTGTGTTTGTGTGCCTCTGATTGTTGGGATAACTACCACTGAAGGACTCAGAACATAGCACCCTTTTGAATGACGCAATACACAGCCCACTTCCAAAAACAGCACAAAGCACCCTGTGTAAAGGACTCAGCACACAGTTAACTTTGAAGGTCTCAGCAGATAGTACCCTGTTTAGAGAACTCAGCACACAGCACTATTTGAAGGAGGGAGACCATAGCCTGCAATGTAAAGGACTAAGTGCATGACATGTTTTGAAAAACTCAGCCTGTAGCACTCTTTCCCAGGTACTCATTACATAGCACCCTGGGTTAAGACTCCACACACAGCACCCTTTGAAGGGCTGAGTATGTAGCACACTGTGTGAAACACTCAGTGCACAGCACCCTTTGAAAAACTCAGCATATAGCACAATTTTGAAGGACTCAGCACAATCACATTGTGGAAGGTCTCAGAACACAGCACCATTTGAAGGACAGTACAGAGCACCCTCTGTAAAGGACTCGGCACACAGCACTCAAAAATCTCACCTCATCCCTCTCTTCCCAAGGGTTCAGCACATAGCAGCACCCTTTGGGATGAATTAACACACCACACTTTTTGAAGGACTCAGCATACAGTACATTGTGTAATGGACTCTGCACACAGTACCCTTTGGAAAACCCAGAACAGCTCAACTTTCTTAGGGACTCAGAACATAGCACCCTTTGTGATGACTCAGCAAACAGCACAAAACCCCCAGGTGGAAAGGACCCAGCAAACAGCTCCCCGTGAAGGTATCAGCACATAGCTGTATGTCACAAGTTCAGCTGTCATTAGAATTAGTGTGCTTTCTTCAGTATCACCGTTCTTCAGAAATACTTCACAAATCCTATTAGTTCACATTTGGCTAACCGGTGTTTTATGGAGGAGGGTCAGCTGGGGGTCTTGAACTCAAAGCTTGGGGCCTTGTCTCTGAGCTCTTTGTTTCAATGCTAAAGCTCGACCATTTTGAGACACAGCTCCAATTTTGTTTTTTGGGATTGTACTTTGACAGGCCTTACAGTGATCAGAAAGGCCAAGTAGGGGTGTCCATGGGCAAAGGCTCTTAGCTTGGCCTGGAGCTGACCTCTCCCTTCCTTGTGCCCCTCAGAGCCAGGCCTCCTGGAGCTCTCTTGGTCTAGGTTGGAACAGACCTGCTCTGGCATCAGCACTCAGGATGAGCAAAATCAGCTTGGCCTGGGTCACTTTCCCAAATTGAACTGTAGAGGATGATGGCAGGGGAGGGGGGGAGGAAGAGGGGAGGGGCAATGTCCCGTGTCTGGCCACCAGGGGGCAGGAGTATCCCACCATAGGGATGGTACCTGCGAGTTGGGTTTACTCTTGCTTCCCTGGGGCCCCCATCATGCTTCAAAGCCACCCTGGACATCGAAGTCCTTGAGACTCTTACCTACATTTAACTATAGAAAAGCAAGTGGGGCTGTGGCTCAAGTGGCAGAGCGCTAGACTTGAGCAAGAAAACTCAAGGATAGAGCCTAGGCCTTGTGTTCACACACACACACACACACACACACACACACACACACACACACACACACACCCCACATGCATGCAAAATCAAAGATTTCTACACTGCAATCTTTGGGTGTTCTCTACCTTTTCCCCACTAAGCCTGGTGGTTGTTGGCCTAAGAGTTTGATGCATACATCACCATCTGGCATCTTTGATTTTAAGGAACAGAATGGATAGAAGGTCAGCCTTCCCGCATCCCAGTTCCTTAGTCATGTCAATGTCTATCCAGTCCCTTTGGGGCTCCTTTTACAGACTCGCCAAGAAGCCTTCAAATGGTATCACATGCTGGGCACTGGTAGCTCACTCCTGTCATCTGAGCAACTTAGGAAGCTGAGATCTGGAGCTTTACGGTTCCAAGACAGCATGGGCAGGAAAGTGTGTGAGACTCTTATCCTCAATGAACCATCAGAAAACAAGAAGTGGCCTTGTGGCTCAAGTAATGACTTCTAGCCTCGAGAAAAAGAGCTCAGGGACAATGCTCACAGCCAACAACAAAAAGGAGAGGTATTGCATGTTGGCTTTGGGATTAGCATGGGCCAAATGTAATTGGAATTTTCAATTGCTCCAAGACAAAGCAGTACCTCCTTTAGTCCCTGCTTCTCCATCTCGTCTCACCCCCTGGCCTTGGCCATGCTTTAGGTCAGCCTGGTCCTGGCTGGACGGGAGGGCTTCAAGGAGGAAGATCCCAGAGCAATCACCCCGCCTCTTTCTGCCCTGCTCACCCTGCTGTTTCTGCTCTTTGCCATAGACCTTTTTCCTGGAATCCATCTGTGAGGTCATCACTGCCAATATAGTGGTGAATGGTGGTGGTCCAGGCTAACAGGGCAGTCAGAGGTGGAAGTGGGTCTGGGACTAGGACCTTCCACGCTAAGTGTGGGCTGAGGCCAGGACTGACCTCTATTTCATCCTGAGCCTTGCAGGGGTGGGGAGTCAGTGTAGACTCCACATTGAGTCAGGTAAGATCGGAATCTGGAGAACCAGTTGTGTGGGGAAGGATGTGGGGCTCAGGGGGGGGGGACACTGTTGTTGGTACTCCTCTCAGGACTCCCCTCTCCCTCTCTCATCCCTCAATGGTAGAAGAGAAACTTCAACTAAGGGTGTGGGAAGAGGGGGCTGAGGAATATTTCTGTGTGAACCAGACTTGTGCTTCATAGTCATCCTAGCTCCTACTTTCTATTTATCTGAGGAATGGCCATATGGATTTGGGAGGACCAGGGATCATCCTAGCTGAGAATGTGTCTTAGCTGTAGAGTAGTTGCCTAGCATGCTTGAAGCCCTGGGTTTGATTCCACACAGAAAAAGTTGTAGGGAGAGGTGGTGCTCAACTGGTAGAGCAACAGATTTGATCAAAAAGAGCTAAGGGACAGTGGCCAGCCACTGAGTTCAAGCCCCAGGACTGGAAGAACAAATCTTTGTTGGAGGCTTTTTTTTCCTTTGAAAACAAATTATTCTTTGTGATAAGCAAAATATGGACCTCTTCCCTGGCCACCAATGGGCCATTAGATGTCCCTTGAATTTTGGCTGCCTCCTGGCAGCCTCTGCCCTACCCGACCCACAGTTTACCCTTCCCATCACCTGGGAGATAGAGGCCTGAGAGAAGGCCACCTGGCCACCTACTTGTGGTGTCTGCTGAGTTTTTGAGAGTCATGTCACATAGAAAGTTATCATCTGCATGAGTCTACAGAAGAAAGGGAGGGAGCAGCCCTTGCCCAAGCCCTCGAGCTGTAGGCTGCTCTGGGTGTGGGGCATCTGCCACAGGATGTGCTCTGTGGGGGAGTCTTCTATGTGGTCGGGAACTCTGACCTCTCCTTTGGCAGTTTCCAATGGTCTTGAAGTTGCAATTCTTCAAAACATTTCTGCTCCTCCCTCATTTTGCCCACTCTGGAGCCTGAGGCGTCTGAAGGGACGGTGGTTGCGGGGGCCTCAGCCTATGCAGGCATCTGGAGCATTCTGTCAGCACCTTCCCCTGCGAGTAGCAACAGCAGCTCTCTCTTCTCCATCTTCTGGGAGAGCCGTCACACATGCTTGTCTTTCTCCAAACACAGCTCATACAGGATGAACATCTGCTCTTTACATGACAGGAGGGACTCATCTATGGTGCAAATGTGTGCTGACAGCTGGGTGCATCGATGGTGGAGTTAATCTGCTGGACTATGGAAGTCCACCTCATCATGCAGGTCATGGATGAAGCAGATTTTCTTCTTGGATGCCCACGTGTCCCACTTGCCATCCTCATGCCTGCTGTGGTAGCAGCTCATGGGGCGGGAGGCTTGTGGTTCCAGCACCATCTTGCACTGAGCTGCTGTGTTGGCAGGGCGCCTGCAGTGGGGCTGCCGCTCCTGCAGCATGAGTTTCCCCCTGTGGATCGCTCGCAGAGCCATGTCACCCTAGGTCTGGGGCATGTCTCTGTCTTCTGCGATTGTCATGTTGGGAGAAGTCACCTCCTCACCTTTTGCTTCTCCAGGGCTCACAGCTTCCACTCCCCAGGGAAAGCCAGGAAGCTCAGCTGGGCCTGCAGGCTCTCCTTCTGTGGTCTGGTCACTTCTAGGAACTTAACCTGTCCTACCACTTTGGGGGCACCTCGTCCCCCCAGTTGATTGGGCCCTGCACTTGCTTCATCTGGGTGTGCCTCTGAAGGGTCTATTGCAGGGCCTCCTCAGAGTTGAGCCACTCATTGGAGGCAATGTGCTGCTCACAGGTGGCTCTGAGCTCTTGCAGCTGGGCTAGGGACTGTTCCTGCTGCTCCTGCAGCTCCCAAGCTGCTTGGATCTCTCTCTCTCTCTCTTAGCCACCTCTTTACATTCGTCTATCTTCTCCTCTGAGTGGACTAGCTGTTCCCACAGATGTTTCTACACCTGCTGCTCTGTGTCCAGGATGCTGGTGAGCTCCTCCTCCTCACCTCTTACCCTGTGGAAAGCATCCCACAGCAGAGCCAGCTGTTCCTCTTGTTATGGGTTTCACACACATGTGCATCGTGGGGTCTCGGGGATCTCCTGCCAATCCTTGGCCTTTTCCTCCAGTCTCTGTAGTTTCTCCTGCTGCTCCGCATTCTGGAGACAGAGCCTCTGGTTTTCCTTGACCTGGATGTGAAGTTGTTTCTCCAGGTTTTTCAATTCCATCTGTCTATGGTATTCCTGGGCCTGCAACTGCCGCTCAGCCTGAGATGGTTCTGCCAGCTTCCTCCTCAGTTCCCCCAGCTCATTCTCTAGGTCAAGCACCTGCCTCATCCTTTGCTCCTTCTCCTCTGTCAGTTGGTTCACCTGCTTGGTGAGCCAAGGAAAGTCCTCCTCCATTCAGGCCTGTCAATGCTCAGGTCCTCTGGGAAGGTGTTTCTCTCCAGATTTGCTGAGTTGGCCATCCAGATCAGATTGTCCAATAGTCCCTCCAGTAACAACGCCCCACCAGCACTTGTTGGAACTTGCAGATTCTGTTCTTCCTGTTACTCTTCTGTGTCCAGAGCACTCCCAGCTTCTTCTGAAATTCTGTGTTCACTTTCTCCAGGTCATCGAAACTTCTGGTCTTTTCCTCGAGCTGAAGTGTCACATATATCAGCTCTTTGAAAAACATTTCTTTCTCCTTCTGTGCAGTAGTGACCACAGAAGCCGCCATCTCCAGTTCTGCCATGTGCCATTTTGAGACCTACAGGTGGCTGGTGAGAACTCCTTGCTCTATTTCTCTGCCATTGGTTGCCTGCTTGACTTGGGCCAGTGCAGATTGTAAATCACTTTCTGCTGAAACCAACCTCTGTATGGGTGGCTTGTGGATCTCTAGCTCTGTTTTTGGTGCTTCGTGCACCTGAGCTATCTTCTCCCTCTCTTTCTCCAGTCAATCCAGCAGGTTTGTCTTTTCCTGCTTCAGTGGTTGGATCTTGGCACAGAATGCCTGGTTTCTTTTGTTGCAATCCAGGGTAGGTATCACATGTAAATAGCACCTCTGCAGATCCTTGGTCGTATCAGGAATATTGACTATGACTGTGTCCAAAGGCAAGGGAGGCCCGCAATCAGCATCAGCTTTGGCCAGACGCTCTGTTGAATCACGCTCCCCAGTGGTGTTTGTCGTGGGGATCCCTCCCTTTTTCCTGTTCTTTGTTTTCTTGAATGTTGCAGGTCTGATGGAAGGATTCTTCTGCCGGTGTTCTGGCAGTAGTTTCTTGTCTGTAGCTCTCTCATGGAGTCTTGTTGTTTCAGACATCTGAGCACTGGGATGGGAAAGATGGGCTGGCCACATTACCAGGCTCTGGGAAATCCTCTATTCTCCCACTCACTGACTAGGATGTCAATTTCCTATTCTATTCCAAAGTCTCCTCGAATCTCCTGCTCACCACTCAGCCACCTCTACCTTCCTCAACTGCTGGTGGTAGTGTCGAACAACTGACGGAATCCTGGTGCTGGGCAGCATGGAATGTGGACATGTCTACAATTCTTGTTTTGCATTGGTCAGAAAGAACCATGAAAAATGGGGGTGTGGCCGAAATTATGAGATGCAGTCACCATGGGTGGAGTCAAGGTGACAGCGGCTCCCCCAGCCCCTTTCCCAGGGAACTCTGTCCAATTCAGTTGGGTACAAGAGGGTGACATGCTTTAGCCGGATGGTTGCACAGATTGTTGTGCATGTCTGTTTGTTGCCAGGATCTGGGCACATTCTTTGAGCTGCTTTTGCTCCAGTGGTAGCCCTCTACCACTGGAGCCACACAGCTTTGTTGACACTGAAGTTGGATCGGGGTCTCAAGGACATTCCTGCCTAGGGTGAATTTGCCCATGATCCTCCTATCACAGCCTTGTAAATATCAAGGAGGCCTGCTGAGAGCCACTGGTTCCTGCTTAATCATGGATGTTGCTGTTCTTGGACAGATCAGTGAGTTCCCTATCCTCAGGTTTAAGTGGTGGGAGCTGGAGCCCACAGTTTGAATCCTGGTCCTGCCACCTCCAAATGGCAGGAAAGCCTTAGAAATTCATTCCTATCTATACGAATACCAATGGAATGTGATTTATGTTATGACTGAATGGGCAGTTCTTGAATGATTCTAGGATAAAATTATATACAATTTTGTTATAGAACACTGATCATCAATACTTTATGAAGCATTTAAACAATCACATTCATTAAATGGAGGCATAATGAAACACCTAAGAATTGGTATTTCATTTCCTAAGAATTGCGCCTCACACAGTATAAAGGTGTCATTTTTTTCTGCCTGGATTGGGATTGGAACTCTTAGTGTGGGTAACTCTGTTACACTGTGTGGAATGGGGAAGCTGGCCTCCTTGAAGTCAAGAAATTCATGTGTATACCTCAGTTCTGAAATCGATCCCCAACACTAGAAAACATCCTCTTCATGTACATTTTAAATATGTGATTTATATTTAACATACATATGTTGACTCCATATTGCTTTCAGTGTAGTTATTCATTTTATGTTTTGTTTCATTCATGTAGTGACGATTTTATTGATTATTATGGCACATAGAACATTGATTACATTGATTACATAGGATATAGGTCTGCATGCGTATTACAATTATACCAAACACCCAGAACTTTCACAGGAAAGGGAAACATGTGTCACCATCAGCTTCTTACTCCACGATTCATTTTGTCAGAGTGCTGGTATCTGAACTCATGGCCTACAAGGCCCAATTCATGAATGGGTGAGTGTCAACACACCATCCTGGGGCAAAATGAATTGACAGGCAGTTCCTAGGACTTTATCTCGAGCCCCAGGTTTTGAAAAAATAAGAACAGAGTGACACCCAGATGGTAGTATGCTAAAAATATATATCTTTATAAGGTGTCAGAGATGTCTATCCAATATTCACTTATAAAGACTACATTCCTACCAAAACTTGGGTATTTATTATGCCTCCATGTAATTTATGTTATTATTTTCATCCTTAATAAATGATTAAGTAAATCAGTGTCCTGAAATTATTGTGTCCCTGTGAGAAATAGTATTCTTTTAATGCTTCATAAGATAAATAAAATCAATCCGCTGACTGAAATCATGAAGTCTAATTTTATTCAAGTGTCATTCATGAGCAACTTATTCAACCGTGACATTGATAACATTCCATTGTTATTCCTGTAGATGGGAATGAGACTCTTAGGATCTCCCACCATCCAGAAGTGGCATGACTGGGATTCGAACTGGAGGCCTATGTTGCCATGGAGGACTATGGCTTCCTCAAACGCCCACCATTACAAAAAAATATTTAGCTCCATGGTTTGCAATTTGTGCCATTTTTCTGCCAGACCAAGGATTTGTACTCAAGGTCTGGGTAAATATGCAGCACTGTGCGGGATGGGAATCTGACCATATTTGAAGACAAGAAAATCAGGCCTGTTCCCTAGGCCTGAATTCAAGCCTCAGGCCTGGAAAAGATACTCCTTATATCCATTTTAAAGATAGAATTTATATTTCTATACAGATATTGAGTTCATATTGTGTTTGGTATGGTTATTCATTTTATGTCTTGTTTTATTCATTTATTTACCAATTATTTTATTTATTTGGATGACACCGCTACCATTTATTACATTATTTACATCCTATCACATAGCATCTAGATTTGTAGATATGTTCTCCATCATAACTGCCACCCAGGACTCTCCCAGAAAAGGAAATCATGTGTCACACTCGGCTTCTTACTCCAAGATTAAATTTTTGTCAGTGCTAGGATCTGAACTCAGGGCCTGGCAGGCCGAATTCATGAATGGATGAATGTGAGCATGGCAGCCTCTAGCCAATGAAGCTCTCAGGTGCTTCCGAGGTGCTGAGATCCAGCCCCAGGTTTGGCCAAATCAGTGATGCATAGATAGGCAGATGGTGCTATACAAATAAATATATATTGGTAAATGCCACGGAACGGCTCTGGTGGGATGACGGAGGACACCTAGGGGAGGAACCTAGAATAGGGGGGGAGATGGCAAACAGACAACTCACACACATTAGGAATGGATGCTGAGTGCGATTTAATGCAGAGGATAACAAACTTTTTTAGCAAAAAGTCTACATAAGAAAGGGCAAAAGGTTACACAATCTTGCTACAGGGCTTCATTCTTGTATGGTCACCAGCTGGTCGCCTGAAAGGCACTTGTTTCCGGCTTATCTCTAAGAAATATAATGGGTTTCGATGTTTGTCACCATCTAACCATTACCTTATTTCTATAAAGGCCTTAATTGTCCCATAAGATTTTTCCTGTTCCTTCTTTAACAATAAGGTTATGGAGGCCTAGATCTAGCAAGTCTCTTAGTAAATGAAAGAGAGTAACAGGAAGTTCTTTCTCCTAAGTAGTTATCTCAGCAATTGCTATACATTCTTCCTGTTCTAGCCGCACCTACAGCTTCTTGTAAATCTCTTACAAACAATTCCTTCTCCTGAGATGACATCGTGAAACCCCCAATACTTTTATATTTAATTATGACTTGTCTACTAAACTCCATAAGAGGGGTTTCAGGGTAGCACTTAACTCTGGTGAGTTAGTCATATTTTTAAGACACTCATGAGATATTTGAGTCGTCAGCACTCTTAAGAAAGAGCTTTGAATAGGGGAACGTTGACAATGAGTAAGTACAATGAACAGCAGAAACAGTAAAAGATTTATAGGCACTCTTACACAGTGGAGAAAAGAAAAGCAAGAACACATCTTTCCCAGGGGTTTGCCAGCCTTTCCAGGAGTAGGCCTCTTTGAAGCCCTATTATCCTAGGTAGACTTCGGTGAAGTCCCAATACTCAGAAATAGGTTTCTGTAAAGCCCCATTCTCTGAGGTAGACTTCAGTGAAGTCCCAATACTCAGAGGTAGGTCTCTGAAGCCCCATTCTCAGGTCTGAAAGCTCATTTCCCATGCTAAGCAGACTCCACTGGAGTAGGCATGGCAGGTAAAGAGCACCAGCGCCCTCCATCTATGATTGAATGACACCTAGTACATTCCTACCAACTCTTAGGCATGTATTATACCGCCATTGAAGGAATATTATTCTTTTTGGGCTTAATAAACTATTAATTAGGATCAATCAGCTTTCTAGGATTATTGCATTCAATTTTAGACTAGACCGAAACATGAACTACTCTTTCAATTGGTATTCCTATGCATAGGAATGAGTCTCTTGTGATCTCCTGCCATTGGTAGGTGTCAGGACTGGGATTTGAACCCGGGACCTATGTTGACAGGTTTGCCTATGTCTTCCCTGATACCCCACCAGCCTTTAGCAATGGCAGGTCAGGTCCAATATGCAAACATGTCATTCAGGCCCAAGATAGTCACTGTGCAAAGAAAAAAATGTGAAATCCTGAGCCCTATGCAGCTCACCACTTTTTTTCTATGCTACATTTTTTTTCTTCCTGCAAACCCTGTGGGCCTGATACCAGGATCAGCTATGGGTCCAGAGGCTACACTCTAGCCTAGGGCGATTGAAGCTGAGGCAGAGTTGCCACGACCTGAGTTCAAGCCCCCTGTTGGCAAAATAAAGAACAAATTAAAAATTAATGATTTAACTAATTTAAAAAAGTAAGAAAGCTCCCTGGTTTGGAATTTCTGCCAGTTTTGTTTCCTAGGCTGGGATTTGAACTCAGGTCTCATTAATTCTATAGCAGTGTGCACGAAAGTGGCAGAGTTGCCACTTCTTGAATTCAAACCCGGTGCAAAGCCAAAAATAAAAATTAAGTCACTGAGCTCAGCAGGGGGAGTAGATGTGGAGATGGGAGGGGGGGATGGTAGGTGGAACACAAAGGAGGAGGCTACAATCCTCAACAGGAAATAAAATCATTACCTTGATCATTTTACTGTAACTTCTCTGTACAATATTTTTACAATAAAAAAATGAAAAAAGTCGTGCTCAGAGAAGAAGTTTGGGGGTAAGGGAAAGAGGTCTGAATACATGTACAAAATTCCACACTGATTTTATTTTAATATTCAGTATGTAACTGATTAAACATAGCTGCTTACTTAAAAATAATTAAGTCAAAATCTCCAACAATTAATGTCTTTGCATCTATGTGGGATTTGAGGAAAAGTAGTGTTTCTTGGATAAATTTGGGTGCTCCATTGTTTCGCGAATAGATATTTAGAATTGTAATATCCTCCTGAAGGAGAGATCCCTTAATTAGAATGTAGCAACCTTCTTTATCTCTTCTCACGAATTTTAGTTTGAAGATTATTTTATTTGATATTAGGATTGCAACTCCCGCCTGTTTATGGGAGCCATTTGCTTGGAAGATTTTGCTCCAGCCTTTAACATTGAAAATGTGACAAGACCACACTAAAGCTACTAGCACAACTATGTTTATTGCATCATTATTTACCATAGCTAAGATATGGAACCAACCCAGATGCCTTGCAGTAGATGAATGGATCAAGAAAATGTGGTATATATACACAATGGAATTCTATGCCTCCATCAGAAAGAATGACATTATCCCATTTGTTAGGAAATGGAAAGGCTTGAAAAAAATTATATTTAGTGAAGTAAGCCAAGCCCAAAGAAACAAAGGTCCCATGGTTTCCCTTATTTGCAATATCTAGTGTATGTATGAGTCCAACAAGAAAGATTAGATAATGTGATGTTAGGAAAATGAACCCTTAGATAAGTATTTAAATGTTTTTTTTCCTTTCCTGCATTTGTTTCTAACTCATTAATAAGATTATTTCTTTGTAGCTTTGTATGTCCCTCCCCCACAGTACAACCCCTGCTTTCACTATATTTGATGTCAGTATAATTTGTCGAGGAGATGGTGAAAAACAAGTCGTTTAAGGATACAAGTGGACACTATGAAACTATGTGAAGTACAAGTCGTCATGTCAAAAACGAACTTTACAACTTTGGTGCGGTGGGGGGGGTGGGCGGGATTGGGTGGGGGGCGGGGGGAGGCTGGAAAGGGATGTGAACGGTAAACAAAGGTGGAGGCTGCAATGCTTGATAAGAAATGTACTCATTATCTTGCCCATGTAATTGTACCCCTCTTTACAGTATGTTCACAAATAAAATGAAATTAAAAAAAAAAAGAATTAAGTCACTGTCTTGGAAATGGGGCCAGTATTTCTTTCAGTGCTCGGATTTGATCTCACCATCCAGGTTACTCTTTTGCACCGTGGGTGAAAGCAAAGTTCACTGTCCTTGAGGAAAAGAAATTCAGTTTAGAGTTACCAGGGTCTGAATGAAGGGCCTGCAATGGAAAAATATTTCTATATATGTGTAATATATGATATATATTTTCTTATGTATGTTTATAACACTATGATTTTTATTATTGATTTTGTATTTATTTTAGTTTTTACTTGATTCATTTACTTATTGTCTATTGTATTTAGCATTTTGGGGGGGGGAGTCCAGTCGTGGATCTGAACTCTGGGCCTGGGAGCTGTCCCTCAGATCTTCAGCTCAAAGCTAGCACTCTACCACTTGAGCCACAGCGCCACTTCTGGCTTTTTTTCCCTACTTATGCGGTGCTGAGGAATTGAACCCAGGACCTCATGCATGCAAGGCAAGTGCTCTACCAGTGAGCCACCTTCCCAGCCCCTATTTAGTATTATTATACACATACTAATATAGGACTGAGTTCCGGGAAGATGGTGGAAGAGAAGCTGGGGGTTAAACAAGCTCTCCCATAGAAAGCAGTTTCAGTGCTTCAATGAACAATCCTAAGCCAGAGAATCACACAAAGTGTTCCATCACAGTAAAGAGTATTAGGTTAGAGAGGGAAAATCCAGGCAATGAGATGTATCTGAGCACTTGCTAACAGCTGTGACTGTGGTGGTGGCGGCAGTGGCAGTGGCAGCAGTGGCAGTTGCAATGGCAGCACCTTTGGTGGCAGCCATAGACACTATACCTGCAACACAGAGAGTCCAGGACAAAGACGCCAGACGCGGCCAGTGAGCGGGTTCTACTCAACACCAGCAAGAACTGACAAGGAGCACATATCGTCATCCTGCAGTTCACAGACCAGAGATGACCCAGGAACGAAGACTCCGGCTTGAGTAGAAGCCTGATATCCTCTCAGGGATCAGAGGATGGAAGACCACCCCTCTGCCCACTATGGGAAATCTCCATCTTTGATAATGGCAAAGGCCTGGTTCAGCAGCTAGCTCCAACTCAGGCCTTGGAAGAAAACAAAAGAGTCATTAAGCAGGTCACAGGAACCTAACCTGACCTGCTAGGCTCTGCTCAACCCAGGTAAAAGTCACCTAGCCTGGGTCGCCAGCCCCAGGAGTGTCTTTCTTCACTGGATAAACAGAAACAGAGGCTTCCCCTTTCTACAGCAGTCTTGACAATCAATTGAAATTCATTAAACATAAACCCTGAAAATGGCTCCAGGTAGGGCTCTGTGAGTGTCTCAGAAGCTAGACCCCCCGGGGAAAAGCAAACGTTTGCTGAAAGGCCTCAACTCTATCCAGAACCTAGCCTCATCACAGCATCTCCAAACTAGAGAAAACAGCCACTCCTTCTTCTGTGATACTCAAAGCAGATCTCCCTCCCATTGAACTAGCCTGGGAGGAGGATCATAAAATCCTGGGTAAAGCAGAGCATTTTTCTGCTTGCTCAAACAAACTGACGTAATAAACCAATCAAGCCACAGGAATATCAAACACCACAAACAGACGAGAAACTCCAATTAGAGACTGGTTAAGGACACAAGGGAGATACAGGATCTTCCCATTTCCAAAAAACTCAAAGAACTCTTTTTTTGTACCATTTATAAAGAAATTTTTTCTAAAACTGTTTTTAATTTTTTTCATTTTGAACTTTAAAAAATTTGTTTTCTATTAACTTTTTTCTTCCTCATAATTTTTATTTTAGGGGTATATGTATGTGCTTTTTTTCTTTTTCTTTTAAAAAATTTTTTATGTTTAGCTTTATTGACCTTTTGATTCGTTTTTTTCTTTCCTTCTCATTCTTTTCACCTTTTTCTTCTCTTTCATTCTTCTTTGTGTTATTTAATTGATGTTCTGCTCTTCCTCAGATATACCCATAGTCGATTATTAGACCTTATCCCCCATTGTGTACACATTTAATCCAAAAATTTATTACTCAATTCCAAACCTCTTAGACTTAAATTCCTTAATAGCAGTACTATCTCTTTACACTTATATAATATTTTAAGCATGTTTATTTTTAAGTTTTTCACATCTCCTTTCTATCCCTACCCTTCTCTTATCCTATCCATATTCTCTGAATATTGTGTTTTTAGTTTGCATAATTTTTAAGTATTTAAGTGTTTCACGTTTTAACTTTTAAATTTTGTTTTTCTATTTTTTCTTGTCTCTTTTTTCTCTTTCTCTTTCTTCTTTTTTTTCTCTCTCTATTATCATTCTATCCAACCTATTTCCCGCTTAGAAATTAGGACTTCGTTAAATTAACCTTCCCTCTGTCTGTCCACATCCCTCTATTCCTATATTTACCCACATCTCTCCCTAAACCTAATAATGTCTGGTTTGCCAAACTATTCTTTGCGGTTCGTAACCCATTAATACATAGGTGTTGGATGTTGAATAGATATATCTGTTGAATTAGATCGTATCTGCAGGCTTTGATTTTGAAACTACAGATTTCAGTTGATGCTTGCCTTAAGATAGTGTTCTAGCACAAAACTGGTGTTACTTTCATCCCAAATAGGCAGGGCTAAGAACACTCAAAGAGAAATACAGGAAATGCGTGAAGGGGAGGAAGCTAATCAAAGAGTAATACAGGAATTGAGAGCGCAGGATAAGAATACACAAAGATCGCTAAAGGCATTCATGGAATCCATTAACAAAGACTGAAGGAAGTCAGGGAGACCACAAAGGGAATGCTGAGTGTAACCCAACAGAAAGAATGAGAGTCCAAGGAAACCATAACCAATCAACTAAGTGATTTGAGAATAAACACTGAAAACCAAATTAAGGAAGTAAAGCAGCTCATACAAGATCTAAAACAAAGATCCAACAAAGAATTTGAAGCAATCAAAGCCAACCAACTAGAAGGAAAAGAAATTAAAAGCAAAGTAGAAAGTCTTGATAGTAGGTTAGACTATGCAGAAAATTGATTTTCGGAGATTGAAGACAGCCTAGATATTATAGAGAAAGAACGTACAACCATCTAAGACAAATCCAAAAAAGGGGATAGATCTACTCAACACTTGGAAGACACCATAAGAAGGCATAATCAGAGGATAATTGGTGTAGAGGAGCACCTAGAGACAGAAGTTAATGGTCTGCGAAATTTAACAGGATCCTAGCAAAGAATTTCCGAAACATGTAAAAAAAATAGGCCTATTCAGATAGAAGAAGCTTTTATAACTCCAATTACACCAGACCAGAACAGAACAACCCAGCATCACATTATAATCTTCACAGGATCAATTGATACCAAGGAAAATATCCTTAAAGCTGTCAAGGAGAATAGATAAATCACTTAGAAAGGGAAAACAATTAGAATCACCTCAGATTATTCAGCAGAGACAATTAAAGCAAGAAGAGCCTGGAATGATGTACGCCATACCGTAAAGACAAACAACTATCAACCATGTTTATTGTACCCAGCTAAACTCTCCTTCATAACCAAAGGTCAAATAAAAATTTTCCATAGCAAAGAAAAAATTGAAACAATTTATCTCCATCAAACCAGCCCTACAAATGATTCTTAAAGTTATCTTACACATAGAAAACCAACAAGACCACAAAAAGGCAAAGAAACCGCAGCCAAACTGAGAATCCAAGAACCATAGAAAAAACCCAGTTGCCACAGCCCCCAAGAAGGTGGATAAAATAGCAGGAACTCTCAAATAATTCTCAGTTCTATCTCTCATCATTAACGGAATTAACTCTCCAATTAACTGACATAGACTGTCTAGTTGGATTAAAAAGCAAGATCCTTCTATCTGCTGCCTTCAGGAGTCACATTTTGCCCAAAAATCAAAGACATTTTCAGTGTTAAAGGCTGGAACAAAATCTACCAAGCAAACGGCTCCCATAAACAGGTGGGAGTTGCAATCCTAATATCAGATAAAATAGATTTCAAATTGAAATTCGTGAGAAGAGATAAAGAAGGTCGCTATATACTAATAAAGGGATCTCTCCTTCAGGAAGATATTACAATTCTAAATATCTATTCGGAAAAAAATGGAGCACCCAAATTTATCCAAGAAACACTACTTTCCCTCAAATCCCATATAGATCCAAAGACATTAATTGTTGGGGACTTTAACACACCACTTTCCGCACTAGATAGTTTAACTTGGCAAAAACTCAAGGGAGAAACCGCAGATCTAAACACCTGCATAGATCAAATAGATTTAATAGATATCTACCAAATATTTCACCTAGCAGCATCAGAATACACGTTTTTCTCAGCAGCAAATGGAACATTTTACAAAATAGACCACATTTTAGGCCACAAAGCAAACTTGTCCAAATTCAGAAACATTGAAGTTATTCCTTGTATTCTCTCAGACCACAAGGGAATAAAATTAGAACTCAACACCAAATCAAAAATTCCTGTAACACATGGAGGTTAAAAAACACACTTCTGAATCACGAGTGGGTCATGGAAGAGATTAGAAAAGAAATTCAAATGTTCATGCTATTCAACAAAAATGAGCACACAAATTACCAGCTCCTCAACATATGGGGCTCGATCTCACTGCCTGGGAACTGTCTAGGAGTTGAATTGGCTAGTGGCTGCTGCACTGAAAATCACCCATTCATGAAATTCTAGGCCTTGAGTTTAGATCCCAGCACTGCCAAAAATGTAATCTTGGAGTGAGAAGCTGAGCAGGATAGTTTTCTTTCTCTTTGAAAGTGGTCGGTGAAATTGGGTGGGGGGAGGGGGGAGGCTGGGAAGGGAGGTGAAGGGTAAACAAAGGAGGAGGCTGCAATGCTTGGTAAGAAATGTATGCATTATCCTTCCCATGTAATTGTAGCCCCTCTGTACAGTATGTTCTCAAATAAAATAAAATTAAATTAAAAAAAAAAAAAAGAAAGTGGTCGGTGACAGGTAAGATGTATAATTCAGGTGCAAATCTATATGCTATGTAATAGGATGTCATAGGTGTAATAATTGTCACTACAATAAATAATGAAGGGTTTAATTAGTGTATAATTTTAAATAAAATTAGATGAAATAATTCTAGGATATGTATTAAGTTTTATTAATCTTTTATTAACCATTAACACAATAAAAATTGCATGGAGAAGTTCCAGGAAGATGGCAGAGGAGAAGCTGGAATCTAAACAAGCTCTCACAGAGAAAGCAGTTTTAGAGTTCCAGTGAACAGTCCCAAGCCAGAGAATAACACCAAGTGTGCCATCACAGGACAGAGAGTCAGGCCAGAGAGGGAAAATCCAGGCAAGGAGACACATCTGAGCTCTTGCCAGCAGCCGCCACTGCAACAGCTGCAGTGGCAGCGGCGGCCGCGGCCATACCTGAGGCACAGAGAGTCCAGTATGAAGGAGCCAGACACAGCGGACAAGCTGATTCTACTCAACACCAGCAAGAACCGACAAGGAGCAGACATCGTCATCCTCCAGTTCGCAGACCAGAGACGACCCAGGAAGCAAGACTCAGCGTGAGTAGAAGCCTGACGTCCTCAATCCTTCTCAGGAAGCAGAGGAGGGAAGGCCACTCCTCCCCCCCCCCCAGTACCGGAGATCTCCATCTTGCATACCGACAAAGCTTGGCGGAGCTGCTAGCTCCAACTCAAGCCTTGGAATAAAACGAGTCATTTAGCAGATCACAAGAACTTAACGGCGGCTTGACCTGCCAGACTCAGCTCCAGGGAAAAGTCACCCCGCTCGAGCACCAGTGCTAGGAGTGGCTTTCTTCACTGGGTAATCAGAGCCAGAGGCTTCCCCTCCCTCTAGCAGCCTCGACAATCAATTGAAGTTCAGTAACAGAAACCCTGAGAGTGGCTCCAGGCTGGGGTCTGTGAGTTTTTCACAAACTAGCCACCAGGAAAAGCTACTGTCTGTTTAAAGGCCTCAACTCTACCCAGAACCTAGCCTCATCACTGCATCCCCCTCTTTTGTGATACTCAAAGCATATCTGCCTCCCAATGAACTAGCCTGGGAGGAGGATGGAAAACAATTTTTTTTTTCAAAAAAGGCAAAAATCCTGGGTAAAGCAGAACATTTTTCTACCTGTTTGAACAAACTGACTTAAGAAACCAACCAAGCCACAGGACCAAAAGCAGACCAGAGACTCCAACAAGAGGCTGGTTAAGGACACAAGGGAGAAACAGGATTTTTCCCAACCCTCCCAAAAAAATCAAAGAACTTCTTTCTTCTTCTTCTTCTTCTTCTTCTTCTTCTTCTTCTTCTTCTTCTTCTTCTTCTTCTTCTTCTTCTTCTTCTTCTTCTTCTTCTTCTTCTTCCTTCTTCTTCTTCTTCTTCTTCTTCTTCTTCTTCTTCTTCTTCTTCTTCTTCTTCTTCTTCTTCTTCTTCTTCTTCTTCTTCTTCTTCTTCTTCTTCTTCTTCTTCTTCTTCTTCTTCTTCTTCTTCTTCTTCTTCTTCTTCTTCTTCTTCTTCTTCTTCTTCTTCTTCTTCTTCTTCTTCTTCTTCTTCTTCTTCTTCTTCTTCTTCTTCTTCTTCTTCTTCTCCTCCTCCTCCTCCTCCTCCTCCTCCTCCTCCTCCTCCTTTGTTGGAACAGGCACCCAAAAAGCCTCACTCCTATACAGCTGTGAAACAGACAATTCATCCGGGGGCAATTGGTGAGGATGAATGTGGGTGGGCTCTGAAGTCAAGGAGAAAAAGTCCTCTTTGTAACCCAAGCTCTGTCTGTCCCAGTGCTCTGTTTTGACAGGAAGCCTTCATTTGTGCCACCTCCAGTGGCAGGCCAAGTTCCCTGCACTTATCCTGTCTTTGTTAAACTATGTCCCAGTGTTGAAACAAGTTGCTACAATTAATTCAAGAGTCCTTCTGGCAGAAAAGTTAGGGAGCCGAACCTAATGAAATGATTCATTATCGGCAACAGTGTATCCCTCGGTTTCCAGAAGCTTGCTAAATCTAAGTACATATGTAATATCACAATGTTTCTGGTCATCTAGTGCTGGTGAAGCTCATCAGGTTTTGAAACCTTTGACCTCTCCTAGTTGGGCCTTGGGTGGCTAGGTTTTGCGGTTGAACACAGGGCCAGGGTGCTGATCATAAGCTCAGAGCAGAAGCACTTTGCTTTACCATTTGGTGTCACAGCTTTACTTCTGGTATCTTCGTGTGTGTGTGTGTGTGTGTGTGTGTGTGTGTGTGTGTGTGTGTGTGTGTGTGTGTGTGTGTGTGTGTGCGCATACACCAGTTCTAGAGATTGAACTCAGGAGCTGAGCACTATACCTGAGTTTCTCCTGTACGAAGATAACACTTTCCCACTTGAACCACAGAGACACTTCAGGCTTTTTTTCTAGGGATGTGTTACTGAGGATTCAAACCCAGGGTTTCGAATATGCAAAGCACTCTACCCCTAAGACACATTTTCAGCAATCCACTTCAGGTTTCTTGCTTTCTTTGCTTGTAATTTGGAGGACTTGAAGTCTGGGCCTGGGTGCTGTCTCTGAGCACTTCAGCTCAACTCTAGCACTCTACCACTTGAGCTACAGCACCCGCTCAGGCTTTCTGGTGACTCACTGGAAATAACCATCTCAAGGAATTTCCTCTCCAGGCTGGTTTGGACCCTGATCCTCAGCTCTCTGCCTTCTGAGCAGCTAGGATGACAGACGTGATTCTGTGGCACCTGGCTTCCATTTCAAATTGCTAAATGGTGAGTAGGAGGTAATAGTCTCATGGGACCTTTTGTGTCCGGGATAGTTTGAACCCAGATTATCAGATCTCAGCTTCCTGAGTAGGCATGATGACAGACCTCAGCTATATATGCCTAGGGTCCTTGACTCCATGTGATAAGGCACTAGCCATGAACTCAACAGGGAAAGGTCAGTGTCCTGAGTTCAACATTTACGACCAAGAAAAATAAACCAAAACAATTGTCTGCAGGAGGCAACTCATTAGAGTTCAGTACATACATAATTTTGGCCCTGACATGGGGACATATCTGAGCCTCAACTTTCTCATGTGCACAATCATCTTACTTGTGGAACTTTACAAGGACCGGCAGGTGGATGAACGTGTGATGCACTCTGTGTTGTGTGTGTGTGCGTGTGTGTGTGTGTGTGTGTGTGTGTGTGTGCATGTGTGTATGTGTGTGTGTGTGTGTTTCAGGGAAGGCTTTCAGGAGAAGTGAACCTCTCTGAAGAATGAGCAGATACCAGGTTAAGGTGAAAGACTCAGGACACAACACCTCATGAAGGACTCATCACATAGCTATATCCCACAAGCTGTCATTAGAATTAGGGTGTTTTCATCAGTATCACCAATTTTTCAGAAACACTTCACAAACTGCACAAAGTTCACATCTAATGGCTTAAAGGGGTGGGGTTGTTTTAAGGGGGAGTTAGCCATGGGCATTGCACTCAAAGTTTGGGGCTACTGTCCTAAGACGTTTAGCTCAAGGCTAGAGCTCTAACACTTTGAGCCACAGCTCAGAGTTTCGCAGACTTCCTGCCAGGGCTGGGATTTAAACCCACCAGTGTCAGACCTCAGCCCTGGACTATCTTGGATGATAGGGGTGAGTGAGCCAGCAGCATCTGGTTACGTGGAGCTGGGTTGAAGCAGTTTACCTCTGGTTAAGTCAGATTAGATAGCAGCTGTCAGCACCAGACTCCCAGCTTGCTATGTGATATTTGCAGTCCTATCCTTATATCATTGCAATCACAACCTTCTTTTATTTTTTTTATTTTTGGTGCCAGTCTTGGGTCTTAAGTAAGGGTCTAAACACAGTCCCTAATCTTTTATGCTCAAAGCTAGTGCTTACTGCTTGAGCGACAACACAACTTCCAGACTTTTCTGTGCATGTGGTAGCAAGGAATTGAACCCAGGGCTTTGTATGTACTAGAGGAGCACTCCACCACTGAGCTCCAGGAGTGACAAGTATATAAACAGATAAATGTGTAGATTGGTAGATAGATAGGTGTATATGTATAAACTAAGACAGATGTCTGTATTATGAATTTGCATATACCATATTACTACTAATTATTGGCAACTAAATTATTCCTTCCTTTTTTAATCATCATGATTGAATACATAATAAAGTATTAATTGAAAATTATTCAATGTAGTATAATTGTGTAAAATTTTATAATATAAAAAAATACACTACTAATTTAATTGTTACTTTTATAACATTCCATTTGTATGGATATATCATCAGAATGGGTTTCTCAGAACCTCCCACCATTCATTAGTGGCAGTCCCGGGATTAAACATCCAGGGCAAAGTTGCTGGTTTTGGCTATGGCTTCCCTAATAGCCCACCAAACATCAGCAATGCAAGGTCATGTGCACTTTCTGGGCCTTGTCATTTAGACTCAGGATGGTCACAATACAAAGCAAAAAAATTAATATCACCTTCTTGAACTTCTCAGTTTTATACTTCTCCTTCTTTTTTTTTTGCCAGCCCCGATATTTGAACTTGGGTCCTAGAATCCCAGGTTTGGTTGTGGCAGAGGTGCAAAGACCTAAGTTCAAGCCTTGTGCTTGGCCAAAAAAAAAAATCATAATAATAATAAGGCCCTGGCTTGGAATTTGCACTATTTTTCTAGCAGGCATGGGATTTGAACTTGGGACCTAGTTAAATCTGTGACATTGGGGGTGAAGTGGAAGCTCACCGTCCTTGTAGACAAGAAATTCAGACCAGTTCCCTAGGGCCTGAATTCAAGCATCAGCACTGGAAAAAATAATATTCGTATATGAGATCTATTTACATACATCGGTTTACTGTGTATGATGTTTATTACCATTATTTATGTAGTATTATTACACATATAACACTTCATTTATTACATCATATCACCTAGATTATATTTGCATATAGATTATACATCGTACTGAGACCTAGGACTTTCACAGAGAAGGAAACAAATGTGTCAAAATTGGCTTCTTACTCCACAAATAAATTTTTGGCCATGCTGGGATTTCAACTCACTGCCCACAATGCCTAATCCATAAATTGGGTCACAGTCTTAACACAACAGCCTCCAGGAAACTGAGCTGCCAGAAAATTCTGAGGACCTTTGATCAAGGCACCGTAGTGCCCAATATATACATTGATAGATATGTATATATGTATGTGTGTATATATATATATATATATATGTATATATATATGCATATATATATATATAAAGAGAGAGAGAGAGAGAGGGAATGTGAGGATATTAAATGATATATATATTATTACCAATTATTAGTTATTACATTATTCCACCATTTTATAAATATCATGATTGAATACTTATAAAAGCATTCATTAAAAATTAGTTAAAATCTGTCCATTAGGGGAATCAAACCATGGTGCTAAAATAGAAGATATAAATCCAATAATATTTGTGTGGCATTATGAAATAGAATCATGAATCAACTGCAAATTTAATTATTACTTTTATAGCATTCCATTAGCATTCATACGAATAGGAATGAGTTTGTCAGAATCTCCCTCCATTTGTGGGTGGCAGTCCTAGCATTCGAACTCCAAGGCTGGGTAGTTTACTTCGAATGCAAACCATTGGAATGACACCGTGAAGATTTCAGATTATCACAATTGAAAAAAGAACAACAAGAAGAAAAGAAATCCAGGTGTCAATGGCTCTTGCCTATAATCTTAGCTCCTCAGGAGGCTGAGAATGTAGAGAATGCCATTTTGAATTCAGCAAGGGCAGGAAAGTCGGTGACACTCTTATTTCTAACAGATCACCGGAAAAATAAAAATAAATAAAAATAAAAAAATGAGTGAAATTGTGGCTCAAGTTTCACAGTGCTACCCTGGAGCAAAAGGAGCTCAGAGACAGGGCCTAGGCTCATGGTACAAACACAGAACTGCCCCCTACAAAAGGAGGCAATCACTCCATGTCTCTGTGTATGGATGGATGATGTAAGGATAATGGGCATTCAGCAGGTTGCCCATGCTCAGCCCACCCAACTTGGGCAACCCGGGACAAGCCCTCAGATTTCCTAGGCTGTAGGAGTGGTTGAAGGTTCTGGATACATATTATCTATCCCTATGTAGAATGTGAGCCTAGACATCTAGGGCCTGGTGGCTCTCACTCATTCATCATTCCTCATTGCAGAGTCACAGACTGGTCCAAAATGTCGGCAAAGTTATGAAATATTCAGCGATTTCTATGCCAAAAGGGGTAAGCCAATAAATCCCACCCTCATAACTCTGGTTACAAGTCAGCCTTGGGCTGTGTATGTGGATTAGCGGTAAAGAGGTTACCAAGCATGCACGAAGCCCTGGGTTTGAATCTTCAGTAATACAGAAACAGAAAAAGCCAAAAGTGGCACTGTGGCTAGCCTTGAGCAAAAGAAGCTAAGGAACATACCCAGACCCTGAGTTCAAGCCTGATGAACAGCAAAAAAATTAAAAAGTGAGCCTGGTGAGACATATTCTTCTGTGTCTCAGGAGGGTCGAGGTGCGAGGTAAGAGGTAGAGAGCAGCTGCTGGTGGCTCACCCCTGTAATTTCAGCTATTCAGGAAGTTGAGATCTGAGGATCACAAGTACAAGCAGGAAGGGCTACATGAGACACTTTTCTCCAATTAAACATCCAAATAGCCAGAAGTAGAGCTGTGGATCAAGTAGTAGACTGCTAACCTTGAGCAGAAAAGCTAACGGATAGCGTCCAGGCCATGAATTCAAACCCCAGAATGTGAAGACTCCGGGTCTATGTTGAGGGGTAAGAATGATGCAGGCTCCAGCCTCAGGATTATCTGAGGACTGTGTTTGGGATTAGGAAAGCTCTTGGAATGCCAGGCTAGAGAGGGAAAATATTCTCTCTCCCTATCTCAAAACACATGTCACAGACTCCTGGGCTAGAGAGGGAAAATGTTCTCTCTCCCTATCTCAAAACACATGTCACAGACTCCTGGGAGTTGAAGAAGTGGCTCTTCTGCTTGCTTAAGCATAGATGAACAACTGGTCAAGCATTTTCCTGAGATTTTAGAAGTAGTTTTAGCTTTCTCTAAAATAGTTTAGATAATAATATACCTAGACATTGTCTTATAGGTTAAGTAAAAATGTATCTGTTGAAATTTTTGTGTGAATGTCTTCTGATCAAATCTTGGCAAAGATTATGCTTGCTTGTCTTTAAATACCCACTAACAATAAAGCACAGCATGCAGTGGCAATTGTTTGCACGCTGCATCCCCTGTGTCCTGGTGATATTGTGACCCTTATCCAGGGACCCCAATACACTAGACGTTGACACCAGAACTGACACACACACACACACACACACACACACACACCAAGATAGAGCATTTGCCAGTAAGTCTGCACAATTCTACATCTAGAGAGAGATAGGAAGGAAAGATTTGCTCCAGAAGGTGATATAACCAGTGCCAAAATTCCACAGGAGTTCTAAGGCTTGGAACAGGACAGAGAGCCTCAGGCAGAAGGCACAGAATGGGTAAAGGTCCTGCGGTGTGGTGTAGAGCAGGTGGTGTGTGTGAAATGAAGGTTCTGTGGCTTCAGACAAGTTTGGCAGGACATTCAAGGCTGGGTCAAGGTTTGTACTTCAGGCACAGGTATGAAAGAGTGTGGAGTCCCAGAGTGGGGCTCAGGGGGAAGATTAGATCTTTTTCACCATGGACCCTAGTCATTTCCTGTGGCTGGAAGCCTATTTTTCACAGCTCCTGACCCTTAGGCCTCCTTTGCATCTGTCATGGGCGCAGTGTGGATCTGAGCAGCAAATCAACTTCTCAGACCACAGTTTGGGGCAAGGAGGTCCAAAAGCTGCAAGATGGCATGGCAGGTAACATCTGCTCATGCGGTATCACAAGAGTGCAAATCTGTCAGGCACACCCTGAGTGGGTGTTGAGTTGGGCTCATGAAAGACTTGTGGGCTCACCAATCCACAGCCAGCTGACTGCTGCTTGTAGCAGTTGCTATCCCAGGAGTCCCAGGGCTCAGAGCCCTGCTTTCCTCACCAGTGCTCGGGGGCAGATGAAAGTCTGCAATCGTTGGCCTACTACAAAGGAGCATCCATAGTGTCGTTTCCCTTGGCTCTGTGTCCCCGTGCATGGATGGAGGGGCAGGTTCCATCGAACTTACTGCCATGGTGCAGACCCCTCAGCCCAAGTACTTAGGGAGAAACACTTGAACTGGCTAAAGAGTTTACTACTACTATTCCTCAGGACTTCCCCCAGTTCTGGCTCAGGTCATCATTACCACCTTTCTATGTGTGGGCGCATCTTAGAATTAGGGCTTGAACTCAGGGCCGGGGATCTGTCCCTCAGTTTTTTTTCATTCAAAGCTAGCACTCTACCACTTGAGCCACAGTTTTTCTTTCAGCTTTTGGGTGGTTATTGAGAGAGGAGAGTCTCACACACTTTTCTAGCTGGGCTGCCTCTGAATCGCAATGCTCAGATCTCAGCTACTCAGATCTCTGAGTAGCTAGGAATATGAGAGCATGACCTAATAGCACCTGGCCACACTCTCCTTCTTGGCTAATGACAGAGGACCTCTCTCCCAGACTAGCACCCACGTACAGTTACCCCTCCTACCCCACTCCTATTCCTCCAGGCTTCACAGGAATCATACCCTCCCCTGAGGTCAAAGAAATAAGATCAGGTTTGAGCTTTTTGTTCTCCACAGAGTCAGTAGCTGCAGAGAGCTGATATGTACTGTAGTTCAAGTGGTAGATCACCAACCTTGTGCAAACCAGCTAAAGGATACCACCTAGGATCTGAGTTCCAGCCGGCAAACTCACATAAACACGCAAACACGCGCACACACACACACACACACACACACACACACACACACACACACACACACACACACACACACACACACACACACACACACATATCCTTAGCAGGGTCCAATGGCTCATACCAGCAATCCTAGCTAAAGAAGCTGAGCTCTTAGGATGGCAGCTTGAAGCCATCCCAGGCAGTAAAATCCGTGAGACTCTTCTTTCCACTAAGCTACTAAAAATTGAAAGTTGGGCTCTGGTTGAAGTGATAGAGTGTCAGCTTTGAGCAAAAGAAGCTCAGAGACTGTGCCTAGACCTTTAGTTCCAGCTCTAAGATTTTTTAAGACACCCTTTACCCCCACTCCACATCCAATCAAGCCATAAATCCAGATTTTGGTCACCCTGTATCTCACTTCCATTCCTGCCGGTTCACAACACTGCCATAAGTGGCCGGTGTGGGGCCAGCAATGGATTAAGAAGTGAACATACAACAAGGGGGGCATAGCTAGGTCAAGGCTAATGTCTCATAACATTGAAGTATTGGCCATACTAGTCTCTAATCCCCCCAGATTCCTGGACCTAGAATTTAAAGTGTGTGCATCTGTATTCTGGGCATCCAGAATTGTCTAGAAGGACATGAGAGGCCAAGCTCAGGTGGGAAGATAGATTTTGCTGCAACAAGATATGTTTACATTTCCTACACACCAATGGATACTTCCAAGCCACCTTGACCTCAAATCCCATGTAACCCTGAATCCTCGTTTCTTGGGCAGCCTTCAGTCAGCTATCAAGCTCAAGTTGGCCAGAGCCACCACAAACCCCCCTTCCCCCACTCCACTGCCAGCATGCAAGGAGGGACGTGAGTCAGAGGCCCAGATTGGGAAAAGGACAGGACATCACATGACTAACACCCGCCCAGAGGCAGGGGAGAACTTATGTAAGCCAGCCCTGCTGACCCAGAATCCTCTGGAGGTGCCCCAAGATTTGGACAGGCCTCACTTGAGCCCCAAAGAAAATCTGGAATCCAGGCCTCTGGCAATTTAGGACTCATTGTTGACCCTGATAGGGGGCTAAAGGGAAGATCAGTGTGGAGAAGGGGCACCATCCGAGATCAGAAAGCTCAGGAAGTGGACAGAGGAAGATGAGGGAAACACACACACACACACACACACACGCACATGCACACAGGAAGCCCAAGGCCTCAGCAGTCCCTGAGGACCCTGACCATCCCCACCCCCAAGAAGATGGCACTACTATCCTCAGACCAATTATAGACAAAACTAAGGGCCTCTGACAAGTCTGAAATGGCTCATAACAGCTTGGCATTTCCTAAATGTACACACCGCTATGCAGAAATCTCAGCTACCTTATTTTTGGTTGTCAGTCATGGGATTTGAACTCTGGGCCTGTGTGCAGTCCCTCAGCTCTTCAGCTAAAGGTGAGTGCTCTACCACTGGACCCACAGTGCCACTTCTGGATTTCTGGTGTTTCACCGGAGATAATGTCTCACAGATTTTCCTGCCCAAGTTGGCTTTGAACCACCATCCTCAGATATCAGCCTCTACCATCCCACACCTGCTACCATTCATCCAGTCCCTGCCTGCCACAGGCCACGACCTCTGGAGTTCTTGGTAAGGCATTGCCCACTGTGCTGTGGCTTCACACTGGGGCACACCTGGAGAGTTCTTAGAAATGTCTGTACAGTGAGGCCAGCACCAGTTCTCCCAACCAGAGCACCCCTACTACTTCACCATCTCTTACGTTTTTTCTTTCTTTCTTTCTTTCTTTCTTTCTTTCTTTCTTTCTTTCTTTCTTTCTTTCTTTCTTTCTTTCTTTCTTTCTTTCTTTCTTTCTTTCTTTCTTTCTTTATTTCTCTCTCTCTTTCTTTCTTTCTTTCTCTCTCTCTCTTTCTTTCTTTCTCTCTCTCTTTCTTTCTTTCTTTCTTTCTTTCTTTCTTTCTTTCTTTCTTTCTTTCTTTCTTTCTTTCTTTCTTTCTTTCTTTCTTTCTTTCTTTCGTTCTTTCTTTCTTTCTTTCTTTTGGGTTGAGGGACTTGAACTCAGGGCTTGGGTACTGTCTCTAATGTCTATTTTTCCTCAAGGCCAGTGCTTTACCACTTGAACCACAGCTCCACTTCCAGTTGGATTGGAGATGAGGCTCTCATGGTACTTTCCTGCCTGGGCTGGGAAATGAGATCCTCTGGATCTCAGCCTCCTGAGTGTGCAGGATGATAGGCGTGGGATGACAGGCATGAGCCACTGGCACACAGCTTATGGTATCTCGTCCTTCAGAATTTCCACCTAGTCCTCCTCTATATGCTACTACCTAGACACTCCTCTACCTCCCTCATGGACAGCAAAGGGAGGCTGAGAATTTGGGTAGGGCCATAGGCTTTAAAGGGCCCCCTCCACATCACTAGCCCTCTCTAAATTCCCATCTGCTTCCTCTGATGGACTGGTCTTCCAGGGAAGATCAGACCCACTAAGAGTTCTGGGGCCTGCCTTCTATCTCCCCGCACCACCACCCAACAGATACCTGCAGATTTCTGGGGCCCGCTGCTCCATGACCTGGTGGAAGACATTGGGAGGGTTGCTGATAACTGGGTCCAGGGGTGCTCAGGACAGAAGAGTTTCCAGCTAGCCTCTATCAAAGAGGGAGACACAAAGCATGGATGGGTCTACTAAAAGCTTCAGGGCATAGCCATCCTCATGTCACCAAGGTCCCTTGGAGAACTGTATCGGACAGTCTCGCACATCTATACCAAGACTCACACAACTGTACCGAGTCTCTCACCTGCAGCCCTGGCTGGAAATGAACACGCTCTGCTATGCTGTCCATCATCTGCAGCACCTTTGCTCTCTGTTTCCTGTCAGATCCTCCTTCTTAAGCAGGACCAACTTTTCAAGTGCTGCCTGCAAGAAGCCCGTTCCGATCACCTTGGCACAGCTGGAGCCTCTCGGCTCTGCGGGCTGCGGGCTTTTTCACACTCTGCCTTCTGGCCAGTGTGTGTTGAGAATGCACAAAGGGGCAGGCCTGGGTTCCACTATTGGATTTCTGAAGGCCCTGGTACACCATCCAGGGACAGGTGTTTTATCACACTCCAAGAGAGGGTACTCAAAACCCAGGCAGTTTGTAGTCATAAAACAGGGCCATTTCTTGGTGTGGGCTTGAACAGGGGATCTGGGAGAAGAATCTCTGAGTTTTATTGCTCAAGGCTGGTGCTCTACCTCTTGAGCCACAGCTCCATTTCTGGCTTTTTGGTGGTTCCATGGAGAGTAGAGTCTCACGGGCTTTTCAGCTTATGGCTGACTTCAAATAGTGATAGTCAGTTGTCAGCCTCCTGAGTAGCCAGTATGACATGGATGAGCCTTAGCCCCAGATGAATGGCACCAAATGCTTTTTTTTGCTCCTGTTTATCTCCAGTCAACTAGCAAGCCCAAGTTAAAATAATCAGTTACTGGGGATCAAAATCCTCTCCTAGGTCAGTTAATCCAAAGAGATAAAGTGTCTTTGGAAAAGGCTAGTCTGAGTTGGCTAGGGGTATTTGTGTGTGTGTGTGTGTGTGTGTGTGTGTGTGTGTGTGTGTGTGTGTGTGTGTGTGTGTGTGTGTGTGTGTGTGTGTGTAAGTGTCAGGGATACCTACCCGTATCTCTGTGGTGCCTCATCCTCCCAGCAGGGAGTGCATCCAGGATACTGACCCCAAGGAAGATGGATGAGCGAGGGTATTTTAGGTCATATCCAGGGGGATGATCCGAATTCTGTCCTGCAACCAAAGCCTTGACAGATAATGGAGAGAAGGAGAGGTATAGGGGGACATCAAGGGAAGCCCCTTACCTTTGGCTAGAAGTGCCAGCCAGCTAGAAGACTGAATCCATCTTTCTTGGTAGTCAGATAAAAGGTGTACACTGTTCATTTATTTTATGATGATTGTGTGAGCCTTAAGGCTTGGATTTAGGGCCTGGGTGTTATCCTTGAGCTTCTTTTGTTGAAGGCTGAGTCTCTACTACTTGAGCTACACCACCACATCTGGCTTTTTTGTGTGTGGGTTTGTGGGGGGGGAGAGGTGGTTTATGAGAGATAAGAATCTCAAGGACTTTTCTGCCCGGGCTGGCTTTGAGTCACGACCATCAGCCCTCAGACTCCTGAATAGCCAGGATGATGGGTGGGAGCCACAAGCTCCTGACTGCCACCATCCGTTTATAATCTCTTTGGCCCAGGGCTGTGCCACCCACACTGCACCTCCTTGTTGGGAATGGGAAGCAGACATGAGTGGGTTTGATACTTCAACAGCTTACCTATCTTTGAGCATTGTTCCAGGTCAGTCTGATGGCGGATTCCTCCTTATCCACAGCAATGACTGGGCTCTGTCACAAGAACAAATATCCCCTGGGAGGTGTCAGGTCTGAGGTCTTTCCTCTGAACCCTGTCCCCTAACCGAAATGAGGGTCTTTCCTGCCTAAGCTGGCTTTGAGTTGAATCGTGATCTTCAGATTTCCACTCCTGATTACTTAGGATGATAGCCATGAGACACTGGCACCTGGCCAAAGATACTTTTCCAAGCCTGTCATTCTATCCACTCAGGAGACTGAGCTCTGAGGACTGCATTTGGATGCACCCTTTTCAGCAAAGTCCATGAGAACTCTTATCACTAACTAAACACCCAAACAAGTTGGAAGTGGAGTTGTGGCTCAAATGGCAGAGTGCTAGCTTTGAGCATAACACAAGGGATGGGACCCAGGCCCTATTTATAAACTTTTTCTAGCATAGACCCACCCAAGAAAGGGAAGCAGGTGGGCACACGGGAGCTCAAAGCTCACACATAATACTCAAGACTCACAGAATAGACCCCATCCTGCTCTGATTCTCTAGATTATATGTCCTAGATTATGGCAGTCTTAGATGGGACTGACCATACACCAAGTCAGGACATTCAAGTACAATCTCATACTGAGTATCCCGTGACCTCATCAAGGACTCAAGATCCTTTGACACTGGGCAGTCAGTTGTGGTCTAGTTATCCAGCCACAAGATATGGGATTGAAAGGATTTCTTGGTCAAGGGATGCAGACTGGAGAGCTGTAGGTCCCTCTCTCCCGGAAAGGAGAAAAGGCCTAACCATCCCAGGAATGTTCCTGGGTTGTGAGTATCCTCAATGAAACAACCCTGCTCAGAGCTCAGTGCCTCTGGTTTTCCCACCAGCCTCTAACCAGCCCTGCTCCACCTTCAGTCGGTCCTCTCTGAATCCCAGATCTGTCATCTAGACTAAAGGTTGAGTCAGCAAAGGGACCCACCTCTATCTCTGAGAATGGCCGTCACAGGGCCCTACAGTCCCCTAGAGGAAGTCTTGGGGCAACACGGGTCTAACTTCCCCCCTCATTCTCTGGATGTGCTGTGCCAGTGGCAGGCTTACCTCTGTCTCTTGTCGAGGAATGAACACTGGGGGTGTCATCTTCAGATTAAGCCAGAAGAAGTCCCAATCCCCAAGGATGTACCACACATGTATCCAGCAGTGAATGACAGCAAGCTGGTCAATAGTGAACACAAAGTGCCAGGACTTTTAACAGCCATGTGGCTGGGTCGATGTCTCTATCACTGATGGTCTAAGTTGTTAGGTGAGGTCATGGCTCCAATGGCCTGACACACCTAACCTGGGATCATCCTCCCTCTTCATCTTCTTGCTTATCCCTTGCCACCTCCCTCTTGACACTCCCTCAGCCTATACCTCCCTATCCCTTGGATAATTTCTTCTTATCTGACTAGAAAATAAACTCGATGGGCTAGGAGAGACTGATATTTGGTGACACACCCTGAGCCCTAGGGTTTACCCAAGGCTGTTTCCCTCTGCAGTCGGTGACCACACAGCTCCTGGATGTCATGAAGTTGCTGAGGGTCAGTGGCTTGGTCCTACATACTGGCTTTAGGCTCTGAAACTGTCCCCACAGTGATTATGAATGGTTGGCTCCCTTGATCCAGGGACTCCAAACCAAGGCTTGCATGTTCCGTTCTTCCTTCCTTTTCTCCTTTTCTCCCTCCATCCTTCTCTCCTCTCTTTCTCTTTCCTTTCTTTGTGTCATTCCTGGGCCTTGAACTCAGAGCCTGGGTGCTGTCCCTGAGCCTTTTTTCCTCAAAGCCAATGGTCTACAGCTTGAGCCACTCATCCACTTCTGGAGTTTTCTTTTTGGTAGTTTGTTGTAAATAAGAGTTTTACGGGCTTTTCTTCCTGGGACTTAAGCCTCAGTCCTCCCATCTCAATCTCCTAAGTAGCTAGGATGACAGGTGTGAAGCACCGTCATCCAACTCAAACCAAGATTTCTTCAGGCGCTGTGGAACCTTTCATCTTCTATTACCACCTGGACCTGGCACTCGCTGTAACGGTTTGTTGGATAAATAAATGAGCATCTGTCTATGACAATATTACAGAAAACTCCCATCCAACTCAGGTAAGCATCCTGGGGGTGGAGGGGTTGGTGGGGGAGATGTCGAAGCCTGACATAGCTCTTCCACAGTTCTCCCTCGTCCTTTGTCCTGCCCTCCTGGTGCCACTGCACTTAACTCTTTTGGCTCTGATGATGTGAGCCACGATGTACTCGCTGGATTCTGGGACCTCTGCGATGCCTCTCTTCTCAAAAATCTTTGTCCAGCGGCTGACCCACAGTTTGGCACTCAATTCGTCCCTCAGGTGAGAATGAGGCACTTGAGGTGAAAGCCTGGCTCAAGGGGCCTCCTCTCCTCCCCCTGGGGCCAGACAGGATGGTCCACCACATCCGGCCCCCAAGTTTCATGTTGCAGAGAAAGGATCCTTGAGGCATTCCGGTTCTCTGAATCACCCAGATTCCAGTGCAGGTGCTGGGAATCGTCTCTGCTCACAGCTGGCAGGCTGGGGATGACGAGGTCACCATCTCTGTTCCCCATGATGTACTTGACTGTGGTGGTCACCCTAGAGAAAAGCAGAGGAGAATCAGCAGCTGCTAGAGGAAGGCAGTTAAAGCAGGATGTTCATGACAGGAGACGATCTGGCTTGGGAACTCTACCTGTGCCACTTTGAACATCATTGTTTGGCAGCTGAAATCCTCCATCTAATTTGACCCATAATCCCAGTCATTAGTAGTAATTGCCAGCTTAAAGAAAAAATCCTGGAAAAGCTGGCATTTCAGTTGTCCCAATCAAACTTAAAGGCTTCCAAAGTCAGTGGTCCCGTTTTCCTTCCAGACAGCCTACAGCAGGTTACAGAAACTGGCATTCAGCCAGCCCTAGCTAACTGCCATGGCCTGATACCATGCAGGCTTCAGCAGGGGGAATGCATTTGCCTACCACTGCCCAGCTGGAAACGGCTTAGGCAGGACACAGATTGGAGTCTACAGGACTCCAGGGAGGGAGGACTGCCCACCGGTGTAATGCCCTAGGAGGGAATCAATGCCACAAGTGGGGGCCTGGAGACCCCTGCCCAGATGCCCATGGTCACCACCAAAGCCCTGGATAAGTTTCCCCTCTCATCCTTGCTTGTGGTTAACCATGTGCCATGTCACACCATTCGCCACCCACCAGACCCTCTTAACTTCACATCTTCTGCCCTACTCCCCCCATCTCATTCCCTAATTATGATTGGCAGACACATTCCCAACCCTTGAATTAGCTCCAACTCTACACACCAGAGCAGGGTGTCTGGCTGTATGAGTGTGGCTGTGGTCACCGGGAGCACCAGCAGATTCTGGCAGAGCTGGGAAATGTGATCACCCTGTGAGAACTGATGATGGCTGGAGTCGGGAGAATAGGCTGGGTGTGTGTGGGAGGGGGTATGTTCCTCCCAGATATTCATCTTTTCTCTGACCCCCAGTGCACTCCCCTCCTTAGTGTGCTCTTCTGGGACCTTCCTCGGGTGAAAGGGTGACCAAGCATAGAGGACAAGGGCTCACACAGCAAGGGGGTCTATCTTCTGCATCCAACACCTCCAACCCCAGAAAAAAGGAAAAGACCTGAGAAGGCAAGTTTGGAGATGCTGCTCCCCATCTCTGACTAAAGCCACCAGGTTCCCACCAAGGTGAGGAAGGGTGCAGATGGGTGGCTGTGTGGCTCCATTACTCCAGGCCAGGAGCTCTCTGGCGCCCCCTCCTCACCCAACCCTGCATCTTCCCGTTTCCTGGGACACTGGCCACTAGGGACATGAGAGGGATCCTGGGGTTGCCACACACCCTACCCCCACTCCTGGGGTGCATTTGCAGCAGAACCAGGGTGTACTGTGGGATGCAGGAGAGGCACAGGTGGGACAGGAGAGGGGAGGTGGGAGGCACTGGTCCAGGTCTGCAGAATGGGGGAGGCGGTGAGGGGGGGCCGAGGGGTTCGCTGGGCAATGGGGTTCCCAGAGTGTGGGCCAGCAGGGTGGCCACTCACGTGTGCTGCTAGGAGAAGCTGTAGGCAGCACTCCAGGTATGGCAGGCCCGGAGTCTGAGGACGAGGGACCTGAACCAGGTCCTGAGACAAGCCAGCCAGGGGTGCGTTATCTCAGCCTGGCAACTGAGAGAGGCTCCCTGGGTCTAGGATGGCAGCGCCATTTTTGAAACGCAGCACCTTGGGAAGGGCCAGGGTCTGAGGACACATGGTAGGGTGAGTTAGGCCTCTCTTCCCCCTCAGCTGCAGACAACTCAGCTCTCGCCTCATGCTCAGCCAGACCTGTTTCTGCCGATGCCGCTATCACCTCTGCCACTGCTGCCGCCAAGGCTGCCTCTTCAGCTGCCTCCTCCTCAGTGGCCTCCTCCTCTGTGGCGACTGCCAACACCATGAAAATTGGAACCTTGGACTTGGGACAGCTCATGGCCACCACGCCACCGAGAGGCTGCTTGAGGTGATGTGTCTGCTGTGATAGCTCCACATGCTTTGCACTCCCAGTCAGGACCTTCACTTCAATTGAGGCCTCAGCCAGCCAGTCAATAGAGTGGAAGAAAGACAACCTCTTCAGTAAATGGTGCTGGCAAAATTGGTTAACTACATGTAGAAAACTTAAGCTAGATCCTTATATATCACCCTGCAACAGAATCAACTCCAAATTGATCAAAGACCTTGAACTCAAAGCAGACACTCTGAAAACATTACAGGATGGAATAGGAGAAACCCTAGGTCTCCTTGGCTCAGGACGAAATTTTCTGAATAGAGATCAGGAAACACAACAATCAAAGAAAGGTTGGACAAATGGGATTGCATAAAGTGGCAGAGCTTCTGCAGGGCAAATGACATAGCTAGCAAGATCAATAGAAAGCCCACGGATTGGGAGAAGATCTTTACTAGCCATACAACGGACAAGGGTCTCATATCTAAAATATACTTGGAACTCAAAAAATTAAACCACCCAACAACAAATCCTCAAAGAAACAACTGCCCAATAAATAAGTGGGCGAAAGACTTAAAAAGAAACTTCTCTGAAGAAGAAAGAAGGATGGCCAATAGACACATGAAGAAATGTTCAACATCCCTAGCCATAAGAGAAATGCAAATCAAAACAACATTGAGATATCACCTCACTCCAGTTAGAACGGCAAAAATCAAGAACTCTAACAACAACAGATGTTGGAGGGGATGTGGACAGAAAGGACCCTTACTTCATTGTTGGTGGGAATGTAAACTTGTTCAACCACTTTGTAAAGCAGTATGGAGGTTCCTCAAAAGACTTCACATAGAACTCCCCTATGACCCAGCAATCCCACTTTTGGGCATTTACCCAAATGTTTACAAACAAGACCACACTAAAGCTACCAGCACAAGTATGTTTATTGCAGCATTATTTACCATAACTAAGATATGGAACCAACCCAGATGCCCCTCAGTAGATGAATGGATCAAGAAAATGTGGTATATATGAAGCTATTTCCTCTTATGCATGTACTTACTCCTCTCTGCTCTCTCTCTCTCTGCCTCCACTTCTCTTGCGGGCCACTTCGACCCCTCTGCGCATGCATGCCTGCCACAGAGAGCCCCTGGCCACTGCTACCACCACATTAAGCCCCCGGGCCCTGCCTCCTCTTCCCCTCAGTCCCACCCTTTCCTCTCCTCAGCCCTGCCACCAATTCCCCTCAGCCCCGCCCCCACCCTTGCCTAAAAGAGCAGCCCTCACTGGGCCCTAAGGCTTCCAGGCCATGGGAATTGCCTCACCTCAGTTCAGCACTCCCCGCCAACCCTAACACTTGCCCAGGGAATCAAATCTCCCCTCAGCCCTAACACTGGAGGAGACTCTTCTCCATTCCTCTCCACTCCACACATCAAGCAGGTACACAATGACCTCTGTGTGTATGTATGTAGGTGTGTGAGTGTGAGTGTGTGTGTGTGTGTGTGTGTGTGTGTGTGTGTGAGAGAGAGAGAGAGAGAGAGAGAGAGAGAGAGAGAGAGAGAGAGAGAGAGAGAGAAAGAGAGAGAGAGATAATGTTGGGGATAACTACCTCAGAACCTAGCACCCCTTGGGATGACTCAGCACATCGAACATTTCAAAAAACAGCACAAAGCACCCTGTGTGAAGGACTCAGCACAGTGCTCCCTTTGAAGGACTTAGCATATAGTAACCTTTGGGATGACTCAACATGCAGCTCCCTTTGAAAGAGGAAGTCCATAGCACGCAGTGTATAGGACTCAGTTCATGGCACACTTTGAAAAACACAGCACGTAGCACTCTTTCCCAGGACTCAGCACATTGCACCCTGTGTTAAGGCTCCACACACACCACTCTTTGAAGGGCTGAGTATGTAGCACCTTGTGTAAAACATTCAGTGGACAGCCCCCTTTAAAACACTCAGCACATAGCAGTGTTTTGAAGGACTCAGCACATACCACCCTGTGGAAGCCCCATTTGAAGGACAGTACAGAGCACCCTGTATAAAGGACTCGGCACACAGCACTCGAAAAACTCACCTCATCTCACTCTTCTCAAGGATGCAGCACATTGCACCCATTGGGATGACTCAGCTTACAGCCCCCTTTGAAGGCGTCAGCAAAGGTACCCTGTGTAAAGGACTCGGCCCACAGCACCCATTGAAAAATTCACCTGTCCCTCCCTTCTCAAGGGCTCAGCACATAGCATCCTTTGGGATGAATTAGCATACTGCACCTTTTGAAGGACTCAGCATAAATACATTGTGTAATGGACTCAGCACACAGCACCCTTTGAAAAACCCAGCACTGCCCACTCTTCTCAAGGACTCATAATATAGCACCCATTGTGATGACTCAGCACACAAAATGCATTTTGAGGACTCAGCAAAAAACCCCCATGTAGGAAGGACTCAGAAAACTGCACCCTTTGAAGGACTCAGCATAGAGCTGTATGTCACAAGTTCAGCTGTCATTAGAATTAGGGTGCTTTCTTCTGTATCACCATTCTTCAGAAACACTTCACAAATCCTACTAGTTCACCTTTAACTAACCTATGTTTTGTGGAGGAGGGTCAGCTGGGGGTCTTGAACTCACAGCATGGGGGCCCAGTCTCTGAGCTCTTTGGTTCAATGTTAGAGCTCTACCACTTTGAGACATGGCTCCAATTTTGTTTTTTTTTTGTGGGAGGGGATTGTTCTTTGACAGGCCTTACAGTAATCAGGAAGGCCAAGTTGGAGTGTCCATGGCCAAAGGCTCTTAGCTTGGCCTGGAGCTGACCTCTCCCTTCCTTGTTCTCCTGGAAGCCGGGCCTCCTGGAACTCTCTTGGCCTAGGGTGAAACAGATCTGCTCTGGAATCAACATTCACAGTGGGCAAAAGTCAGCTTGGGCCTGGTCACATCCCCCAATTGAACTCTAGATGACAATAGTCCCCCACGATGGCACGTGGCCGCATGTCCTACATCTGGCTACAAGGGGGCAAGAGTCACCCACCATAAGGATTGTACCTGCGAGTTGTGTTTACTCTTGCTTCCCTGGGGCCCCCATCATGCTTTGAAGCCACCCTGGATGGGAATGTACTTGAGAGACTTACCTACAATTAACCATCAAAAAGCAAGTGGGGCTGTGGCTCAAGTAGAAGAGCACTAGCCTTGAGCAAGAAAACTCAGGGATAGAGCCTAGGCCCTGAGTTCACACACACACACACACACACACACACACACACACACACACACACACACACAAGAATGCAAAAGCAGATTTCTACACTGCAGTCTTTGAGTATTTTTTTTATTTGGGGGAACAGAATGGCTAGAACATCAGTTTCCCCCATCACAGCTCCTTGACTGGGTCAAGGTCTATCCTGGTCCTTTGGGGCTCCTTTTACAGAATCGCCAAGATGCCTTCAAAAGGTGTCACATGCTAGGCACTGGTGGCACATGCCTGTCAATCTAGCTACTCTGGAAGTTGAGATTAGAGGACCACAGTTCAAAGCCATTTTGGGCAGGAAAGTATGTGAGACTCTTATCTTTGATGAACCATCAGAAAACAAGAAGTGGCACTATAGTTCAAGTCGTGGAGTGTTAGCCATGAGAAAAAGAGCTCAGGGACAGTGGCCAGGCCCTGAGTTCAAGCCCCAGGACTGGAAGAACAAATCTTTATTGGAGGCTTGTTTACCCTTTGAAAACAATTCATTCTTTGTGATAAGCATAATATGGGCCTCTTCCCTGGCCACCAATGGTCCATTAGATGTCCGTTGAATATTGTCCACCTCCCAGCAGCCTCTGCCCTACCCGACCCGCAGTTTACTCTTCCCATCACCTGGCAGATGGAGTCCTGAGAGAAGGCCACCTGGCCACTTACTTGTGGTGGCTCCTGAGGCTTTTGAGAGTCAGTATGTCACATAGAGAGTCATCATCTGCATCAGTCTACAGAAGAAAGGGAGGGAACACTCCTTGCCTGAGCCTGTGAGCTGTGGGTGATCTGCACGTGTGGCTTCTGCAGCAGGGTGTGCTCCATGGGGGAGTCCTATATGGGGTAGGGAACCCCGACCTGTCCTTTGGCAGTTTCCACACTGCTTTGAAGTGGCAATTCTTCAAAACCTTTCTGCTCCTCCCTCATGTTGACCACCCCAGAGCCTGAGGTGTCTGAAGCAGTGGTGGTGGCGGGGGACTCAGTCTGTGCTGGCATTTGGTGCCTGCTGTCCATGCCTTCCCCTGAGAGGAACCACAGGGGCTCCCAAAACTCTCTCCTCTTCATCTTCTCCTGGGACAGCCAGCACATGTGCTCAGCTTTCTCCTGACACAGCTCATCCAGGATGAATATCTGCTCTTTACACGCCACGAGGGAGTTCTCGATGGTGCAGATGTGTGCCAACATCTGGCTGCATCGATGGTGGAGCTCATCCACTGGACTCCCGAAGTCCACCACAATAGGCAGGTCATGGACAAAGCAGATTTTCTTCTCAGACGCCCACGTGTCCTGCTTTCCATCTCCACGTATGTTGTGGTGTCAGCTCACAGGGTGGGGTGCCAGTGGCTCCAGTTTTCTCTGGCACTAAGCTGCCAGGTGGACTGGGCACCCGCAGTGGGACTGCCACTCTTGGTGCAGGAGTTTCTTTCTCCCTGTGGATTTCAGCCAGGAGAGGGCCCCCTCTCGGTTTGGGGGATGTCTCCATCCTCTGTGATGGTCACATCTGGGGGAGTTGCCTCCTCAACTTTTGCTTCTCCAGGGCTCTCAACTTTCCCTTCCCCAGGTAAAGCCAGGAAGCTCAGCTGGGCCTGAAGGCTCTCGTCCTCTGGTCTGGTCACTTCCAGGCACTTGAGGGTATCCTGCCACTTTGAGAGCACCACCTGGTCCCACAGTTGGTAGGCCTACACTGGCTTCAGCTGTTCCAGCAGCTGGGTCTGCCTCTCTAGGTGCTGCCTATCTAGGGCCTCCTTCTCAGAGCTCAGCTACTCATTGGAGGTGTTGTGCAGCTCACAGGTGGCTCTGAGCTCCTGCAGCTGAGCCAGGGACTGCTCCTGCAAATCCTGCAGCTCCCAATCTGCTTGGCTCTCTCTCTCAGCCACCTCTTTCCATTCCTCTATCTTCTCCTCTGTGTGGTCCAGCTCTTTCCACAGATGTTCCTTCACCTGCTGCTCTGAGTCCAAGATGCTGCCTAGCTTCTCCTCACTGATCACCATGTGTAGAGTGTCCCACAGCAGGGCCAGCTCTTCTTCCATCTGTCTGTTGCACACATGCACATCATGGGATCTTGCAGATCTCCTGCTGATCCTTGGCCTTCTCCTCCAGTCTCCACAGTTGCTTCTGCTGCTCAGTGTTCTGGAAATGGAGCATTTGGCTTTCCTGGACTTGGATGTGAAATTGTTCCTCCAGGTTTTTCAACTCCATCTGGGTGCAGTAGGTCTGGGCCTGCATCTGCTGCTTGGCCGGAGATGGTCCCAAAGGGGGCCATGTCTCTGCCAGCTTCCTTCTCAATTCCCCCAGCTCCTTCTTTAGGTCAAAAACCTGCCTTGCCCCTTGATTATTCACCATGTCAATTGGTGTGCCCACTGGGTCAGCCTCCGGGCCTCTTCCTTCTGCACGTACCTCTCAATGCTCAGGTCTTCTGTGAAGATGTCTCTCTCTAGATTCACTTCAGTCACCATCCAGCTCAGGTTGGCCAGTAGTCTCTTTAGTACCTCACGCCCCACCAGAGCTTGTTGGAACTTACAGATTATGCTTTTCATGTTGCTCCACTGTGTCCAGAGTGCTTCCAGCTTCTCCTGCAACTCAGTGTTCACTTGCTCCAAGTCATTGAAGCTTCTGATCTTTTCCTCGAGCTGAAGGGTCACATCATTCAGCTGTTCTAAAAACATTTCGGTCTCATTCTGTGAGCAGTGACCAGAGACGTCACCATCTCCAGCTCTGCAATGTGCTTCTCTGCGGTCTGCAGGCAGCTGGTGAGAGCTTGATGCTCCCTTTATCTGTCATCGGTCCCCTGCTGCATGCGGGCTGGTGAACATTGTAAATCACTTTCTGCCCAAACCAACCTCTGTATGGGTGCCTTGTGGATCTCTAGCTCCCTTTTCATTGCTGTGTGCAGTTGGGCTATCTTCTCTCTTACTCCTGTTCATCCTGCAGGTCAGTCTTTCCTGCTTCAGTGGTTGGATCTTGGCACAGAGCACCTCTTTTTTTCTTTTGCTGGGATCCAGGGTGGGCACCTCATGTCTGTACACCTCTGCAGATCCTTGGTGTTATCGGGACCATTGACACTCTGGACCCTGGTGGTTGCGGCTGTGTCCAAAGGCAGGGGAGGCCCATGGTCAGCATCACATTTGGCTAGACTCTCCTTTGAATCATACTTCACAGTGGCGTTTGTCTTGGGGATCCTTCACTTTTTCATGCTCTTGGTTTTCTTGAATGTTGCAGATCTGTTGGGAGGATTCTTCTGCCAGTGTTCTTGTGGCAATTTCATGCTCACAACTCTTTCATGGAGTCCTGTTGTTTCAGACATCAGAGCGCTGGGACAGGAAAATGGGCTGGCCACTTTCCCATGGTCTGGAAATCCTCTATTCACCCACTCACTGTCTAGGACCTCAATTTCCTACTCTACTCCAATGTGGCCTCGAGTATCTTGCTCACCACTCATCCACCTCTACCTTCCTTAACTGCTAGTAGTGGTGTCATCCAACTGAGGGAATCCAGGTGCTACCGGGCAGCAAGGAATATGGGCGTGGCCACCATTTTTGTTTCCCATTGGTCAGAAAGAACCATAAAAGAATAGGGGTGTGGACGGAATCCTGTGATGCAGGAAGAATGGGCAGAGTCAAGATGACAGCACCCATTTCACATGAAATTCTGTCCAATCCAGTTGGGGACATGAGGGTGACCTGCTTTAGCTGGATGGCTGCACAGATTGTTGTGTATGTCTGTTTGTTGCCAGTCCCTGACCTTGAATTCAGGATCTGGGCACAGTCCTTGAGCTGCTTTTGCACAAGGCTAGCTCTCAACTAGTGAAGACACATGGCTCTACTTCTGGCTTTGTTGGCACAGAAGTTGGACAGGGGTCTCAATGACTTTCCTGCCTAGGGTGACTTTGACCATGATCCTCCTGTCACAGCTTTGCAAGTATCAAGGAGGACTGCTGAGAGCCATTGGTGCCTGCCTAATCATTGGTCTTGCTGATGTTCTTGGACAAACTGGTGATTTCCTTATCCTCGGGTTAAAGAGGTGAGAGCTGGAGCCAATATCCTGGTCCTGCCACCTCCAAATGGCAGGTGATCCTAAAAAACTCAATCCTATCCATATGAATACCAATGGCATGTGATATATGTGATTAAATGGGCAGCTCATGAATCATTCTAGGATAAAATTATACACAATTATATTATAGGACACTGATCAATTTTAATTAATACTTTATGAAGCATTTAAACAATCACATTCATTAAATGGAGGCAGAATGAAATACCTAAGATTTGGATATCACATAGTATACAGCTGCCATTTTTTCTGTCAGGACTTGGATCAGAACTCATGGTCTGGGTAACTCTTTTGCACTGTGTGGAAAGGGGAAGCTCACCTCCTTGAAGTCATGAAATTCAAGTCTGTTCCTTAGACCTGAAATCAATCCCCAGCACTAGAAAACATCCTGTTCATGTACATTTTAAATATATGACTTATATTTATATACATAGGTTGACTTCATATAGCACTCAGTGTATTCATTGTTAATTTTTGTTTTATTCATGTGTTGGCCATATATTTTATTGACTGTTATGGCACATAGAACATTGATTCCATAGGATATAGGTCTGCATATATGTTCCACTTCATACCTGACTGCCAGGACTTTCACAAAAAAGGAAAAAGTTTGTCACTATCAGCTTCTTACTCCATGATTCATTTTTTGGGAGTGCTGGCATCTGAACTCATGGCCTACAAGGCCAAATTCATGAATGGGTGAGTGTCACACGCCATCCTGGGGAAAATTGAACTGACAGGCTGTTCCTAGGACCTTAGATCAAGCCCCAAGGTTTGACAAAATAAGAACAGCGTGACACCCAGATGGTATTATGCTAATAAATACATATCTTTATAGAGTGCCAGACATGTCTACACATTATTCAGTTATGTAGGCTACATTCCTACCAATTCTTGTGTATTTATTATGCCTCCTTGTAATTCATGTTATTGTTTTCATCCTTACTAAACTATTAATTAAATCAGTGTCCTGAAATTATTGCATCTCTGTAAGAAATAGTATTCTTTTAATGCTTCATATTAAATAAAATCAGTCTACTGAAATCATGATGTCTAATTTTATACGAGTAGTATTCACGATCAGCTCATTCAACCGTGCCATTGATAGCATTCCATCATTATTACTATGGATGGGAACCAGTCTCTTAGGATCTCCAACATCTGTAAGTAGCATTACTGGGATTTACCTCTAGGCCTACATTGCTGTGCGAGACTATGGCTTCCCCAATAGCCCTCCATCCTTCAGCAATGCAAGGTGAAGCACCCTTTAGAGCCATGTCATTCAGACCCAAATGGTCACAGTGCAAAGGAATAAAATGTAAAAACGCAATCCTGCTACTTTTTTCTTTTGGGGGGGGGGTCGGTCATAGGGCTTGAACTCTGGGCCTGGGCGCTGGGCCTATGGTCTTCAGTTAAAGGCAAGCACTTTACCACTTGAGTCACAGCACCACTTCCAGTTTTCTAGTTTCTTGGAGATAAGTGTATCACGGATTTCCTTGCTTTGAACCGAGATACTCAGATCTCAGCCTCTTTAGTAGTTAGGATTACAGGTGTGAGCCACCGGCGCCTGGCTCTGCCACTTTTTTTCTGTGCATAGGTTTTCCCAGAACAAGGCCTGGAGGTCTAGGATCCCAGGATCAACTGTGGCTCTGTGGCTGCACTGCAGCCTAGGGTGATAGAAGCTGAGGCAGAGCGCCATGATCTGAGTTCAAGACCTTGCTTCACAAAAAAAACACAACCCCCCCCTACACACACAAAAAAAAAATTTAGCTCACTGGCTTGCAATTCTCACTATTTTTTCTACTTTGGATTTGAACTCAGGGTCTTCGTAACTCTGCAGCACTGTGGATGAAGGGGAAGCTCACCATGTTTGAAGACAAGAAAGTTGGGCCTCATCCCTAGGCCTGAATTCAATCCCCAGCCCTGGAAAATATACTGTTTATATACATTATAAAGATAGGATTTGTACTTACCTATAGATGTTTAGGCCATATTGTGGTTATTTATTGTATTTTTGTTTCATTCATTTATTTACCTTTTATTGACTGTGATGACACACATTCCATTTATTATATTGATGACATCCCATCACATAGTATCTAAATTTGTAGACATGTTCTCCATCGTGTCTGACACCCAGGACTCTCAGAGAATAGGAAAACAGGTGTCACAATCGGCTTCTTACTCCATGATCCAATTGTTTGCAGTGCTGGGATCTGAACTCAGGGCCTAGGAGACCCAGTTCATGAATGGGTGTGCCAACACGGCAACCTCTAGCCAAGGAAGCTGCCAGTCAGTTCCCAGACCCTGAGATTGAGCCACAGGTGTGAACAAAATAGCCATACATGGGTAGGCAGGTGGTATATATCAATAAATATATATTTGTATAGAATTCCAGAGACATCTACCTAGGATTCAACATCAACTACGTTCCTACCAACTCTTGGGTATTTATTATGCCTCCATTGAAGGAACAGTATTGTTTTCATGCTTAATAAACCAGGCATTAAGATCAATCAACACCCTAGGATCATTGCATCTAATTTTAGACTAGAACTTTTCCCCCCAGAAACTTCTTATTCAATCATGAGTTTGCTAACATTCCATCATTATTCCCATGCATAGGAATGAGTCTCGTGGGAAGACCCCCATTGGTAGGTATCAGGACCAGTATTCAAAATCAGGGTCTATGATGACATATGGGCCTGTGGCTTCCTCGATAGTCCGCTAGCCGTGGCCAATGCAAAGTGAAGTACCTTTGTAGCCTTGTAATTTGGACCCAGGTTGGTCACCATGCAAAGGAAGAAATTGTAAAAAATCCATCCTGTGGCGATTTTTCTGTGTGTGGTTTGTTTTTGACTCCTGCAAGGCTTCAGGGCCTAGGATCACAGGGTTGACTATGGGCCTGTGGCAGCCCACCAGGCTAAAGTGATCGAAGCTGAGGCACGGTTGCCATGAAGTGAGTTCAAATCCTTTGGTTAGCCAAAAACAAAAAACAAAAAACAAAAACCAACAAAATTCTAAAAACTAATAAAGCACCCTAGTTCAGAATTCACACCATTTTCTGCCACAGCTCAGATTCCAACTCAGGTCTAGGTAACACTATATAGCACTGTGGGGGAAGGGGAAGCTTACCATCCTTGAAGACTACAAGGTCAGGCCTGCTCCCAGGGCCTAAATTGAAGCCCCAGCACTGGCAAAATCATATGCCCATCTATTTTAAACATAGGATCTCTATTCACATACATTTGTTCAGTACAATTATTCTTTTTATTGTGTATCTTAGTCACGGATGCAATTTGTTTATTGAGCATGATGACAGATATAACTGTGCTAGCATGGATGACAATCTATTCCCATGTCTATAGAGTTGCTTAAGCGTTCTCCATCCTCGCTGAAACCCAGAACTTTCACAGGACAGGAAACAGGTGGATGGATTGGATTCTCACACCTGCATTCCTCTTTTGGCAATGTTGGGATTTGATCTCAGAGCCTAGCAGGGCCAATTGGAGAAAAGGTCAAGGTGAAGACACCATGATATGAGCATCTAAGGAACTAGGCTGTTCCCAGGACCTGAGATTGATTCCTGGGGATAGGGCAGGTGGAGAGCACAATAGTCATCCATTCATAAGCTGAAGATACTATGCATATTTGTTTAGAATAGGAGAGATGGCGACCTGTTATGGAATCCAATCTACCTTGTAACTACTGATTCTTGGATCTTTCCCGATGCCTCCATTTCATGACTGTGATGATTATGGTCACGCTTCATCAATTCTCCATTAAAAATAATTGATACCCCAGGAATCTTGCCTATCAGTTCCTGCTCACATCCTGCAGGAACTACTCATTCAAGGATGAGATTGATCACATTCCATGACTCTTCCTAGGTCCAGAAACAAGTATCTCAGGATCTCACGCCAATCCCTCAATGTAGGGGGGCTGATTGGGATTCGACCTCTGGGCCTCTTTGCCTGGATGGCCTGCGGCTTCCCCAACAGCTGCAGGCCTTCAGTCACTCCAGGTAACCTTCACTCTGTAGGTCTCCGGTTTCAGACACACCATGGTCACTGTACAAAGGAAAATGAACATAAAAACACCAGGTGGAACTTACCACTGCTTTTTTTCCACACACAGCTTTCTTTTTTTCTGCAAGCTCTGGAGTCCTAGGATTCGAGGATGGGCTGTAGGTCCAGAGGCCACAGCATAGGATGATAGAAGCTGAGGCAGAGTTGCCACTACTTGAGTTCGAGCACTGGGTCTGTGAAAAAAAAAGAATATATATATATATATATATACATATATATATATATATAATTATACACACATATATGAATGAAGCATCTTAGTGCAGAATTCGAGCCATTTTACTGCCAGAGCTGAGATTTGAACTCAGGTCTGGGTATCTCTGTTGCACTGTTGGGGAAGGGGAAGCGAACCATCTTTGAAGACTACAAGGTCAGGCCTGTTGCCAGGGCCTAAATTGAAGCCCAACACTGCCAAAAATCATATGCCCAACTATTTTACACATAGGGTCTCTGTTTACATACATATGTGGAATGTATCATGCTTTCAGTGTAGTTATTCTTTTTATTGTGTGTCTTAGCCAGGGATGCATTTTGTATTTTATTGAATATGATGACAGATATAACTGTGCTTAAATGGATGACAACCTATACCCATGTCCATGGACTTGCCTATGTCTTCATGCTAGCTGAGACAAAGGACATTCACAGGACAGGAATACAGGTCGACCTATGGGTTCTCACATCAGGATTCTGCTTTTGGCAATGTTGGGATTTGAACTGAGTGCCTAGCAGGACGAATTGGTGAAAGACTCAAGGTGAGGACACCAGCATGTGAGCAACTGAGGAGCTAGGCCATTCCCAGGACCTGACAATGAACCCCAGGGAGGGCCAGGATAGGCATAAATTCATACTTCAAACATAGGATCTGTATTGACATATATGTGTGGGCAGCATCTTGCACTCCGTGCATTTCTTCTCCTTAATTTGTGTCTAATAAATGGAGGTATTTTGTATTTTACTGAGTATGGTGACAGATATAGCTGTCCTGACATGGATGATGACCTGTTCCCATGGTTATAGGGTTGCCTATGCATTCATTCTCCATCCTAGCTGAGACCCAGGACTTCCACATTAGAGGAAATCAGGCACAATGACTGGCTTCTGACATCAGGATGAATTTTTTGTCAGGCCTGGAATTTGAACTCAGGTCTGGGTAACCCCGTTGCACTGTGGGGGAAGGGGAAGCTCATAATCCCTGAAGACTAGAATGTCAGGCCTGTTCTTGGGCCTGATTTGAAGCCCCAGCAGTGGACAAAGCTTACCTTTTTTAAACATGTAAACATATTTACATACAGGTGTGGTATGCATTTTGCTTGCAATGTATTTTTAAATTTTGAGTCTTATTCATGGATGTATTGTGTATTTTATTGAGAATGGTAACAGGTATATCTGTGCTGCCATGGATGACAACCTATTCCCATGGCTATAGAGTTGCCTATATAGCATTCTTCATCCTCGATGAGGCCCAAGACCTTCACAGGACAGGAAATGATGTGAACCATTGGTTTCTCACATGAGGATGAATCTTTTGGCTGTGCTGCGCTTTGAAGTCAGAGCTTAGCAGGCAGACTTGGGGAATGGATCAAGGTGAGCACACCAGCCTGTGAGCCACTAAGGTGCTAGGCCGTTCACAGGACCTGAGCTAGTGCCCCGTGGGGGTCAATATACTCATGAATTTAAATATACTCATAATTTAAAGACAGGAGCTATATTTCCATACATGAGTGGGAGGCATCTTGCTTTCAGTGTACTCATTCTCTTGATTTCGTGTCTTATTCATGGATGCAATATGTATTTTAATGAGTGTGATAACAACATGGCTGGCAACCAATTCCCATGAGTATAGAGTTGCCTATATAGCATACTCCCATTCACAGCATAGGAAAACTGGTGCAACCATTGGCTTCTCATATCAGGATGAATCTTTTGGTAGTGCTGGGATTTGAACTCAAGGGCTAGCTGGCTCAAGTGATGGATGAGTCATGGTGAGCACACCAGCACGTGAGCCAGTAAACATCTAAGTCTTTCCTGGGACCTGAAATCAAGCCCCGGTGGGCGTTATAGTAGTCATAAATTCAGAATTTAAACAGAGGATCTCTATTTCCATACATGGGTGGGCAGCATCTTGGGTTCGGTGTAGTTATTGTCTTTATCTGGTGTCTTACTCATTGATGTATTGTGTATTTTCTTGAGCATAGGATGACAGATATAACTGTGGTGACCTGGATGACAAGCTATTCCCATGAGTTTAGAGTTGCCTATGCATTTTCCATCCTAGCTGCAACCTAGAACTTGTACAGCACAGAAGAACAGGTGCAACGAATGGTTTCTCACATCAGGGTGAATTTTTGGAAGTGCTGTGATTCGAACTCGGGTCCTAGGAGGCCCAACTGCCCAATGGGTCCACATGAGCAAACCAGCCTGTGAGCCACTAAGGAACTGGGCTGTTCCCAGGAGCTGAGATCAAGCCCCAAGGAGGCCACAAGAGTCCTCCATTGCGGTGAATGCCTTCTCGACCAGCGAGGAAGAACGACCACCACACCAGGAGTCTTCTCAGATCACACTTTACTGGAGAGCCTTCTTACATGTAGGAGAGCTTGAGCGCGAGAGAGAGCGCACAAAAAAAATGGCCACTTATATAGGGAATAGGGACACGTGTCGTTCTACTATTGGTCGTCTGCCTTTCACCGTCACCAAGTGCCACGGGATTGGCTGGGGACTCTACGTGGCTCGCGCATGCGCAAAGCCCAGGACCCACCGTCCCACCAAGCACTGCCTAATATGGAGTTGTTTACCTCAAAGCTGCAAGGGAGTGGGCGGAGTCTAATTGTGTTCGCACTGGCTCCCCGCAGTTCCCCCTTTTTGTTTTTTGGCAACAGGTAAGAGTAGAGGTTGGGCCTCTGTCTAAAACATTAATGAGAGGACCTTGCACTGGCCTTCGCCTGAGGGGCGCCTTCCCCAGTGATGACCAGGCCCGTCCGATGCCTTTTTTGCAGAGGTGGGATCTTGGGCATCAACCCACTTGCAACCCAACATGCTCTTCTTGAGGAGATGGTCCTCCTCAATTGCAGTGCACTTGCCTTGCACCCTGTCCCAAATTGCAAGTCGCATACCTGTCCCGGTCCAATGGGATCCCCTGATCCCTTGGGGTGCTAAGGCTATGCAGAATGGTAAGGCTTAATTGCCTCTCAGGGCCGACAGCCAGATCTGGGGTGAGGATCCACTCTCCAAAGCGGCTAATGCTTGCGAGATAACAACCTTGTCCCTTCTGGTTTGGGCTCGAAGGCGACAGACCAACCATAGGCAGACCACGCATCCTCCCAGGCAGCAGGCTAAAAACATTCCGACTCCCACCCACTCTTTAAACCAGGAGACTGCAGAGGAGATCCAAGACTGGAGTCCCTCCACGAATCCAGGGTCCACTCGCATTGAATTCACGGTCACGATGGCAATCCACAGCTGATCCAGCATTTCATCAAACTCACCAGTCCAGTTACCTAGAAGATAACTCGACAACTGTTTAGATAAGTTTGCAGCTCGGGTAAAGTTATCATACTGAATGCTTGTCACACATAACCCCTCATACTTCCACTGACAGCCAAGCTGAGCAATTTGCCAAAGGGTGTCCACTTGTTCCTGGACGAGATCAATACTTTGGTTGACCACCATTAACCCTCCTCGCAATTGAGAATTAATGCCCCTCTGTAAATCCAGGGCATGGGCTACATTGGCAGAAAGATTATTTAAGGTTTGTGCCGTTTGTACCGTATGGCTCATTGCAACAGCTGCTGTGGCAGCTCCTACAGCCACCAAGGAAATAGCTGTAACTATAGCAGCAGAAATGCCAAAATCTCTCTTTTGTCTAAACAAGGTCAACGCATTGGAAGCATTAACGGGCACAGGCACCTAGCGAGGCATACGGTTTATCACAGCATATTCATATTTAGAAGCATTCCAACATTGAGCATAGGAGCAAGATTTATCAGTACAATTAGCAGGATCTATGTTGCTAACAACAAAGACAAATGGGGGATACACACAAACTGGTGTAGGACCATATGTGATGTTATTATATGGCTTAACTCCGTCGTCATAACAGCCTGTATCGGTCCTCCACTTGAATGGTGTGGCTGCGCCTGCTGAGATTGCGGTTAATTTTTCCTGTGGGTCCCAGGAAGCCCATGGTTTGGAGGAACTCCACCCAAACTGGCTTAACCCGATCTTTCCCCCACCAATCATAACCAGGGGCTCCAAGTTCAGACAACTCCCATCCACTCCACACAACAACCAATTGTCAAAGGGGTTAGAAACATATGCCTGATTGGGATTTTGATCAGTATAATTTCGTCCCTTATATGTCTGATTAAACCCCGTGCTTATACCAGGGGAGAAGAAAAAGATCTTGTCTTTAGTAACCCAAGTCCCAATACGGGACTGACAACCTGTCCAGGGCCAGGCATTTCCCGAATGTCGACCAGCACAGAAGGGAGCCCACTTTGGAAAGCTAGTCAGGTCGCCTTCCTCCCTCCTTGCTGGCCACCAGCCACTGACCCAGGAGGCATTGGCCTGATAACAAAGTGGCCCGCGAGGAATGTCAAACCAGCCTGCTGTCTGTGATGTAAGCAAAATGCATGAGGAATAAGAAGAAAGGGACGTATTTCGGACAAGTTGAAAGCACAGGCTTCCCTGCTAATCAAGAGACCTGTTGTCCCCCAGTGGGGCTTCCTCTGCATCTAGCAAAATATATGGGATATCCATGGTCCTGTTGGTCCCAAATAACCGTGGGAACAGTCTGGCATCATGTTTGACTGGCATCGGCCTCGGGAATACCGACAGGATTCCCCATCGAAGTTCCCCCTGGCTGGGGCAGATCTTCACCATCAGTAATATTGTCACACTCAACACTTTCATGATCATCTTCCTCCTTGTCCTGGTTTTCTTTGACAGGTCTCGTTAGCCGACTTGGGACCCAATGTGGTGTTTCTTGATCCTGTGGAAAAACACAAACAACTCCTCTGGATCTCGTTATTAACGGATCCAGTCCATACCATTTATTATTAATAACATCCTTCCACATAACCATGTCTTTAGTATCCATGGAGTCTCTTGTCATATGCCGATCTGCGGCAGACTGATCATTGTCATTTAGAATTAAAAAATTAAGGGTAAAAAGCACAAGAGAAAGCCTTTCCCTGGGGGACGCTGACTCAGCAATTCCCCCGTTTTGTTTTTGAAGCATTTCTTTTATGCTTCTATTAGCTCTTTCCACTATACCTTTCCTTGAGGATTGTAGGGCAATCTGGTGGTGTGGGCAACCTGCATTTGTGCGCAAAAGGCGCGAAAACCATGGGAGGTATAAGAAGGGCCATTATCAGTCTTAAGTCTAAGGGGTTTTCCCCAAGCTGCCCAAGCTTCTAAGCAGTGTATTTTGACATGAGACACCTTTTCTCCTGCCAGAGGTGTGGCATGAATGACACCGGAAAAGGTATCGACAGACACATGTAAATATTTTAATTTACCAAATTCTGTTAAATGAGTCACATCCATTTGCCACAGGGCGTTTGGCCTCAACCCTCTGGGGTTGATCCCCACGTGGGGAGAGGGAAGAAAAGTAACACAAAATTTACATGTTTTAACAATATCTCTCGCCACATGTCTAGGTAAGTTATATCTTTTCCTAAGGGTATTAGCAGGTACATGATACAATTTATGAAAGTCCTTTGCCAATTCTATGGGATTAGCAGCAACCAGAGCCACAGCCCGAGTTGCCTGGTCCACCAGGGCATTACACCTTGCCATCGGGCCCGGCAGCATAGAGTGGGCGCGAATATGTACAATATAAAAAGGGTGTTTTCTGTTTAAGATAAGGGATTGAATCTGTAACAAAACATTAGAAATTGTACTTGCCTGCTTAATTGTAGCAGCAACTTCAAGGGAAGCAACAGCATTTACAACATATAATGAATCAGAAAATAAATTAAAAGGTTGATCAAATCTTTTAAAAACTTCAAGCACAATTAAACTTTCAACAGCCTGTGGGACATTCGGCCGAAAATTAAAGACCACCGGCTGTTTGTGTCCTTGAACAAAAAAGGCACCTTGTGCAGATTTTGAACCATCCGTAAAGATGGTCGGGGCACCAACTAGGGGCTCCTTTGAAGTAACGACAGGAAAATACACTAAGTTTTTACTAACAATGGCAAGCAGGGGATGCTTAGGATAATGATTATCAATTACATTGGGAAACGAGCAAACAAGAATTGCCCACATATCCACTGTAGCGGCCAAAATCTCAACTTGTTCATGGGTATATGGAATGGTTAATTTATCTGGGATCTTTGCAAAGTGCATCAAACAATACTTTATGCCCAAAAGTGCTTGCTTAGCCACTAATTCAGGAAAATATTGAACTGTTCTTGCTCCCACAGAATTGCCATGAAGCCACCACAAGGGGCCATTTTGCCAAAGAACCTCCGTGGGATAATTTTTTGTTTTTAATATACATAAATCGATAGGTAATTTTAAATCAACCCGTGAAAGTTGAGCCCTAGACAAAGCTGCCTCAACCTTTTGTAGGGAATTTAGTGCTAAAGGTGTCAGGGACCTAGAGGAGGTGACTTCAGGGTCACCCTCCAAAATGGCAAACAAAGGTAACAACTCTGACTGAGGGAGATTAAGAAACCCCCTTATCCAATTAATATCTCCGGCCAATTGTTGAAAATCATTAAGTGTTCTAAGATGACCAGTTCGAATGGAAAGTTTTTGTGGTTTAATCTCAGTAGGAGAAACAATGGTTCTCAGAAATTGAACAACACTAGTCTGTTGAACCTTTTCAAGGGCAATAATCAATCCTTTATCAGCTAAGGTCTCCGTTATCCGCCCAAACACTTTATGAAGAGTCTCTACCGAGGGAGCAGCCAACAAGATATCATCCATATAATGGATAATCCGTACTTTTGGAAAATTTTTCCTAACAGGGGTCAATACAGCTCCCACGAACAATTGACAAATTGTTGGACTATTAGCCATCCCTTGGGGGAGAACTTTCCACTGATAGCGAGCATCCGGGGTTTCATGATTAACAGAGGGCAAAGTAAAGGCAAAGCGCTCCCTATCCTTTTCATAAAGAGGTATGGAAAAAAAGCAATCCTTAATATCTAAAGCTAAAATGGGCCACTCTCGAGGTAACGCAGAGAGCAATGGAAGTCCCCTTTGGATGGGCCCCATAATTTGCATCTGGGCATTTACTGCTCTAAGGTCATGTAATAATCTCCATTTTCCGGAGGCCTTTTTGATCACAAAAATTGGGGTATTCCAAGATGACACTGAAAGCTCAACATGCCCCAGCTGTAGCTGTTCCTGAACAAGAGTTTGAGTTGATTCCAATTTTTCTTGAGAGAGGGGCCACTGGGGAACCCACACCGCCCTCTGTGTTAACCAAGGTATGGGCACCGCACCTTCAGTGGAAGCCTTGTTTTCAGAGGCCCCTACGAAAAACCCAAACCCTTTCTATCCTGTTTAGAAAGTGGCTCTATCGGCTCCTTGCGTCCTTGGAGACATTGACCAAGCCCCAAGGCCGGAACAAATCCTTGCTGTCTCATTATATTCTGACTGGCCTCAGAATAATCATTGGTTAAAGTTAACTTCAGCTGTTGCTTCATGTCTCTTCCCCAAAGATTGACAGGGACGTCTACCACAAATGGCTGCATTTTTCCAACCTGGCCTTCGTCCGTTCTCCAAGTCAATTCTTTTGCACTTAACTGTGGGGCATCAGCATAGCCCAGCCCTTGCAAGGTCTGGGAGGATTTCTGAGTTGGCCATTGCTTTGGCCACTCCCTTCTTTGGATGATGCTTCTATCTGCCCCTGTATCCACCAGTCCCTCAAATCTTCTCCCTTCCACTTGTAGAGTTAGCATGGGTCTTTGGTCTAGAGTTATGGACAGGCATGTAAGGTCGAGTCCTGTGGAGCCTAGCCCTTTATCTCCTCTCTTTATCTCCTTAGCAGGGAAGTTGCCATGAAGAGAAGGCAAAAGCAGGAACTGTGCGATTCTAACCCCGGGAGAAATGGACACCACTCCATGGGGGACATGGCAGAGGACCTTGATAGTCCCCGTATAGTCAGGGTCAATCACTCCCGGGAAAATTATTAATCCTCTCATTGTGGAGGAGGAGCGTCCTAAAACTATTCCTACAGTGCCTTCATCTAAGGGTCCTGTCATGTCCGTCTCCACAATCTGGACTCCCATCTGCTGTGTTAATACCAGTCCGGAGGTGCCACAGAGGTCCAACCCTGCGGTGCCTGAGGTTGCTCTTTTTGGCTGGGGGGTTGTTGTGGGTGCTGTCCGGGAGCCGGAGTCTGAAATGCCCCATAAATTTTCGGGCCCTGGGGACGAGGGCCCTTCTTCCCCTTTTTTGGCTCTGGTTCCGAATCAGTGTTTGGAATAATTTGGGGGATAAGATGTCCATTGATGTCTCTAACTGACCTGCATTCGTTGGCCCAATGCTTCCCCTTTTTACGAGGACACACCCCTGGAGTCCTTGGCGGCCTGGGCGTGTTTCGCGCAGGACCACCATTTTGTGGGCACTGCCGTTTAAAATGTCCCAACTGACCACACCGAAAACATCATTTTCCTTTATTATCTTTTGCGGCCCTGGCAGCTGACAAGATAGCAGCTGCCAGCCCCGCATTGGTCAGGGGGCCACCCACTTCTCTGCAGGTCCTTAACCAAGCTTCTAGGCTTTGAGTTCTTACTGGGGTAATTGCCCTCTGACATTCCTTGGTGCTTTGTTCAAAAATGATTTGTTGTACAAATGGCATGGCTGTTTCCAGATTTCCTAACACCCGCTCAGCTGTCTCTAGCATACGGGCAACAAAATCAGAAAATGGCTCATCAGGGGCCTGAGTGATTTTTGTTAGATTGCCGGCCGTCTCTCCCTTATTTGGGAGGGCTCGCCAGGGTTTGTAAAAAAGAATATTCACTTGTCAATACACTTCAAAGGGATATCCTGTTTGATCTACAGCAAAGGGTCCCTGCCCGAGAAGCATATCTATGGTCCAGTCCGGGTGCCCGTCATGGACATTTTGTCTGTATTGGGCTTGAGCCTTGTCCTGAACAATAGACCGGAAATCGAGGAATTGCCCATGATTAAGACAGGTACGGGCTACCTCAAACCAGTCCGTGGGCGTCATAGCATTAACGGTCAGTCTTCGGAGCAGGGCAGTGGTATAATTAGCCGTCACTCCATAAGTCCGGACTGCCTCAACTAAATCCTTAAGCTGGGAGTAGGAAACTGGCTCAAAACTCCTCTCATTAGTAATTGGATTTTCAAAAACCGGAAAGGCGGCTGCCAGCCGCGACCATGTGCTTCCTGTTATAAAGTGACTCCTCCCTGCCAGCGGGTATGGCGGGGGGGGGGGGGCTGACGGGCGAAAGCCAGCTCCGTTTCCTCTTCCTGGCTGCTGCGGTACTCCCACCCCTAGGGGACGCCACCCCCCATATCTGTTTGCCTCATACTCAGCCTCAGCCTTTTCTAAGTCCTCACATTAAGCTGGATCGAGCTGCTCTCCCTCCTCCTCTAACATTTCCTCCTCAGAGTCACCCACAGGGTCACTGTTTTCTTGGTCCTGCCCTTCCACATGTAGGGCTGAGAATTGGTTTGAAAATTCCTCCAAAGAAGGATACAGAGGTCCCCTCGAGACCTCTTTGCGGTCGTCCCTAAGACACTTTTCCTTTTCCTTTTCCTTTTGTGAGGGCTGCAGTCCCTCCTGTTTTAACTCTTTAGGATCCTTTTGTCTTTTTTCCTTTTTCCTTTTTGGCCTATTTTCCTCCCCTTTACTTGATGCTGACTCCGATACACTATCCTGATGCTGCATTAATGCCTTGCATCCCTCCTGAATTAAATCGGACCCTCCCTCCTCGAGGCAGGCGCGCACCATCCGCCAAAGGGGGAGGGTTGCACCAGTTACTTAACCCTCCTCCTGGGCCCTAGTCAGGTCCTTACCCAACTTGTCCCAGCAAGGAAGAGTGAGGTCCCCGGAAACCGCGAACCAGGGCACATGTTCATGGAAATCGCCCAGAACCCTTTTAACGGTGCCTTTGGACACTCTTAGCCCTCGCTGCCTTAACAAAGTCTGTAAGGGAGTGTAAAAATCCGCTGGTCCACAAACGGTCCCCTGACTATTGCCCATGGTGCGCCCCTTAAGGCGTGAGGCTATTAAGAGCGGCACACCTTCCCAGGCTCCCCACAACGTAGGCAAGCACAGAGAACCACCAGAAAGACAAACCACAAGGGAAGAAGCAACGCAAGCAACCAGTAATCTATAGTAAACAACATACCGGGGTATACTTACCGACGTCTCCTCTCCGTGTGTTGAGTTCTGGCTCCTGTTCAGCCTCTCGCGTGGGTCCCAGGTTTCGGCACCACTTGCGGCGAACGCCTTCTCAACCAGCGAGGAAGAACGACCACCACACCAGGAGTCTTCTCAGATCACACTTTACTGGAGAGCCTTCTTACATGTAGGAGAGCTTGAGCGCGAGAGAGAGCGCACAAAAAAATGGCCGCTTATATAGGGAATAGGGACACGTGTCGTTCTACTATTGGTCGTCTGCCTTTCACCATCACCAAGTGCCACGGGATTGGCTGGGGACTCTGCGTGGCTCGCGCATGCGCAAAGCCCAGGACCCACCATCCCGCCAAGCACTGCCTAATATGGAGTTGTTTACCTCAAAGCTGCAAAGGAGTGGGCAGAGTCTAATTGCGTTTGCCCGGCTCCCCGCACTCCATGCATCATTGAAACATTGGATGTATATTCACATCTGTGAGTGGACTGCCTCATGCATTGAGCGTAGTTATCCTCTGTATTTGGTATGCTATTCATGGATGTATTATGTATGTTCTTGAGTATATATGACAGGTGTAACTGGGCTGACATGGATGACAACTTTTTCCCATGGCCACAGGGTGGCCCATGCATTCTCCATTCTAGCTGAAACCCAGGACTCACACAAGAAAACAGGTGCAACATCTGGCTTCTGACTGGATGAGTATTTTGGCACTGCTGGGATCTGAACTAAGCACATAGCAGGCCCAGTCGGCGAATGGGTCCACATAAGCACACCAGCCTGTGAGCTATAAGGAGCTAGGCCATTCCCAGGACCTGAGATCGAGTCCCAGGGGTAAGGCAGGGGGAGCACAATAGTCATCCATTCATAAGCTGAAGGTAGTAAGCAAATAAGTACATATAGAGTAGGAGAGATGGTGACCTGTGATGGAATCCAATCTACCCTGTGACTACCGATTCTTGGATCTTCCCCAATGCCTCCATTTAATGATTGTGATGATTATGGTCATGCTTCATCAACTCTTCACTAAAAATCATTGATACCCCATGAGTCTTGACTATCATTTCCTACTCGAATCCTCAGGAACTACTCATGCAAGGAAGAGATTGATCGTATTTCACGGCTCTTCCTCGGTCCAGAATTGAGTATCTCAGGAACTCCTGCCATTCCTTCAATGTAGGATAGCTGACCAAGATTTGACCTCGGGGCCTCTGTTGCCCGATCGTCCTATGGTTCCCCCGACAGCCAGCAGACTTTCAGCCACACCAGGTCACCTTCAATCTGTAGTCCACGGGATTGGGTCTCACCATGGTCGATATTCAAATGAAAATAAACCGAAAAGTGCCAGGTGGAACTTCCCGCTGCTTTTTTCTCCTCTGGTTTTTTATTTTTTGCTACAAACTTTGGCCTAGGATCTGAGGATGGGCTGTGGGTCAAGAGGCTGCAGACTAGGATGATCAGACCTGAGGCAGAGTTGCCACAACTTGAGTTCAAGCCCCAGGTCTGGCAAAAAAATATTGAAAAATTGAAAAATTATGAATGAAGCACCCTAGCTCAGAATTCGTGCCATTTTACTGCCAGAGCTTGGATGTAAAATCAGGTCTAGGTAACTCTGTTACACTGTGGGGGAAGGAGAAGCTCACTATCGTTGAAGACTACAAGGTCAGGCCTGGTACCAGGGCCTGAATTGAAGCTCCAGCTCAGGCAAAAATCATATGCCCACCTATGTTACACATAGGATCTCTATTTACATACATGTGTGGAATGCATCATGTTTTCAGTGTAGTTGTTCTTTTTATTGTTTGTCTTAGTCAGGGATGCATTTTGTATTTTATTGAGTATGATGACAGATATAACTGTGCTGACTTGGATGGCAACCTATTCCCATTTCTAGAGTTTCCTACACCTTCTTCATCCTAGCAGAGACTCAGGACATTCTGGGGACAGGAAAACAGGTGGATCAATGGGCTTATCACATCAGGATTCATGTTTGGGCAGTGTTGGGATTTGAACTGAGAGCCTAGCAGGCCCAATTGGCAAAAGAGTCAAGGTCAAGACACCGGCCTGTGAGCAACTAAGGAGCTAAGTCATTCTCAGGACCTGAGGTTGTGCCCCAGTGAGGGCCAAGATAGGCATAAATTCATAATTGAATCATAGGATATGGATTGACATATATGTGTGGATAGCATCTTCTGTTTGGTGCAATCCTTCTCCTTATTTTGTGTCTAATACATGGAGGTATTGTTTATTTTACTGAGTATGGTGACAGGTATAATTCTGCTGACATGGATGATGACCTGTTCCCATGGTTATAGTTTTGCCTATGCATTCATTCTCCATCCGAGCTGAGACTCAGGACTTCCATAGGAGAGGAAAACAGGTGTAAAGTGCGGCTTCTGATATCAGGATGAATCTTTTGTCAGGCCTGGGATTTGAACTCAGATATGGGTAACCCCGTTGCACTGTGGGGGAAGGGGAAGCTCATCATCCCTGAAGACTAGGACGTCAGACCTGTTCCTGGGCCTGATCTGAAGCCCCAGCAGTGGACAAAATAACAAGCTTACCTTTTTTAAACACAGGATCTCTATTTACATACAGGTGTGGTATGCATCTTACTTTTGTTGTAATTATATTTTAATTTTGAGTCTTATTCATGGATGTATTGTGTATTTTATTGAGTATGGTGGCAGGTATATCTGTGTTGCCATGGATGACAACATATTCCAATGGCTATAGAGTTGCCTATATAGCATTCTCCATCCTCGATGAGGCCCAGGGTTTCACAGGACAGGAATACAGCTGTAAGGATTGGCTTCTCACATCAGGATGAACCTTTTGGCATTGCTGGGAGTTGAACTCTGGGCCTAGCAGGCCCAACTTTCTAAAGGGTCCATATGAGCACAACAGCTTTTGAGCTACTAAAGATCTAGGCCCTACCCAGGACCTGAGATTGAGCTCCGGGGTGGGGTTTGTGAGCCATATTCATCCCTTCAAAAGCTGAAGCTAGTATGCTAATAAGTACCTATTTGCATAGAGAAGATGTGGCAAGCTATGTTGGAATCCTATCTACCATGTGACTACCAATTCTTGGATCTTTCCCAATTCCTTGATTTACCGATTGTAATTATTATTGTCACATTTCGTGAAAATCTTAATTAAAAATAATTGTTGTGCCAGAGGTCTTGCCTATCATTTCCTATGTGAATCATGCATGAACTTCTCAACTCTTCCCTAGGCCTGAATTCAAGCACCAGACCACAAAATATAACATTTATAGACATTTTAAATATGTGATTTATATTTACATCTATATATTCAGTCTGTATCGTTTTTGTTGGAGTGATTCATTATATATTATTACTGATTGATTGAATTAACATTTATTTTATGGACTGTGAGTGCACCTATATCATTTATTACATTTCTTCCAATCTATTCCATAGCATGTAGTTTTGCACACATATTATGTACATCATACCTGACACCCAGCATTTGCACAGAAATGGAAAACAGGTGTCTCACTTGGAATCTTACTCCGAGATGAAATTTTTGGCACCTGAACTGAGGGCCTAGAAGTCCCAATTCATGAATGGGTGAGTGTCAGCATGGCGTCTCTAGCCCATTCAGCTGCCAAGTGGATCCCAGGACCTGGGATGGAGCCACAGGTTTGGCCAAAATAGCAGTACCTTTCTATTCAGACGATGGTATACAGATAAATATATATTTAGATATTTTGATACTGTCAATGATGTCTATGTGGAATTAAATGACATATACTACGTTCGTACAGATTCTCAGGTCATTACTGAATAGTATTCTTTTAATGCATAATAAAGTATGCATGAAAATCAATGTATGTTCTGTGATTATTGGGTCTAAATTTATTTTATACTGATTGATGAACTACTCATCCAACCATGACATTGATCACATTTCTCTGACGTTCCTATGGACAAGCAATAGTTTCCTAGGCTCTCCAGCCCTTTGTAAGTAGCATGACTGGGATTCAAACTCAGGGCTTACGTGTCCAGGTTGGCCTATGGCTTCGCTGACAGCCCGTCAGCCTTCAGCAATGTCAGGTGACCTACAAGTTGCAGCAGTGTTTTTTGGACCCGGGATCGTCACCATGCAAGGAAGGAAAACCAAGAAACTGCGATCCGTAGGTGGTTCCTGGCTTCTTTTTGGTGCCGTTTTCATTTTGTTTTCCTGTCAGCCCCTGAGTCCTAGGATCCCAGGATGGGCTGTGGGTCCAGAGGCTGCACCATCCCAGCCTAGGTTGATGTTAGCTGAGGCAGAGTTGCCACGATATGAGTTCAAGCCCCATGCTGGGCAAAAAAAAAAACATTAAAAATAAATAAATAATTTAAAAATATTAAAAATAGCCTGGCACTGGCTATGGTTCACGCCTGTAATCTTAGCTACTCAGGACGCTGAGATCTGAACATCACAGTTCATAGCCAGCCAGGGCAGGAAAGACTTTGAGACACTTATCTCCAATAAACCACTAGAAAACCAGAAGTGGTGCTGTGGCTTAAGCATTATAGCGCTCATCTTGAGCTGAAGAGCACAAGGAGAGCTCCCAAGGCCAGGCCAGAATTCAAGTCCCATGATATATATATATATATATATATATATATATATACACAAACACAAACACACACATATATATATATACATACATACATACATACATACATACATACATACATACATACATACATACATACATACTTACATACAATACTAATGAAGCTCCCTGGCTTGGAATTCATGCCTTTTTTTCTGCCAGGCCTGGGAATTGAACTCAGAGTCTGGGTAACACTAATTCACTAGGGGGATGGGGAAACTCATTCTCTTAGAAGACAAACAATTCAGGCCTGTTCCCTAGGCCTGAATTCAATCCCCAGCCCTGTTAATGCAATATTCATTCACATTTGAAATAATGATTTATATCTACATACTTATGTTTATTTCAATTTGCTTTGAGTGTATTTATTTTATTTTTTGTATTATTCATTCATTATTTTATTGACTATTATAGCACTTATAACATGTATTAAATTGATTACATCTTATGAGAACTATACAGATTTGCATATGTATTATATATCTTACTTCAGACCCAGGACATTCATTGAAATTCTATAGTAGATCATTCCATGCTTAGAAAAACAGAAAGAACACATCAACCAAATTAATTTATCCCTACACACCCCAGTGGCTCACATCTGTAATCCCAGCTACTCAGGAGGTGAGAACTGGAAGATGAAGTTTCAAAGCCAATCCAGGCAGCAAAGCCTGAGATATATCACCTCCAATTAACTGGCAAAAAGCCAGTCAACAGGTATTGCTGAAGTGTTAGAAAATCAGCTCCGAACAACCAAGCAAAGAAAGAGCAAGCTGAGTTCAATTGCAGGGAGAGGGGGGTAGGGGAATAAAGGGGAGAGAAATCCTCCAAAATCAGAGAACAAAACAACAATACACAAATCCCACCTAATTTGTGGCACCAAAAAACTGAAAAAAAATCAAGCTTGTGCATTTGTATAATTTTACATGAGCACATATATTCTTAGGTACACTCCAAAGCTATGTTTTTAATAATATGTGTGTATATAAATTAATAATGTATATATATATAAATAAACTAAGAAACCAGCCAAAGAAAAAATACTTCTGAATTAGTGCCTTAACTATGGCATTATAAATTATTTGTAAAAAAAACTTTGTTCGAGGTTTCTTTCTTTAGAATCAATCTTAAAATATTTGTTCATGAACCAGGCATCATTGGCTCACACGAATAATCCTAGTTACTCTGGAGGCTGAGATCTGAGGATGTCGGTTCAAGGCAAGTCCGGGCAGGAAAGTCCGGGAGACTCTTACTTCCAATAAACCACTAGAAAACCACAAGTGGCGATGTGGCTCAAGCTGTAGAGTGCTTGCAAAGAGCTGAAGAGTGCAGGGATAATGCCCAATCCCAGAGTACAAGCCCCACCACAGACCAAAAAAAAGGAAGGAAATAAGTTTGTTCAGACAAAATTCTAAATTCTGAGCTTTAGGAAACTTTTCTTCCAGGGTCTTATGCTCTTTAGGCAACTACTCCACTACTGAGCTACATCTTAGTACCAATATTTTTGTTTTTCATTTTACAATCCAGTTTAGTCCCAAAATGCTTACAAGTACCTACTGTCCTCACAGAAGTGAGTGTTTATTCAGAAACTCAACCTTTGGTGGTATGAGGACTCCCCTAGTCTATTTCGTGGTAGGCACTGAGGAAAACTCACAGGACACAATTGCAGACATTTTATAATTACAAGAATAACTCTAAATAGAAATAACATCAACTGCCAGGCACGGGTGGCTCATGCCTATAATCCTAGCTATGCAGGAGGCTGAGATTTGAGGAAGGCGACTCAAGGCCAGCCAGGGAAGAAAGTCTGTGGGACTCTTATCTTCAATAAACCTCTAGAAAACTGGAAGTGGTGCTGTGGCTTAAGTGCTTCAGCGTTTCCCTTGAACTGAAGAGCACAGGGACAGCACCGAAGCCCAGAGTTCAAGCCCCACGACCAACAAAAAAAAAAAAAAAAGAAGAAAGAAAAAATAAGAAATAACATCAACTGTCCCAACCTTCTAGGGAGAAATAATATCCTCATTTTCATTCTCACTCTTCATGGCAGATGGTCAAAAACACCAATGTGCTATGCTGAAATGTAAAAGTTTAAACCCCTTTTTTGAAAAACTCTCATGTTATAAAATCAAAATGTTTCAAATAAAGGCAAAGTGAACTATAAAATAATATTAAAAAAGCTAATGAAACTCCTTGGCTTGGAATGTGCGATTTTTTGTAGGCAAGGCCTGGGATTCAAACTTAGAAACTGGTTAACTGTGTTGCACTGTGGGGGAAGGGGAAGGTCACTATGCTTGAAGACCAGAAATTCAGGCCTGTTCCCTAGGCCTGAATTCATGCCCCAGTCATACTCCTTATATATATTTTAAAGATAGGATTGAACTTCCATATAGATATTCAGTCTATATCATGTTTAGTGTGGTTATTCATTGTATTTGCTGTTTTATTCATTTATTTACCATTTATTTTACCGACAGTGAGGACACCTAAACATGTATGACATTGTTTACATGCTATCACATTGCATCTAGATTTGTAGACTTGTTCTTCATCATACCTGACACCCAGCACTCTCCCAGAAAAGGAAAACAGGTGTCACACTTGGCTTCTTACTCGAGGATGAAATTCTTGGCAGGTGCTGAGATCAAGCCCCAGAGGTGGCCAAAATAGCCATACATGGATAGGCAGGTGGTAGTATGCCAATAAATGCATATTAGTAGAGAGTGCCAGAGCCGTGCATCTAGTATTCAATGATATCTATTATGTCCCTACGAAGTCTTAGGCATTTAGGCAGCCTAGATATTATAGAGAAAGAACATACAACCATCCAAGAAAAGTCCAAGAAATATGATAGATCTATTCAACATTTGGAAGACACCATAAGAAGGACTAAGGTGTAGAGGAGCACCTAGAAACCGAAGTTAATGGTCTAGGAAATTTGTTTAACAGGATCTTAGCAGAGAACTACCCAAACATGGAAAAAGATAGGCGTATTCAGATACAAGAAGCTTTTAGAACTTCAAATAGACCAGACCAGAACAGGACAACCCAGCATCACATTATAATCCTCACAGGATCAATTCAGACCAAGGAAAAGAACCTTAAAGCTGTCAAGGAGAAAAGATCAATCACCTATAAAGGGAAACCAGTTAGAATCACCCCAGATTTCTCAGGAGTGACAATCAAAGCAAGAAGAGCCTGAAATGATGTATGCCATGCTGTAAAGACAAACAACAATCACACAGGAAAACTGTACTCAGCTAAACTCTCCTTCATAAAGGAAGGTCAAACAAAAAGCTTCCACAGCAAAGTAAAATTGAAACAATACATCTCCACCAAACCAGCCCTACAAATGATTCTTAAAGATGTCCTACACATAGAAAACCAACAAGACCACAAAAAAGTCCAAGAAACAGCAGCCAAACTGAGAATCCAAGAACCATAGAAAGAACCCAGTTGCCACAGCCCCCAAGATGAAGAAAATGGCAGGAACTCCCAAATACTTGTCAGTTCTATCTCTCAACATTAACAGACTTACCTCTCCAATTAATTGACATAGACTGTCTAGATGGATTAAAAAGCAAGATCCTTCTATGTGCTGCCTTCAGTAGTCACATTTTGCCCATAAAAACAAACACATTTTCAATATGAATGGCTGGAGCAAAATCTACCAAGCAAACGGCCCCCCTAAACAGGCATGAGTTGCAATCCTAATATCAGGTAAAATAGACTTCAATTGAAAATTAGTGTGAAGAGATAAAGAAGGTTGCTACATACTAATTAATGTATCTCTCCTTCAGGAGGATATTACACTTCTAAATATCTATTCACAAAACAACGGAGCACGAAAATTTATCCAAGAAACCCAACTTTCCCTCAAATCCCACATAGATCCAAAGACATTAATTGTGGGAGACTTTAACACACCACTATCCCCGTTAGATAGATCAACTTGGCAAAAACACAACAAAGAACCTGCATATCTAAACAACGGCATAGATCAACAAGATTTTAAAGACATCTACAGAAGATTTCACCCAGCAGCATCAGAATAGACATTTTTCTCAGCAGCATATGGAACATTTTCAAAAATAGACCACATTTTAGGCAACAAAGCAAACTTGTCCAAATTCAGATATATTGAAATTATACCTTGCATTCTCTCAGACCACAAAGGATTAAAAGTAGGACTCAGCACAAAAAGCCACTAAAGAAAGTCCTGTAACACATGGAGGTTGAACAAAACACTGCTGAATCATGAGTGGGTCATGGAAGAAATTAGAAATGAAATTCAAATTTCATGGTATTCAACAAAAATGAGCACATAAATTACCAACTCCTCTGGGACACAGCAAAGTCAATACTCAGAGGCAAGTTTATACTCTGAGTTCCTACATCAACATATTGGAGAGATCTGAAACCAACAATTTAATGACACATCTGAGCCCCCTTGAAAAAGAGCAGCAGGATAAACCCCAACCCAATGAGCAGAAAGAAAGAATTAAAATTAAATCAGAATTAAATGAATTAGAATACAAAAAAGCCATAGAAATAATCAGCAAAACAAAGAGTTTGTTCTTCGAAAAAAAATAACAAAATTGACAGACCAATATCAAATCTTATCAGAAAAATAAAAGAACACACCCAAATAAATAAACTCAGAGATGAGAATGGAAACATCACCAGAGAAACAACAAAGATTCAGAACATTATAAGGAAATACTACTCAATAATTTATACTAATAAGATTGAAAAATTGGCAGAAAAGGACCTTTTCCTAACAAATACTGACATTCGAAAACTAAACCAAGATGAGTTAAATCACCTTAACAGGTCCATATCAAGCATTGAAATATAAACAGTAATAAGAGATCTCTCATCTAAGAAAAGCCCAGGTCCAGATGGTTTCAAAGTGTAATTTTACAAGGTCTTCAAAGCAGATCTCACACTAATACCCCTCCAACTCTTCAATGAAATTGAAAGAGAAAATTCACTACGGAACTCATTCTATGAAGCCATCATAACCCTCATCCCCAAACCAGGCAGGTTCTTCTCAAAGAAAGAGAACCATAGACCCATTACTTGGATGAACATTCATGAAAAACTTCTCAACAAAATTTTGGCCAATTGAGTTCAACAATTCATCAAAAAAAATCATACACAATGATCAAACAGGATTCATTTCAGGGATGCAAAGCTGGTTCAATATACAGAAATCAATTAGTATAATTCATCATATCAACAGTATCAGGGATAACAACCACATGGTTATCTCAATAGATGCAGAAAAAGCATTTGACAAGATCCAACACACCTTTATGATGATGGTTCTGGAAAAATTAGAAATCCATGGAACATTCCTCAATACAGTAAAGACTGTATATGACAAACCAACTGCCAGCATTCCATTTAATGGTGAAAAACTAAAGCTATTTCCTCTTAATTCAGGAACGAGACAAGGACATCTACTATCTCCAATTCTCTTCAATCTAGTATTAGAATGCTTAGCTACAAATAAGATTAGATGAAAACATAAAGGGGATCCCAATAGGGAAATAAGAAGTAAAACTCTCCCTCTTTGCAGATGACATGATTTTGTATTTAAAGAATCCCACAGACCCCACGCCCAAATTACTCAAGCTGATTCAAAACTTTGGCAAAGTAGCAGGGTATAAAATTAACACTCAAAAATCAATGGCCTTTCTGTATGCCAACAATAAAAAAAGTGAGGCTGAAATTCGGACAGCAACTCCATTCGTAATAGCCCCACAAAAAATAAAATACATAGGAATGAACTTAACCAAAGAAGTGAAGGACATCTATGATGAAAACTTTGAAAACCTGAAAAAGGAAATCAAAACAGAACTTAGAAAGTGGCAAAACCTCCCATGCTCCTGGTTTGGAAAGACTAACTTCGTGAAAATGGCCATTCTTCCGAAGGCTATCTCCAAATTCAATGCAATACCTATTAATATTCCACCCTCATTCTTCAAAGGAATTAGAAGAGGAAATCCAAAAATACATACGGTACAGTAAAAGACCCCGAATAGCAAAAACAATCCTCAACAGAAAGAACAGGGCTGGAGGAATATCAATACCAAATTTCAAACACTACTACAAAGCCATAGTAATCAAAAAAGCATTGTACTGGCACAAGAACAGACCTCAGGACCAATGGAACAGAATTAAAAACCCAGAAATGAACACACAGACCTATAGCCAACTAATCTTCAATAACGGAGCTCAAAAAATAGAATGGAAGAAAGACAACCTCTTTAATATATGGTGCTGACAAAATTGGTTAACTACTTGTACAAAATGAAAGCTAGATTCTTATATATCATTCTGCACCAGAATCAACTCCAAATGGATCAAAGACCTGAGAGTCAAAGCAGACAATCTGAAAACATTACAGGATGGAATAGGAGAAACCCTAGGTCTCCTTGGCACAGGGTGAAATTTTTTTAATAGAGACCAAGAAACACAATAAATCAAAGAAAGGTTGAACAAATGGGATTGCACAAAATTGCAGAGTGTCTGCATGGCCAAGCACATAGCTAGCAAGATCAATAGAGAGCCCACAGATTGGCAGAAGAACTTCACTAGCCATACAATGGACAAGGGCCTCATATCTAAAATATACCCTGGAACTCAAAAAATTAAATCCCCCAATAACAAATCTCCAAAGAAACAACTGCCCAATAAATTAGTGGGCTAAATACTTTCAGAGAAACTTCTCTCAAGAGGAAAGAAGAATTGCCAATAGACACAAGAAGAAATGCTCAACCTCTCTAGCCATAAAAAATTGCAAATCAAAACAACATAGAGATACAACCTCACCCCAGTTAGAATGGCAATAATCAAGAACTCTAATAACAACAGATGCTTGAGGGGATGCGGAGAGAAGTGAACTTTACTACATTGTTGGTGGGAGTGTAAAATTGTTCAATCACTTTGGAAAGCAATATGGATGTTCCTCAAAAGACTCCACATAGAGTTCCCGTATTTCCCAGCAATCCCACTTTTGGGCATTTACCCAAATGATCACAAACAAGACCAAACTAAAGCTACCAGCACTACTTTGTTTATTATTGCAGCATTATTTACCATAAGTAAGATATGGAACGAACCCAGATGCCTCTCAGTAGTTGAATGGATCAAGAAAATGTGGTATATATACACAATGGAATTCTATGCCTCCATCAGAATTAATGACATTGCTACATTTGTTAGGAAATGGAAAGGCTTGGAAAAAATTATATTAAGTGTACTTATTAGATTGGTAGTTAAATAAATGATATTATTTTTAGTATTAATTTTAATGCAATTTCAGGGAACTCTCCTGTCTCTGACCTCCTAACACTTGTATTTTGGGATTTGTATCTGGACATCAAGGATTTAGCAGGACTCAAAATAAACCAAGATCTTGCGCATGTAGTTTTAACTCCTTTGTGTGGTATTCTCACAATTAAGAAAAAATAAGCCAAGAGTATTTGAATTCTACTATTAATGTTTAATGGTAGATATCTACTTATCTTTCTCTTAAGTGTGTTGGAGAAATCAAAGCTGAAATTAACTTGGACTTTTGTGGTGGATGTAAAGGTCTTAAATACCATCTCTGGTAGAAGGTATCATTAAATTTCAATTAGCCATCAGAGGCTCAAGCCTGTAATCCTAGCTACTCAAGAGGCTGAGATCTGAGGATCATTATTCAAAGCTAGCTCAGATAGGAAAATTCATGAGACTCTTACTCCAATTGATTGCCAAAAAGACTAGAGGTGGAGTGCTAGCCTTGAGGGACTAAGCCCAGCTTCTGAGTTCAAGCCTAGATACTGACCATCAATTAACAAATTCAGAGGTTCCACTGTGAGTGCTATATTCTTTTAGAGACTGAAGTATTTTTTTTCGCATAGGCTTTCAAACATCAGTATCTCTAATGGAGAATAATTCTAGATCCTTCTTTTCCACTTGAATAATTGTTGTTCTCCAAGAGTAGAGTGACCAAGAGGCTTGCAGATCAAGAGCTCAGACATTAAATTGGCTAAAAAGAGATCAAATTGAAATTTATTCTTTGGTTGCAAATACCACATTTTTGGTATGTGTTTGCTAGCCTTGCCTGGCACTTCAACTGAGGGCCTGGGTGCTGTTCCTGAGATTTTGTGTTCAAGACTATTGCTCTACCACTTGAACCACAACTCTACTTTGGGCTTATTGGTGGTTAATTGGAGATAAAATTCTCACAGACATTCTGGACCTGGGTGGCTTCAAACTAGAATGCTGAGTAGCCAGGATTACAGGTATATGCCACCATCATCTGTCTCAAATACCACATATAATGTTAAAAGTCAAGGATATCTGTTAACGTCTATCTCTGACAGATGTGCAATGTTTTACTCCTCACTGAATGAATGTTCCTTTGAACAGTATTGCATCAAATGGAGTTGACTCAAGTTAGGTCTTGAACACCAACAATCTGGTTTGGTGGAAATGGCCTTGTTTTTCTACACTCTATTTGGCCATAGGTGTGAATTGTAGAAAAAAAGACAATTCAGTAAAAACAAATTCAAATAGTCTCAGACACTTACACAAGTTCTGGACATCACTTCCTCATGGGCTGCTGTTGTGCAGGCCCAATATTTAATCTGAAGAGAAATTTGGAATTACAAAAGTTAAAACCCAAAGTCTAGTAACTTCTAAAAGGCCTGTGTAACTCCTTGGTCCTCATACCTGATACTGTGACTTAGTAGGAAAGGCAAAATGCAGATTTCTAGCTATTGCAGACTTCTCCCTTAGTGAACAATAAGTTACCACCTTCAGTCATGGTTGCAGCACAGACTTGGCTCAGGTCTGTGAACCTGAGTGTAGACGTTTGAATCTCCATAGTTTGAATGGAAATTTAACCTCTTACTAAGATAGCAGTTTGAGCGACTTGGATAGCTGTGGGCAAGTCTCTTTTTAATAGCCTGAACTTTGTGCACATTTGGTTTAGATGCAGGGTTACAAAGCTAAATAGTTGCAGTAGTCACCCCAAGGTAGAGCAAGAGAGACAGAGTAGAGGGACAGTGATCAAGCTCACGCCATCTGCCATTTTATGCTGCTTTAATTGACATGTTCTTCATGTATTTTAGTAATTCAAGAATAAAAATTAACATTACATATAGATTTTTAATTGCATCTTTGTTTCTAACAAAAATTAAAAGTAAAAATGAATTTAAATAGAAAGGCAGTATGGTAAGAGCAGGGAAAAGGAATGGAGCAATGATCATGGACAGCTCCTGAAGTCCAGTCCGGAGGTTTTATTTACCAACATTGGGGAATAAAATGAAACTATGTAACAAGACAGGCCTGCCTCTTTTTCTCAGCAACAAGGCAGCTCTGTCTGCTTTCCTTAGCAACACAACAGCCCTGCCTGTCTTCCCTCATTTATGCCAGAGTCAAAGGGGTCAATAGACCATGACTAAGGGAGGAAATTAGAGCTGTCATTGAAAGATGAAAAAGAACAAGCCCTGGATATGTCTGGAAACCTATAAAGCATTTGAAGCCTTAAACACTTAGGCCTGAGACGAGTCTTTCACAGAAACTAAATATTCAGAGAGAAAGCCAAGATGTGCTCTGAGGTCTGGAGATAACCTTACTCAGAGAACAACAAATTTAAAGGGTTAAAAGGACATATCTAAAACCACCTTTCTAGCAAATATACTTCCTCCAAATGTAAGAGATGAGCTAAGTACCTACCGATGGTCAGGCCTATAATCCTAACTCAGGAAGGTGAATTGTGATGGTGGTGGCTCAAAGACACCCTGGAACTTGTCCCCTCAGGAGGAACTTGTAGGACACAGCTGTCCTTGAGAAGGGCGGAGTCCTTTGTGCAGTGCTATTGCTGGAAAAAAACATTGGATAAGATGGCCATCAAGAATGGAGGCTATTAGCTAGTGTCTCCAGAGAAGAAATTTATAAGATTCAGTAGTCCTCCAGAAAATCAGAGGATTTTAACCACTGTACTAGTGGTTTCAGATAGAAATGCCACGAGGACAACAAGAGAAACCTCATGGATTCCTTAGCAACAGTCTTTGAGGTCTAAGAGCTAGAGTGTCAATGCTGGCAGGCTGTGATTGGTCCACTATTTCTCTGACCTCACTGTACCAGACTCTGATTGGTCCATTTCTTCTATGACATCACTATGCCTGGTTGTGATTGCTCCATTGTGTGAGGTCATGAAAGATATATAGGAAGCCACTGTGCTCCAACCTATATCAGTTAACAGAGCTTGGAGCTCTTGCTTGATGACCCACTGCACTGAATCAAAGTTAAATGATTTTTTGTTAGTGGGGACGGGCTGTTATTTGGATTTAGTTATTTCTTTTTACTCTTTCTGGGTTTTCCTTTACTTTATTTAATTTATTTAGGTAGACTTGCTACCTGCCATTGTAGCAGAACGATGGAAGTACAGAAAGAATCACTCTCAAGCTCCTTGAAGGAGGAGATCATCAAACAATACCAGAAGAAAGAGCTCTTTGACACAGGTACCTATGGAAAAGTGAAGCTGACCCATTCCCACCTCACAGACAAGGACGTGGCATTTAAAATACTCTGGAAGTGAGAGTCCTCATCATTGGATAAAGAAAATGTGGACATTTTAAGAAGATATGACACAAACACATCGGCAGGTTGTACCAGGTAAAGGAGAAGGAAGAGAATGTGTATCTCATCATGGAACTGGCCACAAGGGGATACTTCCTGTGGTGGATCTGAAAATTCTGCTGCCTATATGAGGATGAAACCAGGAGGCTTGTCACACATGTAAGTGCTGTTCACTACTTACAACAAAACAAAATCATACACGAAGACCTTAACTCCAACAATATTCTTTTGGACACCAAAGACAATATCAAGGTCAGTGGATTTGGTCTGAGCATCTGGCTCACCAGGGGCAGTTGCTAATAAATGTATGTGGTGCTGTGCTATTCCATCCCCCTGAAATGTTCTTGGAAGAAATGATGGCCTGGTGCAGATGTCTCAAACCTGTAATCCTAGGTATTTAGGAGACCGAGATCTGAGGATCATGGTTCAAAGCCAGGCCAGGCTGGCTCTACCCTCTGAGCAGACTCAAACTGATACCAAAGACTAATTTGAATAGGAAATGGCAGAGGATAGAGGTGGCTAGCAAAATAGCTACCATTCTTCTCAGAACAAGCTGCTAAATGTGGGCCCAGATGAATAAGTTTATAAAATGAGGTGTGCATAAATTATAACTCATCCACAAAAGGCTGCAATTAATATATGTCTGTCATGGATGGACACAAAATAATCAATTTATGTAAAATATATTGACTAAAGAATTTCTTAAGGTAAATAGGGAAGATTAAAAGTTTCTGGGGCTGGGCGAGGGTGGCTCACACCTGTAATCCCAAATACTCAGGAGGCTGAGATCTGAGGATCACAGTTGAAAGCCAGCCCGGGCAGGAAATTCTGTGAGACTATTATCTCCAATAAAACACTAGAAAACCGGAAGTGGTCCTGTAGCTCCAGCGGTAAAGAACTCGCCTTGAGCTGAAGAGCACAGAGACAGTGCCCAATTCAAAGGTCAAGCCCCATGACCGACCAAAAACCAAACAAAACAAAAGTTTCTGGTGCAGGTCATTGTGTGGATTCCATCAGTATTGAAAGGAAAGTTCACAAGCAGAGGTAATGGTTAAAAAGTAGAGTGCATATAATTAATGTCACTGAATTTTATACCTAGCAAACATGAGGCCCTGTGTTCAATCCCCTGCACTTCCAAAAAAATGCTAAATCTTCCTTCTGTTACCTACATTAAGTGGTAGGTGCTCTTCTACTGTTATGATAGTATTGCTCAGAGGTTCTCTGGTGGATGTTTTTTCATGCTTTAACCCATAATCCATTATTTAAATATTGATGTTGAGCTTTAAAATGTAATTTGTGTATTAAAAAAAAGAGCAAAGCCTGTATTTCTAACTCAAGAGTCTAAAGCAGGAAGATCCCTATTCAATCAAGGCTGCATAGAGAGGTCCTACATAAATCCCCATGCTAGTGCTGAAACTGGAGGGACAATTGTTTATAAGCAATTACAAGTGAGAGATACGTTTCTGATCATATTAGATTTTGGTCATGACAGTTTGGATTTAATATTTACATGAATTTTAAAATTTTTCTTTTTCCCCTTACTCTCAGTATGTCATTTTGAAACATTGTAGTATGTTCTTGTTTGCTGAACTTAAAAAAAAAGTTTTCCTTTGTGTCATATTAAACATGATATTTTCTGTATTACAATTTATTATTTATTTTTGAAATTTTTATGTTTTTTTCTCCATCTAGGGACTGGCCACTGTCTCAGAGATTTTGCTCAGTTCTGCCAATTGAGCCACAGCTCAACTTCCAGCTGCTTTCTTTTTGAAGAGTCTCATGCGAACCCCAATACTACTAAGGAGGCTGAAATCTGAGGGTCTTGGTTTGAAGCCATTCTGAACAGCAAAGTCTGAGGGTTTTTTTAAATTGTTATTTTGCCATTGGTTGTGGGCCTGAAAACTAGGCTTTGGCGCTGTCCAACAGCATTCCAGCTGAAGGTTAGTGCTCTATCAATTTTGCTGCAGCAACATTTTCAGCTTTTCCTGCTTATGTGGTTCTGAAGAATCAAACCCAGGTCCTCATGCATGCAAGGCTAGCACCCTACCACTGAGCCAACTTCCCAGATGAAGTCTGAGATTCTTATCTCCAATTAATCACCGAAAAGCTGGGGATTGTCATACTCTAGACTTGAGTAAAACAGGGCAAGTTCAACACCTAGTACTGGAAATTACATACACAAGTCTCATGGACTTTCCTGTTAATAATGGCTTTGAAATGCAGCCTAGGTAGCTAGAATCTACAGGCATGAGCAACCAGCCTCTGACATTTTAATAATTTTACTCAGATGTTTCTTGCCTTCAACCTCAATGCTTTTTAGTTGCGGTCAGTAGACCTGATCTCTGGGCCTTATTGCTGTTTCTTAACTATTTTTAAGGAGCGTGGAGTTGAACCCTCGGCCTGAGTACTGTCTTTGAACTCTTCAGCTTAAGGCGAATGCTCTACTATTTCAGCCACAGCAGCACTTCAGGTTTTCTGGTGATTAATTGGAGATAAGACCTCATTAACTTTCCTTCCCAGGTTGGTTTTGAACCATGATTTTCATATCTCAAACTCCTGAATATCTAGGATTATAGGCTAGAGTCTCAGCACCCTTGTGTTTATTAGCTTTTTGACTCAAGGATTATGTTTTACAATTCAACCATAGCTCCACTTCTAGCTTTTTGCTGGCTTATTGAACGTAAGATTTTAATGTACTTTTCTGGGTCGTCTGACTTCAAACCATGATCCTCAGACTTCAGCTTCCTGAAGTGCTCCAATTATACACATGAACCACAAACCGAAAAAACATTTGAATACATATCTTAGGGTTCATTTCCCTAACATCACCTTATCTGACCTTTTCTGCTTGACTCAGTGCACCATGGAATTCTATGCCTCCATCAGAAAGAATGACATTGCCCCATTTGTTAGGAAATGGAAAGACTTGAAAAACAATTATATTCAGTGAAGTAAGCCAGGACTAAAGAAACATAGGTCACATGGATTCCTGGAATTTCTTGACTGGGTTTGCCTTTACACTCGATCTTATATTTTAGCTTCTTGCTTTTCTAGAATTACAGACATGAGCCAACAGTCCAAGGTTCTCTACTTCCAATCATTTATTTCTCTTATTGTGATCCTGAGGCTGGATCTCTGAGCCAGGGCACTGTTTATCATAGGTTTTTTTCCTCAGGGCTGGTACTTTCCAAATACAACCACATCCTCATTTCTGGATTTTTTTGCTGATTAGTTGGAGACTTAGGCACTTCCCTGCCCAGGTTGGCTACGAACAACAACCTTTAGATTTCAGCCTTCTGAATCACTAGGACTAAACACATCAAGCAAAAATTCAGGGATAATTTTTAAACTTTAATTGGATTTTCTCCCACCTTTTTTTTCTTTTTTGTTCCTAGCCTTGAGGCTTGAAATCAGGGCTTGGGCACTGTTCTTGAGCTTCTTTTACTGAAGTTGAGGACTCTATTACTTGAGCCACAGTGCCGTTTCCAGGCTTTTCTATTTATGAGGTACTGAGGAAACAGACCCAGGAATTCAAATATGCTAGGCAAGCACGCTATCACTAAGCTATATTCTCTGCCATACTTACACCTTTTTATTTGTATTTTTATTTCCTTGTATATGCTGGTCCTGGGTCCACAAATCAGCCCAGGTGCTATCCCCGAGGTGTTTACTCAAGACTAGCAAATTAACAAATGAGCCACCGCACAACTTGTGGCTATTAGTTGATATTGTTAGGTTTTAAATAGCTACTTAGAGTTGAATATATGAATTCTCCTATCTGGTCTGGCTTTCAACTGTGATCCTCAGATTTGAGCCTCCTGAGTAGCTACCATCACAGGTGTGTGCCCACTACGCTTGGCTCATTTTAAACTCTAAAATTGACTCTTTCTTCTCCCACCCTCCTCCACATTTATTTTATTCTTTGTATGTATGTTGGCCCTGAAGTTAATATCAAGGTCTGGGTGCTGTTTCAGAAATTATTTTCTCATTTCTGCCATTGGAGCCACAGCTCAATCGCCAGGTTTTATTTGTCTTCCTTTTGGAGATTAGTCTCATGTAAAGCCCAGCAAGACTCAGGAGGCTGAAATCTGAGTATCATAGTTTGAAGCCAGCCTGAGCAGGAAAGTTCATGAGATTGTTTTCATCAACTGCCAAGATGCTGGGAGTGGTAGAGCTCATACATAAATTCAACCCCTAGGTTGACAAACAGAAAAAACAAAGCCCCATGCCTTTCCTGTTTGGACTGACCTTTAAATACTATCTTCAAGCTTCAGCCTCCTGAAAACTAAAATTATAAGCATGAACCACCAGCGCCAGGCTTATTTTTTAAATCTCAAATGGTCATTTCTTCTCTTCTTTCAGTTTTGTTTTTGGTCGACTTTGGGCTGAATTCTGGACCAGGAAACTACTTCCAGCGTTTCACCGAATTTCAGTACTTTACAACTACTATCACACCTTCATTTCCAGCTTTTGCTGGGTAGTTGAAGATAAGAATTTCAATCACTTTCCTAGCCAGGCTGGCTTTGAGTTGTGATCCTCATATTTCAACTTCCTCAGTATACACAAATAAACCAACAACCCATGGCTCATTTTGAAATGATAATTTTCTCTCTCTCTCATCTTTCATAATTTGTGCTCTTTTTTCTTTGTTTTTGTATGTTTTTGTGCTGGGACCTCAGCACCAGGGTCTGTGTGCTGTACCAGAGCTTTCTATTTAAGACTAGGAATATACCACATGAAACAGAGCACAGCTAGTGTCATATTTTTGGTGACAAATGAGACATAAGGGTCTCATGGATTCTCCTACCTGGGCTTGCCCTCAATGGTGATCCTCAGATTTCATCCTCCTGAGTAGCTGATAGAACATTGGTGAGCTACGAATGCTTGATTTATTGAAACATCTGTCATTGGATATTCCTTCTGCACTTATAGCCTCTCTTTCTTTAATCCTCCTGTGATTGTCCTGGGGCATGAACTCAGGGTCTGGTTGCTGTCCCAGAAACTGATTGCCCAATTCTGCCACTTGAGCCATAACTCAATTCCCAGGCTTTTTTTCTTTTTGACAATTAATTGGAGAAAAGAATCTGAAGAAATCGTACATGAATCAAGCCAGGCTGAGAAGGAAAGTCGATGCGACCATGACCTCCAATTAACCACTGCAAATATTGGAGTGGTAGAGCTCTGTCCTTGAACAAACCAGCACAAGTTCAAGGAGGCACACACAAGCTTCAAGATGGCACACAGATGCACACATACACAGAACGTCTCATGGATTTTCTTGCATGCATTAACTTTAAATCGTGGATCCTCAGATTTCAGTCTCTCTTCATCCGCTCTCCTTTGTATTGATTTTGTTATTTGTAATTTTTAGTCGTCCTGCAGCTTGACCTCTGGCTCTGGGGACTTTTTCTTAGCTATTTAACTGAAGGGTGTTGCTTTACCACCTCAGCTCCAGCTCAGGGCTTTGTGTTAGGTAGCTGGGATAAGCATCTCAAGCACGTTCTTACCCAGGCTTACTTGATACCACAATCCTCAGATGTCAGGCTCTTGTGTAGTTAGGATTATACACAGGACCAACAACCGTTGTGTCAGTTTAAAACGTTAATATGTGCTTGCCACTTCCTTCTTTTGTTTACTTTTTATTTTTTGCATTTGTGTGTACTGATCCTGGGTCGACAAATTGGGTCTCATATTCTGTCCTAGAAGATTTTTTTCAAGCATATCCTCTATTACATGAGATGATCATAATTATTTGGCACTTTTTTGGAGGGTTGATTAATTAGAGACAAAAGTCATGGACTCTTCTGCCTAGGCTGGCCATGAACCATCATCCTCAGATTTCAGGCTCTTGAATCGCTAGTAAAACATGTATGAGCCACTGATGCTTGATTGATTTAAGCCTTTGTCACTCGCTCTTCCTTGGTTACTTCGACTCCTCTTTATTTCTTCTGTGTATGTCCTGGGGCTTGAACTCAGGGTCTGCATGCAGTTCCAGAAAATATTTTCCCAGTTCTGCCACTTAAGCCACTGCTCAAATTCCAGCTAAATAAAGTAGCTGAAATCTGAGGACAATGTTTCAAAGCCAGTCTGGGCAGGAAAGTCGATGACACTCTTATCTCCAATTCACCACACAAAAGCTGAGAATGCTAGGGCACTAGGCAAAGGATACTACAGAAACACACACATCACAAATAGAAACACACACACACACACACACACACACACACACACACACACACACACACACAAACATTCACACATACACACACATATACACACAAAATCTCCTGAACTTTGCTTTTTGGGTTGGCCTTTAAACTTGATCCGAAGATTTTTGTAGCCAGGGATCAACTACAGCCATTATCAACAAACCCCAGACTTATATTTAAATTTACAATTGGTCTTTTTTCACTCTCCTACAATTTTTTAGCACTAAGAATTGAACTCTGGGTCAGCAGTTTTTAAATTAGCTTTTGCACCAAATACAGTGCTTTACATCTACTATCATATCTGCACATCCAGCTTTTGGTTGGGTAGTTGGGGTTAACAGTTTCATATACTTTACTGCCCAGTCTAGCTTTGAACCTAGAATGGATAGGAATACACACATGAACCAAAAATCATGGCTCATTTTTAAACCTTAATTTTCTCTTTTTCCCATCATTTTTTAATTCATGGGATATTTTTGTTTGTTTGTTTGTTTTGAAATGTATGTCTAGGACTTCAAATCAGGGCTTAGGTTTTGTCCCAAAGTTTCTATTTGAGACTAGCACTCAACCAAATGAGACGAAGTACAAATTATAGCTTATTTTTTTTTGGTGCCAAATTAGATATATGAGTCTCATGGACTCTACTGCCTGGGCTGACCATGAACCGTGAATCTTAGATTTAATCCTCCTGAGTCCCTCGTACAACATGTGTGAGAAACCAATGTTTGGTTCATTTCAACCTCTGTCACTGACTCTTCCTTTTGTACTTCTATCCTCTTTTTATTTCTTCTGAGTTTGTCCTCCAGCTTGAACTCAGCGTCTGGGTGCTGTCCCAGAAATTTTCCCACTTCTGCCAGTTGAACCACAGCTAAACTCCAGGATTTTTTTTTCTGTTTCGGTGTTTAATTAGAAATGAATATAATGTAGAGCCAGACCAGATTTATGAGGCTGAAATCTGAGAATCAAAATTTGGCAGCCTGGGCAGCAAAGTACATGGTATCTCCAATTATAACCACTAAAAAGCTGAGATTAGTAGAGCTTTGAACAAAACAGTACAAGTTCCAGCAACAGGACTCACACAGACATACTTACACACACACAAATCTTACGGACTTTCCTACTCGGTCTGGCCTTTAAATAATATCCACACAGTTTAGCCTCCTGAGTAACTAGAATTACAGTTATGAGCCACCAGTGATGGGCTGATTGACTCATTGCAGCCTCAGTTATTGGTTCTTCTTTCTCTTCTAGTCTTCTTTGCGTGTATTCATTTCATTTTTTGTGAGTGTGCTGGTGCTGGAGCCAGAACTCATGCAAGACCTGGCTTGTTTCAGGAGGCTGAAATCGGACCTTCATGCTTCAAAGCCAGGCTGAGCAGGAAAGTCTAAAATCCTTACCTCCAATTAACTGCCAAAAATCTGGGAGTACTACAGTTCTTGCCCCAGGATGGCCCACAAACAACTGTCTTCTGGACTTTCCTGCTTGGGTTGGCCTTTACACTGGATACCCATATTTCTGCCTCCTGGAGTTCTAGAATTACAGGCATGAGTCACCAGCTCCAGGATCTCTTCTTATTTACATTTTTGTGATCCTGAAGCTAGATCTCTGAGCCAGGGCACTGTTTCATAGCTTTCTCACTCAAGCCTGGTGCTTTACAACTCCATCACAGATTCACTACTGTTTTCTTGTTTATTTGTTTTGCTTGTGATTTCAAGATGAGAGACGATAGCCCTCAGATTTAATCTATCTTAGTATTTAGGATTACACACAAAAGGAAATGGCACTGTAGCTAAAGTGGTAGAGCACTATCCTTGAACTGAAGAGCTGAGGGACAGCCTTCAGTCCCAGAGTTCAAGCCTTACAACCGACCAAAAAAGAGGATTACACACCAAAACCAAAAAGTCATTACTCATTTTGAAAATTTAATTGGATTTTCTTATACATTTTTTAATTTCTACTTTTTATTTCCATATATATTTTGGGCTAGGAACTATAAATCAGAGCCTAGGTATTGTCCCAGTTTCTTTTTTTTTTTTTTTTTTTTTTTGCCTGTCATGGAGTCTGAACTCTGGGCCTGGGTGCTGTCCCTCAGTTCTTCAGCTTGAGGCTAGAGCCGTACCACTTGTGTTACTGCGCCACTTCTGGCTTTTTCTGCTTATGTGTTGGTGAGGAATTGAACCCAGGGCTTCTTGCATGCAAAGCAAGTACTCTCCCACTGAGTCACCTTCCCAGCCCCGTCCCAGTATATTTTTAATACTAGCCACAGCACATTTGGAGCTTTTAAAAAAACTGTAGTTGGCTAATTAGAGTTGAGTACATGGACACCCCTGCCTTGGCTGGCCTTGAACACTGATCCTCAGATGTGAGACCCTTGAGTAAGTACAGTAACAAGTGTAAGCTCACTCAGTTTTGCTCATTTTAAACTCTGAAATCGGCTCCCATTTTCTTCTTCCACCTTTCTTTTCATTTATTTATTTTATTCTTGTGTGTGCTGGTCCTGGAGCTTGATCTCAAGGTGTAGGTGCTGTCCAGAAATCATTGTCTTATTTCTGTCATTGGAACCACAGCTCAACACCAGGTGTTTTTTTTTTTTTTTCTTCTTTTTGGTGGTTCATTGGAGATAAGAGTCTCATGTAAAGCACAGAATGTCTCAAGAAGCTGAAATCTGATTATCAGTTTGAAGTCAGCCTGCACAGGAAATTCCATGAGACTCTTTACCTCCAATTAGCTGATAGTGATCCCACCAATTAGCTGAGAGTAATAGAACACCAGCCTTGAGTAAAGTAGAACAAATTCAACCTCCATGACTGGCACACACAGCAAAATGTCCCATGTAATTTCCTGCATGGGCTTGCCTTTAAATGTTATTTTCTGATGAGTTCTGGGAAGATGGCAGAGGAGAAGCTGGAGACTAAACAAGCTCTCGCATAGAAAGCAATTTTAGTGTTCCAATGAATAGTCGTAAGCCAGAGAATTACACCAAGTGTGCCATCACAGGACAGAGAGTTAGGCCAGAGAGGGAAAATCCAGGCAAGGAGACAGATAAGAGCACTTGCTAGTTGCCACGGATGCGGCGGCAGCGGCACACATCTTCATCCTGAAGTTCACAGACCAAAGATGACCCAGGAACCAAGACTCAGGCTTGAGTAGAAGCCTGACATCCTCACGCCTTCTCAGGGAGCAGAGGAAGGAAGGCCAACACTCCCCTCTGATTACTGGAGATCTCCATCTTCGATACTGACAAAGCCTGGATGTGCAGCTAGCTCCAACTCAGGCCTTGGAAGAAAACAAGAGTCATTTAGCAGGTCACAGGAACTTAACCTGACCTGCTAGGCTCAGCTCCTCCTTGGGAAAAGTCATCCAGTTTGGGCCCCCAGCCCCAGGAGTGTCTTTCTTCACTGGGTAAACAGAGCCAGAGGCTGCCCCTCCCTACAGTAGCCTTGACAATGAATTGAAATTCAGTAAACATAAAACCTGAGAATGGCTCCAGGATGGGCTCTGTGAGTCTCACAAGCTATCTCCTCAGGGGAAAGCTACTGTTGGCTAAAAGGCCTCAATTCTACCCAGAACCTATCCTCATCACAGCATCTCCAAACTAGAGGAAACAGTCATCTCCCTCTTTTGTGAAACTCAAAGTAGATCTCTGTCCTATTGAACTAGCCTGGGAGGAAGATCACAAAATCCTTGGTAAAGCAGAGCATTTTTCTGCCTGCTCAAACAAATTTACTTAAGAAACTATCCAAGCCACAGGAAAATCAAACACCACAAGCAGGCCAGATACTCCAACAAGCGACAGGTTATGGACACAAGGGAGATACAGGATCATCCCATCCCCTCAAAAAAATCAAAGATCTCTTTTCTTATAACTTTTGTAATTTTTTTCTAAACATTTTTTTTAATTTTTAATTTTTAACTAAAAATTTTTGTTTTCTATTAACTTTTTTTTCTTGCTCTTATAATTTTTATTTTGGGGTTATATGTGTGTATTTTTTTCTGTTTTTCTTTTAAAATAAATGTGCTGTGTTTACCTCTAGAGACCATTTAATCCTTTTTTTCTTTTCTTCTCCTTCTTTTCACGTTTTCTTCTCTTTCATTCTTTGCATGACTTAATTACTTTTCTCATCCTCACATATACCCGTAGTTGATTATTTGACTTTAGCCCCATTGTGTACACACTTAATCCAGAAATTTATTACTTAATTTTAAACTACTTAGACTTAACTTCCTTAATAGCAGTACTGCCTCTTAATACCTATATAATATTTTAAGGATTTTTATTTTTAAGTTTTCCACATCTCCTTTCTATCCCTCCTGTTCTCTTATTCTATCCACGTTTTTCTCCAAATATTATGTTTTCAAATTTGCATGATTTTTAAGTGTTATACTTCTTAATTTTTAATGTTTGTTTTTCTATTTTTTCTTGCCTTTTTTTCTTTCTCTTTCTTCTTTTTTCTCTGACTACTATCATTTAATCCTAGCGATTTCCTGCTTTGAATTTAGTATTTATGTAAGTTAACTCTCCCACTGCATTTTCACATCCCTTTATGCCTATTTTTACCCACATCTCTCCCTAAACCTAATAATTTCTGTCTGCCAAATTCTTCTTTGTGGTTCGTAGCCCATTAATACTTAGTTGTTTGATATTGAATAGATATATCTATTGAACTATATTGTATCTGTAGACTTTTGACTGTGCAACTACACACTTTGGTTGATGCTTGCCTTAAAATAGTGTGCAAGCACAAAACTGGTTTATTTTCATCCCAAATGGGCAGAGCAATCCGGAAAAATCAAGAAAAATGGCAAGGCCAGGTATATCAACTCCCACTCATAATAATCCAGGGACAAATAAGATGGCAAATAATCCATAAGAGAGTTCTCAAAAACCTCTACAAATACTACTGGTAAACTAGGTAAATGAAAAGAATGAAAACCTGCAAAGGATTCTGTATGAGCATGATAGGGAGAGAGAGGAGGCAAAATAAAGAATATCATGAGTGTGAGGAAGCTACTCAAAGATTGATACAGGAATTGCGAGAGTAGCTTGAGCACACTTAAAGAGAAATAAAGGAATTGTGTGAACAGGCTGGGATCAGTCAAAGAGAAAGTCATGAATGGCATGAGCAGGCTGAAAACACTCAAAGAGAACTACAGGAACTGTGTGAATGTGAAGAAGCTAATAAAAGAGTAATAGAGGAATTGAGAGAGTGTGATGAGAATACAGAAAGATCACTAAAGGCATTCAAGGAATTCATGAACAGAGAGCTCAAACAAGTCAGGGAGACCACAAAAGGGAATGCTGAACGGAACCCAACAGAAGGAATGTGCGTCCAAGGAAACCATAACCAATCAACTAAGTGATTTGAGAACACCACTGAACACCAAATTAAGGAAGTAAACAAGTCCATACAAGATCAAAAACAAAACTCCAACAAAGATTCTGAAGCCATCAAAGCCAAGCAACTAGAAGGAAAAGAAATAAAAAACAAAGTTGAAAGACTTGATAGTAGGTTAGACCATGCTGAAGATCGAATTTCAGGGATTGAAGATAGCCTAGATATTATAGGGAAAGAACATACAACCATCCAAGACAAATCCAAGAAATATGATAGAGCTATTAAACATTTGGAAGACAACATCAGAAGGCCTAATCTGAGGCTAATGGGTGTAGAGGAGCACCTAGAGACAGAAGTTAATGGTCTAGTAAATTTGTTTAACAGGATCCTAGCAGAGAACTTCCCAAATACCCAAAACGATAAGTCTATTCAGATACAAGAGACTTTTAGAACAACAAATAGACCAGATCAGGATAGGACATGCCACAGTCACATTGTAATCCATACAGGGTCAATTCAGACCGAGGAAAAGTTCCTTAAAGCTGTCAAGGAGAAAAGATCAATTACCTATAAAGTGAAACCAATTAGAATCACCTGAGATTTCTCAGCAGAGACAACTAATGCTAGAAGAGCCTGAAATGATCTATGCCATGCCCTAAAGACAACTATCAAACAAGAATACTGTAACCAGATAAACTATCCTTCATAACCGAAGATCAAATAAAAACATTCCGTAGCAAAGAAAAATTGAAACAATACATCTCCACCAAACCAGATCTACGAAAAATTCTTAAAAATGTGCTACACATAGAAAACCAACTAGATCACAATAAAGGCCAAGCAACCGCACCCAAACAGAATCCAAAAAACATAGGAAGAACCAAGTAACCACAGCCATCAAGAATGTGGATAAAATGGCAGCAACTCCCAAATACTTCAGTCCTAAATCTCAACATTAACAGACTTAACTCTCCAATTAAATGACATAGACTGTCTACTTGGAGCAAAAACCAACATCCTTCTATCTGCTCCTTTCAGGAGTCACATCTTGCCCGTAAAAAAAACACATTTTCAATGTGAAAGGTTGAAACAAACTCTGCCAAGCAAGCAAATGGCCCTCATAACCAGGCATGGGTTGCAATCCTAATATTAGATAAAATAGACTTCAAATTAAAATTAGTGAGAAAAAATTAAAAGGTCGCTACATACTAATTAAGGGATCTCTCCTTCAGCAGGATATTACAATTCTAAATATCTATTCACCATACAACGGAGCACCCAAATTTCTCCAAGAAAAACTACATTCCCTCAAATCAGACATAGATCCAAAGACGCAGGCCGAAATTTTCTTAATAGAGACCCAGACACACAACAAATCTAAGAAGGTTTGGACAAATGGGATTCCATGAAATTGCATAGTTTCTGCATGGCAAAGGACATAGCTAGCAAGATCAATAGAAAGCCAATGGATTGGGAGAAGGTCTTCACTAGCCATACAACAGACAAGGGTCTCTTATCTGAAATATATCTGCAACTCAAAAAAAAATAAACTCCCCAACAACAAACCTTCAAAGAAAAAACTTCCCAATAAATAAGTGAGCTAAAGACTTAAAGAGAAACTTCCCTGAAGAGGAAAGAAGGATGGCCAATAGACACATGAAGAAATGCTCAACCTCTGTAGCCATAAAAGAAATGCAAATCAAAACAGCATTGAGATACCACCTCACCCCAGTTAGAATGGCTATAATCAAGAAGGCTAATAACAACAGAAGCAGTATGGAGTTTCCTCAAACGACTCCACATAAAGCTCCCCTATGACCCAGAAATCCCACTTTTGTTCATTTACCCAAAGGATCACAAACAAGACCATACTAAAACTACCAGCACAACTATGTTTATTGCAGCCTTATTTATCATAGCTAAGATATGGAATCCACCCAGATGCCCCTCAGCAGATGAATGGATCAAGAAAATGTGGTATATATACACAATGGAATTCTATGCCTCCATCAGAAAGAATGACATTGCCCCATTTGTTTCCCCTATTTGTAATAACTAGTATATATCTGAGTCAAGCAGAAAAGGTCAGATAAGTTGATATTAGGGAAATGAACCCTAAGATATTTATTGAAATGTTTTTTTCTTTCATGCAATTTTTTCTAACACATTTATAAGATTATTTCTTTGTTGCTTTGTATGTGCCTCCCCCACTGTATAACACCTGCTTTCACTGTATTTGAGGTTGTTATCATTTGTGGAGGGGAAGGGAAAAAACAAATCGTTCAAATAGTCATATAGGTGGACTCATTGCAACGAGACATACATTATGTCAAAATCGAACTTTACAAATTTGGTGGGGTGGGGAGGAGGGTTGGGTGGTAGGACGGGGAAAGGATGAGATGGGAAGGGGAAACAAAGAAGGAGGCTACAATGCTTTATGAGAATTGTACTCATTGTCTTGCCCATGTAATTGTAACCCGTCTCTACAGTATTTTCACAATTAAAAAAAGTGCTCTATTTAGGAAAATGTTCCATGTAGTGGTGAGAAAAAAGTTAATTCTGAGGCTGCTGGGCGAAATATTCAGTAGTTGTCTGTTAAATCTAGTTGTTTTAGGCAGTTCTTTAGATCTGCAGTTTCTCTGTTGAGTTTTTGTCTACTTAATCTTAGTGTGGAAAGTGGTCTGTTAAAGGCCCCAACAATTCTTTGTTTTTAATTTTTATTTTATTTATTTTTTTATTTATTTTTGTGAACACACTGTACAGAGGGGTTACAATTACATGGACAGGATAATGCATGCATTTCTTAACAAGCATTGCAGCCTCTTCCTTTGTTTACCCTTCACATCCCTTCCCAGCCTCCCCCCCACCCCCTATCCAATCCTCCCTCCTCCCCTCCCCCCCCCCCCCAGGCACCACTTGTCTTTGGATCAATTTGAGATTTTGGGGAAAATAGTGTTTGTTGGATAAATTTCGGTGATCCATTATTTGTCGAATAGTATTTATTATTGTAATACCCTCCTGAAAGAAAGAATTATCCCTTAATTCGTATGTAGTGTTCTTCTTTTTCTCTTCTCACGAATTTTTATTTGAAGTCTATTTTATCTGATATTAGGATTGCAACTCCCACCTGTTTATGGGGACCGTTTGCTTGGTAGATTTTGTTCCAGCCTTTAACATTAAAAATGTTTTTGTTTTTTTGGGCAAAATTTGACTCTTGAAGGCAGCAGATAGAAAGATGTTGCTTTTTAATCCAACTACACAGTCTATGTCGCTTAATTGGAGAGTTAAGTCCGTTAATGTTGAGAGAAAGGACTAAGAAGTGTTTGCTAGTTTCTGCAATTTTATCCACCTTCTTGGGGGCTGCAGCAACTTGGTTCTTCCTATGGTTTTTGGATTCTCAGTTTGGGTGTTGTTCCTTTGCCTTTATTGTCATCTTGTAGGTTCTGTCTGTGTAGGACATCTTTAAGTACCTTTTGTAGGACCGGTTTGGTGGAGATATATTTTTTCAGTTTTTCTTTGCTATGGAAGGTTTTTATTTCACCTTTGGTTATGAAGGAGAATTTAGCTGTTTACAGTATTCTTGGTTCATATTTTGTCTTTAGGTCATGGCATGCATCATTCCAGTCTCTTCTTGCTTTAATTTTCTCTGCTGAAAAAATGAAGTTATTCTAATTTGTTTCCCTTCATAGATGATTGGTCTTTTCTCCTTGACAGCTTTAAGGATCTTTTCCTTGTTCTGAATTGATCTTGTGAATATTATAATATGACAGTGGGATGTCCTGCTCTCTTCTGGTTTATTTGGGGTTCTAAAAGTTTCTAGTATCTGAATAGGCCTATCTTTTTGCATGTTTGGGAATTTCTTTGCTAGGATCCTGTTAAACAAATTTCCTAGACCATTTTCTTCTGTCTCTAGGTGCTCCTCTACACCCATTATTCTCAGATTATGCCTTCTGATGGTGTATTCCAATTGCTGAATATATCTAAAACTATTTATGGATTTGTCTTGTATAGTTGTATATTCTTTCTCTATAATATCTAGGCTGTCTTCAGTCACCAAGATTCGATCTTCTGCATGGTCTAATCTACTGTCAAGACTTTCTTCTTTGTTTTTTATTCATTTTCCTCTAATTGTTTGTCTTTGATGACTTCAAATGCTTTGCTGAAGCTTTGTTTTAGATCTCGTATGAGCTTCTTTACTTCCTTAACTTGGTCTTCAGTGCTTATTTTCAAATCACTTAGTTGTTTGGTTATGGTTTCCTTATATTCCCATTCCTTCTGTCAGGTTCCATTCAGCATTCCCTTTGTGGTCTCCCCGAATTTTTTCAGGTGTCTGTTTAAGGATTCCATGAATGCCTCTATTGATCTTTGTTTATTCTCGTCCCTCCCTTGCAATTCCTGTATTACTCATTGATTAGATTCCTCATGTTCATGCAATTCCTGTAGTTCTCTTTGACTTTTCTCAGCCTGCTCACTCAATTCCTGACATTCTCTTTGTCTGTTTTCAGCCTGTTCATACAATTCCTGTATTTCTCTTTGAGTGTTCTCAGCCTGTTCATGCATTTCTGTATCAATCTTTGAGTAGCTTCCTCATGCTCATGAGATTACTGTACTGATCTTTGGTTTGCTTCCTCTCTCTCCCTATCATGTTCACACCGAGTCCTTTGAAGGTTTTATTCATGTTCATTCACCATGTTTTCCAGTAATATTTATAGAGCTTTTGGGGAACCCTCCTCTGGAATACACATTATCTATTCTGTCACCTGGTTATCATGAGTGGGAGTTGAGATACCAGGACCTGCATTTTTCTTGTGTTTTTCTGGCTTGTTCTGCCCATTTGATATGAAGTGACACCAGTTTTCTGCTAGAATACATTTTTCAAGGCATGCATCAACCAAAGTCCTGTAGTGGCACCGGCAAAAGTACACAGATATAATCTAGTTCAACAGATACAATCTATTCAACATCAAACAACTATGGATTAATGGGCTAACAACAGCAAGGATGAATTTGGCAAACCAGAAATTATTATATTTAGGGACAAATGTGAGGAAAAATAGGATTAGAAGAATGTGGAGAGGCAAAAGGAGAGTGAATTTAACCAAGTTCTAATCTCAAAGAGGGAAATGGATTGGACAGAATAGTAGGAGAGAGGATAAAACAGACAAGAAAAATGGGAAAAACGAATATTTAAATTTAAAAAATGAATCTTAAAAATTATCTACGTTTAAGGTGATATTGAGAGAAGAAAAGGATACGATGAGAGGAGGGGAGGGATAGAAAGGATACATGAAAAACTAAAAAATAAAGATTCTCAAAAATTATATAGGTATAAAGAGATAATACTGCTATTACAGAATTTAAGGTTAAGAAGTTTTGAATTGAGTAATGCAATTCTTGATTAAGTGTGTATACAATGGGGGTAAGGTTGGGGGTAAGGTATTGAAAAATTAAAAATTGAAGATTACCATTACTAACTTGCTAACTGCTGATTGTGCTTCTGTAAACTTGCTTACGCTAGCACTGACCCTTCCTTCCCAGAAATGAGTTAAGAAGTTTCAGAGACCAGATGCCGGCCCCAGAACAAGGTCAGTGGTCATAGATAAAGAACAGACAGTACGTGTTCCTCAGTTCCCATTTAGAAATACCCCAGACAGGACCTTGAGATAACGACCACCTGGCAAGACCCCACGCTAAGCCAAATGTCAACCAATCATAGACCTGTAACCATGTAAACCCCCCTTAAACCAACCATGAGCCAATTGTTTTACAAAGAGTGTTACAAAATTTCCCGCTTGGCAAAGTGATTGTTGGCGTATATGGTGACCTTTAAATGGACCAATCATGGGATACTTTGTGTTAAGCATTAATCTTGTGGGTTTTTGCCTTTAAAAAGGCTTGTAACCGCTGCTCGGGGCTCTCTGACTGACCAGGGCAGAGAGTCCATTTGCGCTAACGTCAAATAAACTCCTCTTGCTTATTGCATCTCCCAGCCTGGATTCTGAGTTTCTGGGGTGCCCTCCCATTGATGAAAGTATCCTAGGGGATTAGGGTCTTTTATTTGATGCATTGGCCAGGAACCAGGCGCCCCCAAACCCCAGATTCCAGGACCGGCAAGAGGTAAGATAGAGCTCTTGTCTTGTGTGTTTGTCACTTTCGTTTTGCGTTCTGGGATCCAAATCTGTATTTGGACTAGGGGGAAAAGCAGACCTGCCCAGTACCCTAGTCCCGCCCTGGAGCCCTGCTCCAGGGTCCTCTGAATCTGTATTTGGGCCAGAGGGAAAAGCAGACGTGCCCAGTGCCCTGGTCCTGCCCTGGAGTGCTGCTCCAGGGTCGTCTCGAGGAAGGAAGAGATCCAAGTGTCTCTCTGTTCTGGGGAGTTAAGGCACGGCTGGCCACTCCCATCTGTAATTTCCTTCCTCATCTGTATTCACTTGGTTGCCGAGCGGCATCTGGTTCTATCTGTCTCTGTTTAGTGTTAATCGTTTTTAATGTGTGTTTTGTATTCTCTATAGAGATGGGACAACAAGTGAGTCCACTCCTAGGACACCCCGAGACCCTGTCCTAGTTCATTTGAAAACAAAAACTGCTGGTTCTGCTTTTGTAACTTGCTTGTTTGTCAATTATGAAGCTGCCACTGACCACCTGCAAGTGGCCCCAGTTAGATCTCAGCCTTGGGCCTTGGCTCAGGGGGGTCTGAGCATGGGGGAGAACCTGTCAGTCTGAGGGGACGGCTGCTAGGGGTTTTACTTTTCCTTTGCCCCAAGATGACTGGGAATTCTCCTCTGCCTTGGAAGGCCCCTCAGTCAACGTCTGCAGGAATCTAAAAGAAAAATCCTCCGGAGGTGAGTAGGGGGTGTTGAGTCCCCTGGTAAGCGAATGGTGGTGAGATGTAGCCCCATTCACTGAGTCTTGATTTTGTCTTTGTGGCCACTTGTTTGTCTTGTTTACTTTAGTGTGTGTGTTTGTTTTATGTTTTCTGGGGTAGGGAAGTTCTGGGTGAGTGTGGCAGGCTCACTCAGCAGACTCTGGATTCAGCTTGCTGAGTGGTAGCAGCACAGGGTTCTGGTAGGAATGAACTTGGGCCCATTAGTCCCCAACTCAGCCTTCAGTTTTTGTCTATTTCTGTTTTAGAATTGGTACCAGTTTTAAATGTGGTTCCTTGTTTTTTGTGTTTATCTGTATTTTTGTTATTTATTTATTTAAACATCTCTGGGAGAATAAAAGTTCCAGCTGGGCTAGTTTGGTTCCCTTCAAGCCTCAGGCTGCATTTTCTTCTTGTGGAGGCTGCCGGCAAGGAGGGTGTAGAAGGCTGTGTGCCTGGTTTGGACTTTTTCAGCTAGTCCTAACAATGTAACAATTTGTGAAGTGCTCTTGTCTAAAATTGGATTAAAAAAATCTGACTAGTTTAGTTTTAGGTGACCCCCTCCCCCAGCTCTCCTCCAACAGAAGGGATTCAAGAGACTAATTAGTGAATTGCCTTGCTCTGGGAAAATAAAGCCCAACAAAGGTACCTAGTTTAAAAGAAATATTGTCTTAAATTTTTGTTTAAAAACTTTAAAAGGTGTACGTATGACTGACTTTGATTTTTTCGCGCTTTAAGATCTGTGTGAGTGTTTTTTGTGTGTCTGTGAACGTGTTCAAAGATAAGAATTGTCAGCATGCTGTAACAATTGGATGAGTTTAAATTTAAAAATTCAAAAGGTTAATCCTGAGAGTGTGTTTCTATTGATATCTGTCTAAAGGCCTGCAAAGGTAATTTAGGCATTGTTGGGATCATTAGAGATAACATTCCTAAGCCATCTAGAAAGATGCTTTTGCAAACCAGAGTGTAACTGTTTTTTGTGTGTCTGTGAATGTGTTCAAAGATAAGAATTGTCAGCATGCTGTAACAATTGGGTGAGTTTAAATTTAAAAGTTCAAAAGGTTATGAGGTTTGGACATTAACAAAAATGTTTAAAAATTTTTCACATTGTTTTAAATGGCTCTTTAAAGTTTCTTTAACTTGCAAATTAGAAAATCTGGTATTTTAAAAAACTAATGTTTTAAATGCATAAGACTGTTTATACTGTAATCAAGTTATCTGGCTTAACAAAAATGCATTGGCTTTTTGGGATCTAGTTCCCTTGGCTAAAATTTGGGGATAAATATTAAAAATTTAAATATAAAGGTTAGTTTAACACCATCAAAGATATTACTTTTTCTGTCTGTCTAAAAACTGTGTATTTCATTTGAAAACCAAGAGATAAGTAAAGGGGAAAAACTTAGAAGCCAACAGAAGACCTATCTTTAGGGGTGAGGGGTGAACAAGCAGAAGTTCAGTTCAGCTGGACATGCATGGTGGGACAAGCCCTGGGAATAGTCCACGCATGGTGAAAGAGGGCAAGCTGGCACAAACGCAGTTCATCTAAACCTAAAGAGTCAGATTGGGTGTGTGCCCATTCCATAGAAGTGGCTGAGTGGCCCATCTTTGTTCTCTCTTTTCCCTGCAGATAGACACTGAAAATATGATGGTTAAAATGAGTGATGTGATGATCTGACTAGTATTGCTAAAACTTCCCTTGTGTGTGTTAACATTAAAATTAGGAAGGCTTAAAAAGAGGGTTAAAAAGTTATTTGTATAATGTGGCTTACTTTCAATTATGTTCTGCAATTAGGATGTTTTTAAAAGTTATAAAGGTGTTAAGTCTAGCTTTTTGGTTCAGTTATGATGATTGTTATTTTCGCATTAAGGAAAAATTGTCATTTGAGTTTAAAAATCTTAATGTGTATCTGTTATAAAACAAGCAGCCAAGAGGTAATGAGTGACACTTGGACTCAAGATTTCAAGGGATCTTTTCAAAATGCAAATAAAAACTGAGGTATACAATATTAAAAAGAAGATTAAAGGAGACTTAAAAAATAGGAAATGGATTTTTGGATATAAAGTTTAAATGTAAAATTGTTCTTAACATTGGCCTCAATGTACACAAAGAAAAAAGATTAGTATTATCAAAATGATTGCTATTCTAGTTTGCTCTTATAGGGTTTTTTTTTTTTTTTTAATTTTCCAGCAAAGCCCAGAGCAAAGCACAGAGAATTCTTACAAGTTTGTTTGATGTAACTTTGACTCTTAATACGTTTCAGGTAAGAGCATGCTTAAAAGCTACTTCTATGTTGACAGCCTTGTTGCTTTTAATTGGAGTAAGGTGGCCTTTTATAAGACTCATTGATCTGCAAACTAGTTCAAAGCCAGCCCAGGCACAAAAAGGTCCCTGTGAGACTGTCACCTCTACTCAGCCAGCAGAGTGCTGAAAGAGCAAGCAGAGTTGCTTTGGGACTCATAGTGGCAGAGTACTAGCCTTGAACTGTACAGTTGAGGGACAGCACTCAGGCCCCGAGTTCAGGTGCAGCGACCAGCTAAAGGGAAATGCCAATGAGGCATTTATCCCAATGTGGAGAAGACACTCCTAGGACAAAAGCAATGGAGGAACATCTAGAGACAGTAAGCCACTGTTTGGATGGCAGAAATGTCAGATCCTAGAATCATTTCTGTGTGGCCCTTCAAAACTGGTCAGAGCCAGGAGGTCATGGGAGATAGTTTGTAAGCATGCCTAATGTTCATGACTACCTTGTAAGGGACAGGAACTTGCCAGTCCTCTGTGATAGTAAAAAATTAATGTTATAAAATGTGGGGGATAGTTTAAATCTCAACCCCTTTATGTGCCAAAAGCTCTAATTGGCAGCTCTAATTGAGCTGACACTAGTTACATGAAGTTCATCTGCTCAGGAAAAATTTTGTAAACCTGAGAGTGTATTTCTATTGATATCTGTCTAAAGGCCTGCAAAGATAACTTAGGCATTGTTGGGATCATTAGAGATCACATTCCTAAGCCATCTAGAAAGATGCTTTTGCAAACCAGAGTGCTAAACAAGCTACATTGCTGTAGCCGGAGAAAAGGTCTGTGCAGTTGTCAAAAGTTAAATATTGTTCTTAATGACATCTAACCCTGATAGCCTCTTTGTAAAATAGGCTAAGGTTATAGGTTCCTGGCTAAGTAAGATCAATGCCCCTGAAGTCAGCTTGAAGAAGTTACAGAAGATGGAACTTCGCCCTTCTACCCCCATTTTAAGATCAAGGGTCCATAGTCAGTTTTGAAAAAATGAGGCAAAATAGATAAAATAATTTTTTTTAAAAAAGGCATAAAGAATAGTGTTAATAGTTGTCGGTGTGCAAGGTGTGGAGACTGCATCTGTCAGAGATGGCTACAAGACTAAGCCTTCTGAGCCTTCTGTGTCTATTTACAAAAATATCTGGTTAATAAAAAAGTTGTGATTTTGGTAAATTGTCCTGGACTATTGTTTAAAGATCTTAAAAACTAGCAGGATCAAAGTCTGCCAAGCCTATGCAATGTATCCTTAACCAGTCTGTGTAGGAATTTACAGCCCAGCATGAGGTATGACAGTCCCTTGGAGCCACTGAGAGACCCTACTGCTGCTGCTGCTGCTGTTGCATACCCTAATGGGTAAAGTTCGACGATGTCCTGACAACCACCTGGAGAAACTCCTTCCTGATTCCATGACCTGAGTCTGCTTCCTGGTTGACTGCTGCTAAATCTAAGATCTTGTGGGACATTCTTTTGGGTGATATCCAGAAACCCTCTCTTCCCACAGTGGATATTGGGGACAAGGATATCACTGGCTTGCTTGCCTTAGGTACTTCAGTGCATAGTGACTGGAAATCCACTCTATGGTCACAGCCTAGTTTGGCTCTGGTATGGTAATAACCTGAGTGTGTTATCCATGGAAGTAATACTCTTAGCCTTAAAATCTAGCAAGCTTCTCCAGCCCAGTGGTACCTTGAGGTTGTTCTGAGATAACTTGGTTTCACAAGCCACAGGAAAAATTGGGAAGTTTTAAACTCTAGCCACAAAGAAGCTCAAGGAATTGTAACAAAGAGGAGGGTAGTAAAGAGAGTTTTGAGAAAGGAATTGGGGAAAAAATGTCCTCTTTGGAGAAGAAAGGATTTAAAAAGTAAGGATTGTCTTTAAGACAAACCTCAGAAAGTTCAAGTATGTAGCAAATGGTAAAGAAAGCCTTGGAAAAGGAATTGGATAAATTTAAAAATTGTCTTTAAGACAAACCTCAGAAAGTTTAAGTATATAGCAAATGGTAGGAGTATGTTGCAAATGGTATACTCAACAGATTGGTATCTTTTGTAAAAGAAAAAAAATCAGCACAGTCCGTTTATTAGTTCTGAGATCTCAATACCAAGCACTGAGAAAAACTGACACCCCACAAGATAATATAGAGACACCATGAATTTTAAGATTAAAATTAGTCGAGAGAAGAAGGGGGGAATGAAAGATAAAAAAATTGCCCATTACCATTACTAACTTGCTAACTGCTGATTGTGCTTCTGTAAACTTGCTTACGCTAGCACTGACCCTTCCCTTCCCAGAAATGAGTTAAGAAGTTTCAGAGACCAGATGCCGGCCCCAGGACAAGGTCAGTGGTCATAGATAAAGAACAGACAGTACGTGTTCCTCAGTTCCCATTTAGAAATTCCCCAGACAGGACCTTGAGATAACGACCACCTGGCAAGACCCCAAGCAAAGCCAAATGTCAACCAATCATAGGCCTGTAACCATGTAAACCCCCCTTAAACCAACCATGAGCCAAATGTTTTACAAAGAGTGTTACAAAATTTCCCGCTTGGCAAAGTGATTTTTGGCGTATATGGTGACCTTTAAATGGACCAATCATGGGATGCTTTGTGTTATGCTTTAATCATTTGTTTTTTTTGCCTTTAAAAAGGCTTGTAACCGCTGCTCAGGGCTCTCTGACTGACCATGGCAGAGAGTCCGTTTGCACAAACGTCAAATAAACTCCACTTGTTTATTGCATCTCCCAGCCTGGAGCCTGAGTTTCTGGGGTGCCCTCCCATTGATGAAAGTATCCTAGGGGACTATGGTCTTTCAGTCTAATATTTGATGACGGCATATATCTGAGGATGAGCAGAACAGCAATTAAGTCACACAAAAAAGAAGGAAACAGAAGAAAAATGAAAAGAATGAAAAAGAAAAAAAAAAAAGGAAAAAAGGACCAAAAGGTCAGTAGAGATTTAAACAAAGCACACACACACACACATATACACCTAAAATAAAAAATAGGAGGGGAGAAAAAAAGATTAATAGAAAACAATTTTTTTAAAAAACAAAAAAACAAAAAAGGTACAACAAAGAGCTCTTTTCTTTGGGGGTGGGCGGGGAGGGATTAGATGGGAAGATCCTGTATCTCCCTGTGTCTGTAACCAGTCTCTTGATGGAGTCTCTAATCTGCTTGTGTTTTTTGTTTTGCCTGTGGCTAGATTGTTTTCTTAAGTCAATTTGTTTGAGCAGGCAGAAAAATGCTCTGCTTTACCCAGGATTTTGTGATCCTCCTCCCAGGCTAGTTCAATGAGAGAGAGATCTGCTTTGAGTTTCACAAAAGAGGGAGATGGCTGTTTCCTCTAGTTTGAAGACGTTGTGATGAGGCTAGGTTCTGGGTAGAACTGAGGCCTTTCAGCAAATTGTAGCTTTCCCCTGAGGGGTAGCTTCTGAGACACTCACAGAGCACAGCCTGGAGCCATTCTCAGGGTTTATGTTTACTGAATTTTACTTGATTGTCTAGGCTGCTGTAGGGAGGGGCAGCCTCTGGCTCTGTTTACCCAGTGAAAAACGTCACTCCCCTCATGGCAGAGCTTTGTCTGCTTGGGCTGGGTGACTTTTCCCAGGGAGGAGCTGAGCCTGGCAGGTCAGGTCAGGTACCTGTGACCTCCTAAATGACTCGTTTGTTCTTTTTCCAAGGCCTGAGTTGGAGCTAGCTCCTCAGCTGGGCCTTTTCAATATCAAATATGGAGTCCTCCGAGGGTGAGTGCGGGTGAGTATGTCAGGATTCAACTCACCCTGGAGTCTTGGTGACTGGGTTGTCTCTGGTCTGTGATCTGCAGGAAGAAGATACCTGCTACTTGTCAGCCCTTTCTGGTTTTAAGAAGAATCCTGTCACCTGCTGTTTCTGGCACCATTGTCCCAGACTCTGTGTTGTTCGTTTGGTGGCTAGGCTGCTGTCATTGCTGCCGCCACTGCAGCTGCAGCTAATGGCAAGTGCTCAGATATGTCTCCTTGCCTGTATTTTCCCTCTCTGGCCAAACTCTCTGTACTGTGATGGCACACTTAGTAATTCTCTGGCCTAGGACTCTTCACTGGAACACTACAACTATTTTATATGTGAGAGCTTGTTTAGCCTCTAGCTCTTTCCTCCTGCAACCTCCCCTAAAGTAATCTGTTGTTGCCTTTTAAAAAACTGGTGCCAGTGGCTCATGCCGGTAATCATAACAACTCAGGTGGCTGAGATCTGATAATCGAGGATTAGTAACAGCCTTGGTAAGAAGGTCTGTGAGTCTATTATCTTATTAACTGGTTACCAAGAAACTAAAAGAGGCACTGTGGGCCAAACTAGTAGAGTGATAGCCTTGAGCACAAGAGAACAGAGATTTCAACCAGGCGCTCAGTTCAAGCTTCACATATTACAAAAAGTTAAAAACAATTTGCCATCATTTGTAATCTCAGCATCCTCAACTAGTGGTTTATTTAAAGCCAAATTGCATCTCAGTGTGCACGTATTTAGGTGGGGGAACTAAACTTTTATTACAGTTAAAAGAAAAACAAATGAGCACAAGTGTACAGGTGGCTCACGCCTGTAATCCTACCTTCTCAGGAGGCTGAGAAATGAGGATGGTGTTTCAAAGCCAGCCCTGGGCAGAAAAGTTACCATGAGACTGCTATTTTCAATTAACCATTAAAAAACAAGAAATGGCACTATGGTTTAAACTTATATGGTATAGTGCTAACTTTGAGCAAAGAAGCTCTGGGACAGCAACCATGCCCAGTATTCAAGCCCCATGTCTAAAGGAAAAAATACAGAGTTCAGGGCTGGGAAGGTGGCTAAGTGGTAGAGTGCTTTCCTTGCATGTATGAGCCTTTGGGTTCAATTTCTCAGTACCACATAAGCAGAAAGTCCAGAAGTGGCACTTTGGTCCGAGTGGTATAGTGATATCCTTGAGGTGAAGAGCTAAGGGACAGTGCCCAGGCCCAGAGTTCAGGACCCATGATTGACAAAAGACAAACAAAAAAAGAGTTCAAATAATTAAATGATGTGTACAATAGAATATACACGAAAGATGAAAGATTAAATTAATAAATTAATAATTGAAATTATCAACATTGTTTCAATTTTTAGGTGGTGAATGTAGCAGAAAAAGTGATAAGACATAATGATTCATTTCTAACAACTCTTCGATTTTTTAAACTCATTTACTACTTTTAAACAAAAGAAGTATGTAAGTATCAATTTACGGAAAAACAAATTTGTACATGTATTTTAGCCTGAATTCCACATTTTATAATTTGCCTTTTAGTAAACAATCAGTATCTTTTCATATAAAATACCTGTAATAACTTTAATTAATACTTCACATCTTTCCAGTATTTGGTTAAATCAAAATTCCTCCCTTCCTTCTTTTCTTCATTCCATTCCTTCATATCCTTTCCTCCTTTCAATACTAGCAATTAAACTCAGGGCTTCATGTATTTTAGGTAGGTGCTCTACAAAGTGAGCTATACACCTGCTCTTTTCGCTTTAGTCACTTTTGTTTTTGTTGGTCATGTGACTTGAACTCTGCGCCTGGACACTGTCCCTGCATTCTTCAAATCAAGACGAGTGTTCTACTGTTTGAGCCACAGTGCCACTTCTGGTTTTCTAGTGGTTTATTGAGATAGGAGTCTCACACAATTTCCTGCCTAGATTGGCTTTGAACTGGGATCTTCAGATCTCAGCCTCCTGAGTAGCTAAGATTACAGGCATGAGCCACCTGAGCTCAGCTCTGCTTGAGCCATTTTTATGACAGGGTTTTCTGTTTATGACCAGGCCCGCATGGATCACAATCCCTCAATGACAGGGAGGGTTGTGTGTAGCAAGTCAGATACAGTGGGGAAACAACTTTCTCTGTCCATCACAGAGAGAATTTTGGAGGATTGTATTAGAAATTTCTAGAAGTGGGTTGTGAGCAGCATCCTGCTTCCAGGAGTCTCTTCCCACTTCCCAACATTCTAGTCCTGCCAGAAAGGGTCTATGGTAGAAAGCTCAGGATGGAGAGGGCGGACTCTCCTTTTCCTTGTCAACAATTTGCCAACAGCATCGATTGTTCCGTCTTAACTATTTGGATGGACTTCTACCATGATGATTTTTGAGCACAAGAAACTTGACATCCTAAAAAAACTTACAAAGTATGACAAACTCAACATGCCCTCTTCAGAATTGCTGTCCTGCTTACATATCCTTCTGGACCAGCTGGAGCAAAGCATGACCCATGAGACCAAGAAAAAGAGTAAGTAGTACTTGTTTAGATGCCTTAGAGCTTGTGAGTAGGGATGGAACCTAGGTCTCAAGGGATGGGCCTGCTTGTCCAAGAGCCCTTTGTACTACCCAGCTTGGCAAAATGTCCTTTTATGGATGTTCTATGCCTAGTAATGTCTGTTCCCGTTTTAAAAGAACTTGGACATAACCACTCATTAGAAACACCCTACCTTCTCATCAGTGTTCAGTCCAAACTCAAGTTCTACAGCTTCTACTATTAAATCCTCATAGAAGTTTAGTCACACTTTAACTTCTAGAGTCTACTCTAAGACTCCTGTACATATTTCCATTCTTATGTTTCTGTCAATGTAGAGAACTTCCTGCTGAACTACAGATAAAAAACCCATCTGTGATGTCGCCTATGGTGACTGATGGAGATTGGGAGCCAAAACTGGACTCCAGAAAGCATGTGAACATAGAGGCTTTTTCAATGTGTAGAAAGGCTCAAGTAGGTTTTGAGTCCTGTGGACATCCCACTGGTTCTGAACGCCACATGTGATGTAGGTGTACATGCACATACCACCAAGGAAGATGATCCAGCATGTCTTCCATTGATGTTCACAATTCACCTAGATCACATCCAAACCAGTAAAAAAGTATTGGTTTTGGAGTGCAGGGTAAATATATGCTAATGGAAAATGACCCCAGTCTAAGTTCAGGAAAACCAATGTTAGGTTCAAAGTCTAGATTCAGTTGAGGAAAGGGAATCTGTCCTCACAGATTATCCAGACCAATCTGTCCTGCTGCTGGAGATCCAATTTCCAATTGAGAAATAAGAATCTGTCCCTCCCTAGACTCAGGAAGAAAATACTGCCTTTAATGAGGAAGTAGATCCCTTTGAGGAGTCTGAGGCAGAATATGTGTCTGAAGGCAACTTAGAAGACAATCCAGATTTAGAGATTGCTTCCCCTCTTCTTTAGAAAATCTTTATATTTCTTTTTGGTCCTGATTGTGTAAAATGATCATTCTACTTATTTTTTTTAATTTAATTTTATTTTATTTGAGAACATACTGTACAGAGAGGTTACAATTACATGGGCAGGATAATGCATACATTACTTACCAAGCATTGCAACCTACTCCTTTGTTTACCCTTCACCTCCCTTCCCAGCCTCCCCCCTACCCCCCACCCAATCATACCCTCCTCCCCCCCCACACCGACATTGTAAAGCTGGTTTTGACATGACATTTTGTACTTCTCATTGTTGCAACAGGTCCACCTGAATCCTTAAACGACTTGTTTGTCCCCATCTCCTCCACATGTTATACTGACATCAAATATAGTGAAAGCGGGGGTTGCATTGTGGGGGAGGGACAAACAAAGCAACAAAGAAATAATCTTATAAATGCGTTAGAAACACATGCATGAAAGAAACGAAAACATTAAAATACATATTTAAGGGTTCATTTTCCTAACATCACATTATCTGACCTTTTCCGCTTGACTCATACCTATACTAGATATTGCAAATAAGGGAAACCATGGGACCTATGCTTCTTTGGGCCTGGCTTACTTCACTTAATATAATTTTTTCCAAACCTTTCCATTTCCTAACAAATGGGGAAATATCATTCTTTCTGATGGAGGCATAGAATTCCATTGTGTATATATACCACATTTTCTTGATCCATTCATCTACTGAGGGGCATCTGGGTTGGTTCCATATCTTAGTTATGGTAAATAATGCTGCAATAAACATAGTTGTGCTGGTAGCTTTAGTGTGGTCTTGTTTGTAAATATTTGGGTAAATGCCCAAAAGTGGGATTGCTGGATCATAGGGGAGATCTATGTGAATTCTTTTGAGGAACCTCCATACTGCTTTCCAAAGTGGCTGGACAAGTTTACATTCCCACCAACAATGAAGTAAGGTTCCTTTCTGTCCATATCCCCTCCAGCATCTGTTGTTGTTAGAGTTCTTGATTTTTGCTGTTCTAACTGGAGTGAGGTGATATCTCAATGTTGTTTTGATTTGCATTTCTTTTATGGCTAGGGATGTTGAACATTTCTTCATGTGTCTATTGGCCATCCTTCTTTCTTCTTCAGAGAAGCTTCTCTTTAAGTCTTTCGCCCACTTATTTATTGGGCAGTTGTTTCTTTGAGGATTTGTTGTTGGGTGGTTTAATTTTTTGAGTTCCAAGTATATTTTAGATATGAGACCCTTGTCCGTTGTATGGCTAGTAAAGATCTTCTCCCAATCGGTGGGCTTTCTATTGATCTTGCTAGCTATGTCATTCAGAAAATTATAAGGGAATATTTCTCAAACTTTATGCTAATAAGTTTGAGAACTTGACAGAAATGGACCTTTTCCTAGCAAATATTGACATGCCAAAACTAAACCGAGATGAGTTAAACCAGCTTAACAGGCCCATATCAAGCATTGAAATAGAAACAGCAATAAGAGACCTCCCAGCTAAGAAAAGTCCAGGACCAGATGGTTTTACAGCGGAATTTTACAAGGCCTTCAAAGCAGAGCTCACACCAATACTCCTCCAACTCTTCAATGAAATTGAAAGAGAAAGCTCACTACCGAACACATTCTATGAAGCAGTCATAACCCTCATCCCAAAACCAGGCAGGGACTCCTCAAAGAAAGAGAACTATAGACCCATTTCTTTGATGAACATTGATGCAAAACTTCTCAACAAAATTTTGGCCAATCGACTTCAACAATTCATCCAAAAAATCATACCACATGATCAAACAGGATTCATTTCAGGGATGCAAAGCTGGTTCAATATACGCAAATCAATTAATATTATTCATCACATCAACAGGAGCAAGAATAAGAACCACATGGTTATCTCAATAGATGCAGAAAAAGCATTCGACAAGATCCAACACCCCTTCATGATGAAGGTTTTGGAAAAATTAGGAATCCATGGAACATTCCTCAATACAATAAAGGCTGTATATGACAAACCTACAGCCAGCATTATACTCAATGGTGAAAAACTAAAGCCATTTCCTCTTAACTCAGGGACAAGACAAGGATGCCCACTCTCTCCACGTCTCTATTATTTTTCTAACGTTATTAAAATGTCAATGTCTATGTTATGTTATACAATTCATGAGTCTTAAATGTGTTTTTTTTTCACCTACAATGTAAAGCACCATGCACATGTGTTCTGTGTGTGGGCAAACACAAAGTGACAGCGGGCTGAACAAGAGAGCCTACTAGATATAAAGGGAACGGTTAAGTGCACAGGGAGTTGCAAGGAAGCCCGGCCATGCCTGCATGGGGTGATAAGGTGGTTACAAAAGCTTTAGGACATACCAGATCAGATGACCTAGAAAGCTGTTCTGTCAATTGGTACAAATGCTACAATACTTATAGTGGTATGTGGGACTTTCTTCCAACAATGAGTTCAAGCCTGTATACATATTCATTGTGCTTTGGGAAATATTGAAGAAAAATTTGGCTCCGTTAATATAAAAAATCTACTTAGGGCTGAATATATTTGACAAAATACATAGGAAATATCGACACTGGAAAGTATAAGCCATCATCAATAGAAGAAAGAAGGCTTACATAGATGGACAAACACAACATCAGGAAGTAATTAAATCAGATATATGGAAATACATGCTATATTCATTACATTTTATATAGTATATTATATGATGTATAAGATCGAATATGATTTTTCATACTACAAGGGCTTTTAACATTTTCAATAGTAAGCATTTTTTCACATATTATTACTGTAAAACATTATTGGGGAAAGTGGTAATAATACTTTGATTATAATTATTTGAATATATATTTTTGTGTTTCTAGATATAACACTGATTATAAATAGATCAATAAATATTAACATATATTTGTATATCTGTCTATGAGTTGAATATAATGAAAAAGGCTACACGATGTATAAAAAGGCAGTTATGAGTTAGTATATGAGACTTAGGCCTGTAATCCTAGTAATGTGGGAAGCTGGGTTCTGTGTTTTAATTTCTTTTACCCCCATGCCATTAGATTTTCAGAGGAGACCTGGTCCCTCGGGTGTAGCCAAGGGACACATATGCAGTAGGATAACTCTCTGTGACCCCAGAGGAAAGTCAGTAGAAATCAGGACAAGTCTCTTATGCTATAACAGTCTACTTAGTTCCTTTGCCAAGATGGCCATATGTAGAACATCAGATGGAATGTTGGTATTCCCTCCCAAAATGTTTTTGACTATCCTGAATTAAACCTTATTTCCCTTTCCAAGCTGCAAACACATAGAAATATGCCCAGAGCTCAAGAGAGATGGACAAAGACTTACAAATACATAAAATTATATACTTTTTTTTTTGGGGGGGGGGTCCGGTTGTCAGCTTGAACTCTGGGCCTGGACGCTATCCCTCAGCTCTTCAGCTCAAGGCTAGCACTCTACCACTTGAGCCACAGTGGCACTTCAGTCTTATTTTCTTTTTACTTATGAGATGCTGAGGATTCGAACCCAAGGCCTCATGCATGCAAGGCAAGCACTCTACCACTGAGCCACCTTCCCAGCCCCCAAATTATATACTTTGTTTCAGTAATTCAATGACAAATCATCAAAGGCATATCTTGAATTTTTCTTTTTTTAATGGAAATGGGAATATACACTGAGTGCATCAGGGAGTAGGTGATAGTTTGGATGCTGAATTGTGGAATGCACTCCTGGGCATGGGAAACACTTGTCTTGGAGAACTTGTATCGGGATGCGTCTCCTCACACAGCTTCACAAAACAATTCCCATAACTTGTATGATGTCATACCAATCTTTCCATAGCAGCAAATAAGTGTCAGGCACTGATCTTGCTCTGAGGTGGACTCAGCAACACAGAAAGGCACAAAGAACAAGAGGGAATGACTGCTAACCACCAGACATCAGCTTCAAGAGCTGTCCTGACCAGAAGCTAGGATAAATTGAGCTGGAAAAGGCTGATCCCCATGCAAGGCTCTTGAGCACTAAGGTCCAGGCACTATTATAGGTGTTGGAGAAACAAGTGAATGTGGCTCTCACCTCATCAATTTCATGCTGAAAAGAAAACCAGAAATCATAATGATAATGTCTATATATCAGGTACATGACATTGGTAGTTTTGTGGCAACAACTTCACAGCAGGTATGTGAGGAGATATCCCTGAGGAGGAGACAATTAACCTGAGAGCCATCATCCATGCAATTAACTAGAAGCAGGTACTCCAGGCAGTAAGAACAGCAAGTACATCCCTCAGTGATGGGAAAGGACGTAACTTGCTTCAGAAAAGGAAAACATCACTGACGTGCTTGCTTGTGAAGTAAGAAAAAAAGGTACAATGAAGAAAAAAAAGATCAGACATGAAGATCGGAATAAATGATATAGATATTGGATGCTGCAGGTTACAAGAAGAAAAATTCTGATGTTATTCTAAATCTGGAACCAAAGTTCTCAAATAGTAGCTAGACACGTCTGATTCACCTAGTGAATACTTTTAACATGTGATTCTAGCCAGGATCTGGTGGCTCACAACTGGAATGCGAGCTACTCAGGAGGCTGATACCTGAAGATCAGGTTTGAAGCAAGCCCAAAGCGGAAATTGGAAAGACTGATCTCCAATTATCCACTAAAATTATGGACATGAAGCTGTGGTTCAACTGGTAGAACACTAGCCTTGAGAAAAAATTAAGGGACAGCACCCAGGTTCTAGGTTCAAACCCCTGGACTTCACAAAACAAAGAAGTCAACAAATAAAATTTGGTGCTCAGTTGATCATCACTTAGCATTCTACTACAATGTATTTGTTACGAGCCTAGGAAGTTACATCCTTAGCAAATGATCTCCCCTTATATTCTGCTTCATTACCAGTATTCAAACCCCTGGCATTACCAAAGTCTCCTCCCAGTTAGCATAGCAGTCTACCACTGGGAATTAATAGATATATTTTTATTAATCATAATCTATCCACACACATCAAATGAGTAGTAGCCACATTCTACTATTCTGAATGTTTTTGCTCCCCCTTTGAGTTAATAAGCCTTACCATTAAAAACTAAAGAACACTTATCAAATTAAGTCAACAGTAATCATTCTTCCACCCAATCTTGAAACCTAAGTTATGTGGTTTTTTTGTTTGTTTCTTTGATGTTGGTGCCCTGTATCTTGTATATACATTTCTCTAGCATTGGGAGGTGAAGGGAAAAATCCAAATGCTTAACTAGGGATAGACCAATTTTAACAATGAGATCAAGACACTATGTTCAAAAACGAACTTTACAATTTAGGCAGGGAGTGGGGAGGGTGGATGGAAAGGAGTAGTTGTGGAGGTGGAAGGGTAGGGATGGTAGGGGGAATACAAAGGAGGAGGTAACAATGCTTGAGAGGAAATGAACTCATTACCTACCTTATGTAACTGTAACCGCTTTGCACATTATTTTTACAATAAAAAAGTATTTAAAAAGGTGAAAAGACCACATAAATAAAACCACATACTTACAATCATCTGATATTCGACAAAAGAGCGAAAGATGTAGTGTGGAAAAAACATAGCCTTGCCGGGTGCCTGTGGCTCATGCCATTAATCCTAGCTACTCAGAAGGCTGAGATCTGAGGATGGTTGTTGAAAGCCAGCAGGGCCAGGGAAGTCCATGAGACTCTTAGCTCCAATAAACCACAAGAAAATGGGAAGTGGAACTGTGGTTCAAGTACTAGCCTGGAGATGAAATGCTGAAGGGTAGCTCCGAGTCCCAGAGTTCAAGCCCCACGACCCCCCCACACACCACACACACACACACACACACACACACCATAGCCTTTTCAAGTATTGATGTTGGGAAAACTGGACATTTATAGGCAGAAAACTAGAAGTGGATCTCTGCTTGCACTAACATCAACTCAAAATGGATTACCTACATTAAAATCAGCCAAACTACTATAAGACAGAATAAGGATGACATTAGAATTTATAGGTGCTGAGGTGCGAGCTGGGCAGCTGCATGCCGAGCACTGGTAGTTGCGCTCCATTTCCCGCAATTTTGCACTGTGTGCCTCGACCCTGTAACCACTTACTCCAGTTGGCCCCTGCGACGGTTGCCATGCATCAGGCACACCCATGCTAGGGGCAACTCTGCTCACCCCCTGGCCCTGCTCCGCGGGCCGCCTGTGACGTGGGCCCCTTCCTGCATTGTGAGCCCTGTGATGCGAACGGGGTGGCCCAGTGTGCGCCTCCACCTGCTGCGCCTGCCTGAGGCATGGGGGAGGCTGGGAGTGTACCCCACACCTCACAGGCCTCACCAGTAATGGAGTAATCGCTCTGGAGACAACAACAACAACAAAATGTTTTCTAATTTAACTCCTCTTTTAGGGTTGAGGATCATAAGCTATTTAAAGGCAAAAGTTTATTTTCACCCCTCATCTTTATTCTTGACCTAGCAAAACTATGGTGTTTAATGTTATCTAAACAGGAAAAATGAACAGCTGTTGAGAGATCCTCATAGGGACACTGGGAACACATAGAGAATAACTTGTGTTTGTTGAACTTGGAGTCCAACTTATACTTTATAATTCAGACATATATGCAGAGAGAGATATATGTTCTCAATGGTTAACATTGTATACAGCATAGCCCAACTATAATAGGATCCATACTAGATAATCAAAGATAGTGTTATAGATACTAGAACGTGTAAGTATGCCCGTGACCAGGAGAGGACACTCAGTCCAGGCTGGCCTTTTCTCTCCCCAAGGCCAAACCCATGGCAGTATTGGGTGTGCGGCAATTGTCCTGTCCTACACTGCAGAGAGCTCTCCTTAAGAACAAAAAGAGGACTCAAGACAGTCTGCCTACCTATTACGAGCTTTCCTTTATTTTTAAAATTTTTTTGGGGGGGAAAGTATTTTTGAAAAGTTTTGTCTTGTGATGTATTTATAAAAGTAAATAAAATTTTTACCATTAAAGTAATCATTAAAAAAAAAAAAAGAACTTGGGGCTGGGAAGTTGGCTCAGTGGTAGAGCGCTTGCCTTGCATGCCAGAGGCCCTGGGTTCGATTCCTCAGCACCACATAAGCAAAAAGAAAAAAACCCGGAAATGTTGCTGTGGCTAAAGTGGTAGAGAGCTAGCCTTGAGCTGAAGAGCTGAGGGACAGTGCCCAGGCCCAGAGTTCAGGCCCATGACCGGATCCAAAAAAAAAAAAAAAATAAGAACTTATAGGTACTGGCAGGAACTTCCTGAATAGAATTCCAGGGGCACAACAGGTAGGAGAGAGACCCAACAAATGGGACTACATCACATGAAAAAACCTACACAGGCTAGGGACATAGCCACTAAAATAAAAAGACAGCCAACAAATTGGGAAAAGATATTTACCTGCAATACATTAGACAAAGGGCTAATTTTCAATGTATACATGGATCTCAGGAAACTACACCACCCAAAACTTATAAACCAATCACCAAATTGGCAGAGGAGCTAAGGAGAGACTTCTCAGAAGAAGAGGTAAGAATGGCAAAGAAACATCTCAGGAAAGGTTCATCATCCCAGGCCATAAAGAAAATAAATATCAAAGTAATCCTGAGATACCATCTTATCCAAATATCTTGAATTCAGACAGCAAATGATGGTGGGGAAGTGGAGAAACTAGAAAATGGCAAGGACATTTGCACAACCATGTTCCTTGCTGCTCAATTCACAGTGACAAGAAATGTACACAACCCAGATGCCCCACAATAAATGAATGGAACCAATAATTAGGCTCTCTATATACAATGAAATTTTACAGAGCCATTAGAAAGGATAAAATAATGAAATTTGCAGGGAAATGGAGGACACTAGAATAAATCATATTAAGAAAGTTAACCAACATCAAATTGACAAATGGTACATTTTCCCCTGATATGTAGAAGAAAGGTTTAAAACACAATGGGATATGACATACTGTACAGGACTCTAGGCATCATATATAGTAAGAACAGAAGAGGAAGCCTTTGGCGAAAATCACCAAGTTGTAATACTCAAGCACCTTTTCTATATAATAGTCTCTCTCTCTCTCTCTCTCTCTCTCTCTCTCTCTCTCTCTCTCTCTCTCTCTCTCTCTCTCTCTCTCTCTCTCTCTCTCTCTCTCTCTCTCTCTCTCTCTCTCTCTCTCTCTCTCTCTGTATATATATATGAGTTCCAATAAGAAAACAAAGGGACTTTTCTTAATTTGTCTTTTCATTTTCTGATGAGTCTGTATTCTTCACATAATATACAGGGAAGATGGGGGAAGGACACAGAATATTGCAGCAGCAGAGCCCTCTGTCTGTACTGGACATTGATGAAAGTGAACCATGCAAGTCAAGGGTCAAGATGGGAGAGAGGGTATGGAAGAGAATGGGGGAACAGATGAGATTACGTAAAAGGAAGGAAATGTACTAGTTACCTGACATACAGAAAGGTAACCCTGCTCTATATCACCGCTAAAACAATTTTTTTAAAAAGAAGAGAGTTCCCTAATAAGAACATATGAGAATAGGAAAATACAGAGCAGATAATTCCATTTTTATGTCCTTGGTACCTGATAGTTTCAATCAATAGCTATTGTCCTACCAACTAAGTCATACCTCTAAACCCAAAAGTCCTTACAATATTAAAATTTTTCATTGATTTCTTCATATTTTCTATTTGCTTTTGGGTTTGTGTGTGTGTGTGTGTGTGTATGTTTGTGTGTGTGTGTGTGTGTGTTTGTGTGTGCGTGTGTGTTAGAATGGAGTTTGATTGCAGGATCTAGGTACTATCCTTGAGCTTCTTTTTTGCTCAAGTGTACACTCTACCACTTGAGCCAAAGCTTCACTTCTGGATTTTCTTGAACAGTTTATGGGAGATAAAAGATTCACAGAGACATTTTTGCACCACTAGATTCAAATCATCATCTTCAGATCTCAGCCTCTAGAGTAGGTAGTATTATAGGCATAAGTCAAAGCTTCTGGCATATGAATTGTTGTCCCTTTTTTAAAAATCTGGTGCCAGTGGTTCATGCCTGTAATCATAGCACCACAGGAGGCTGAGATCTGATATTTGAGCTTTAAAGACAACCTGCATAAGAAAGTCTGTGAGACTATTATCTCATAAACTGGTTAGCAAGAAACTAGTAGCAGCACTGGTTCAAACTGGTAGAGTGATAGCCTTGAGCACAAAAGAACAGGGACTGCCCCCAGGACCTGAGTTCAAGGCCCACATATAAAAGAATGTAAAAAAAAAATGCAATCACTTGTAATCTCAACATCCTCAATTGGTGGTTCATTTAAAGTTAATTTGCATCTCACTTTGTATGTATTTGAGGGGGAACTAAACATATAACATTAAAAAAAATGAGGAGCTGGGTTCAGGTGGCTTATACCTGTAATCCTACCATTTCAGGAGGCTGAGAAATGAATTTGGTGTTTTAAAGACAGCCTGGGCCGAAAAGTTCCCATGAGACTGCTATTTACAATTAACCATTAAAAACAAGAAATGGCACTGTGGTTTCAACTGGTATGGTAGAGTACTAGCATTGAGCAAAGGAGTTCTGGGACAGTACCCATGCCCTGTGGTCAAGTCCCATGTCTGAAGGAAAAATAGAGATCAGGGCTGGGAAGTTGTCTCAGTACTAGAGTGCTTGCCTTGCATGTTGAATCTTTGGGTTCAATTCCTCAGTACCACATAAGCAGAAAAAGCCAGAAGTGGCTCTGTGGCTCAAGTGGTAGAGTGCTAGCCTTGAGGTGAAGAGCGAAGGGACAGTGCTCAGGCCAGAGTTCAAGATCCATGATGGACAAAAAACAAACAAACGAAAAGAGTTCAAACATTTAAATGATGTGCACAATAGACTATACACTAAAGATGAAAGATTAAATTAATGAATTAATAATTAAAATGATCAACATTGTTTGGATTTTGTAAGTGGTGAATATAGCAGAAAAATTGATATGAAATAATGATTCATTTCTAACCACTCATATTGTTTTAAACTCATTTACTACTTTTAAACTAAAGGGGCACATAAGTATCATTTTACAGAAAAACAAAAGTTGTATCTTTATTTCAGCCTTAATTCCACATTTTATAATTTCCTTTTAGTAAACAATCAGTATCTTTTAATATAAAATACCTGTAATCTTTTTATTTAATACTTATCATTCCAGTATTTGATTATATCATAATTCCTCCCTTACTTCTTTTCTTCATATCCTTTCCTCCATTCTATACTAGCAGTTAAATTAAGGGCTTCATGCACTTAAGGTAGGTCCTGTAAAAGGTGAGCCACATACCTGCTCTTTTTGCTTTAGTCACTTTTGTTTTTGTTGGTCATGTGTCTTGAATTCTGGGCCTGGAGACAGTCCTTGCACTCTTAAGCTCAAGGCAAGTGCTCTATTGTTTGAGCCACAGTGCCACTTCTGATTTTCTGGTGGTTTAATGGAGATAAGAGTCTCACAGACTTTCCTGCCTAGACTGGCTTTGAACTGTGATCTTCAGATCTCAACTTTCTGAGTAGCTTCCTGGCATGAGCCACCTGAGCCCAGCTCTGCTTTAGCCTTATTTTTTTGGGAGGGGGGGCTGAACTCTGGGCCTGGCCACTGTCCCTCAGCTCTTCAGCTCAAGGCTAGCACTCTACCACTTGAGCCACAGTTCCACTTCCGGCTTTTTTTTATTCTGCTTATTTGGTGCTGAGGAATTGAACACAGGGCCTCATGCATGTAAAGCAAGCGCTCTACCACTGAGCCACCTTCCCAGCCCTGCTTTATCCATTTTTATGGCAGGGTTTTCTGTTTATGACCATGCTAGCATGGTTCACAATCCTTCTTTTTACCTTTTCTGAGTAGATGAAATATAAAGCACAATGCATTGGGCTCAGATATTGAATTAGATCCAATATTGTGAATGTTTCCCTGGGCTATCCTCAAATCATAATCCTCTCTGTATCAGTCAAGACCCAGCAGCTAGCATTACAAGTATGAGCTCCCATGCGTGGCTAAAATTTCTGACAACTAAAACAAATGAACAAAGTTTTAATAATTTTAAATGTTCAATTTGAGGACAATGAGTGTTTTTAATTGCCTAGTTTCAAATTTCACCAAAAACCCAAATATTAACTTTTGATTTCCTAGATTAAATAAGCAAATAAACTTCAAAAAGCAATTAACTATTTAAAGAAAAAAGCTAGGGCTAGGAAGGTGGCTCAGTGGTAGAGCGCCTGCCTTGCATGCATGAGGCCCTGGGTTCAATTACTCAGCACCACATAAGCCAAAAGAAAAAAGCCAGAAGTGGCACTGTGGCTCAAGTGATAGTGTGCTAGCCTTGAGCTGAAGAGCTGAGGGACAGTGCCCAGGCCCAGAGTTCAGGCCCCACGACAGGACCCCCCCCCCAAAAAAAAAAAAGCTAAATAGTAATCATCCTTATCACTGTACCTTTGGACTTAACAACTTGTCAAACTTTGTTTACATCATAGTTAGTTTTTATGGGCAGTATATTCCATAAACGGATCATGCCACCCCCAATGTCGATGGCCAAACAGACTATATGCACAGGAGTGAAAGCCAGGCTGTAGGCCATCACACCAAGGGAAGGCAGGGTCCAGCAGTATTGTAGGTGGCAATGTCCCAACCTATGACCTGAAGCATTAGGGCAACTTAAACAAAGCTTTTTCCTTAGGAATGATACTTTAATTATTAAGCCACACCTCTTCTTCTGGGTTTATCACTGCTTAATTGAAACAAGTCTCATGGACTTTTTTGCCTGGGCTGGTATGAAATCATGATCCTCAAAATCTCAGCTTCCTATGCAGGGAGGATAATAGGCAGGATCCACCTATGTCTAGAGTACTTATTCATTTAATAAAAATAAAAATGGCTACAGCATGGTTTAACAGAGAGCTTGAATCCTTTCCTGAGCCTTAGAGATTTTCTGACTAGAAGCAGAAAGGCAAACTGACATGTGGGAAACTGAATCTTCCTTAGGAAACCATTTTTCAGAAGAGTCTGTGGCTCATCAATTTGGCTTCTCACCAGCTATTCAAATAGGACTCACAAAATTTACATTCAACTTTCCACTGAAGTAGAGGGTATCCATTGCATGCTCTGCAGCATCATAAATCAGTTAATGGTTAGACAAAATCCCTCTTTTCAATAGGAAATGCTCAATAAATTTTGTTTATTGAATATTCATAAACCCTAGGAGATGGGAAATACCAGTATCCAATTGCATTTCTTTCTTTCTTTCCTTCTTTCTTTCCTTCTTTCTTTCCTTCTTTCTTTCTTTCTGTCTTTCGTTCTGTCTTTCGTTCTGTCTTTCTTTCTTTGTTTTTTTCTGGTACATTGTGGGACTTGAACTCAGGGCCTGTTCCTGATCCACTTTCTAGCACTCTACCACTTGAACCACAGCTTCACTTCTGATTTTGTTTTTGTTTAGTTGGTCATGGAGTTTGTTGTTGTTGTTCATGGGGCCTGAACACTGGGAATGGGTGCTGTGTCTCATCTCTTCAGGTTAGGACTAACACTCTAACATTTGAGCCATAGTGCCACTTCTGGCTTTTTCTGCTTATGTGGTGCTGAGAATTCGAACCTAGGGCCTCATGCATGCAAGGCAAGCATGCTTGAGCCACCCACTTCTGGTTTTTGAGGGATTAATTGGAACTAAAAATTTCATAGGGCCTGTTCTGCCGGGGCTGGCTTTGAAACACAATCCTTCCCTCTCAGTTTCCTGAGTAAGATTATAGGCATGAGCTACCTGTCCCTGGCTCAATTCACATATGTACAAAAGTGAATAAAGCTCAGTGTTATAGTGCCTTCCTCTTTAACCAAAAGCCAGTAAGTAGACAAAATTGAATTTGAATTTATTTGAATCTGAGTCTATATCTTTTACTTTTTATTTTTTTGGTCCGGTCGTGGAGCCTGAACTCTGGGCCTGGGTACTGTCCCTTAGCTCTTCAGTTCAAGGCTAGCACTCTACCACTTGAGCCACAGTGCCAGTTCTGGCTTTTTCTTTTTGCTTATGTGGTGCTGAGGAATGGAACCGAGGTCCTCAGGCATGCAAGGCAAGCACTCTACCACTGATCCACCTTCCCAGTCCCTGAGTCTATACTCTTAACAACCAGGCTGTAAGTAATTTGATCTTTGCACAAGTCTTTTAGTAGATATAGAACACAGAATGGGCATTTTAAAAAATCATCATTCCTAGGAATTAAAAGACAATCAGTAATATTAAGATTCCCAACCCAGCATTTTTACAAGTCAGTGAACACTGAAGACATTGGCAACTCTTTTATTAAGTGACTAGCAAGTGGCACGTGGTACCTGGAGACATTAATGGTTCATAGTATACATTCTGTGAATTAGAACTTCTTGAGTTTGCTACTGTAGCTGCAGCAGGTGCAATACCAGTGGGAAAAGGACAGCGGCATCCATGGCTCGAGCCCTATGACCTTCTGAGTGCACCATGGAACCAAGCAGGCCTTCACAAAAGGCAGGAGAGAAGGCTGGATGGTCTCTGAACTGTGCCTTCCTCCTCAGGGGGCTTCCATTGTTCTCAAGGCTCGTTTGGTGTGGCATGAGACCATCACCTCACTTCTGTTTCCTGACTGAAAGTTCGGCCCATGCCTGTGTCACCTCACTCCTGCTTCCGGTCTGGGTGGGTAAGGACCATGTGCCTGTACCACCTCACTCCTGATTCTGGTCAGGGTGAGTGGGGGCTACATTCTTGCACCACCACACTGCTGCTTCTGGTCTGGCTAAGTAGTTGTTGTGTGTCTGTGTCACCTCACTCCTGCTTCCCCTCCTGGAGAAGAGGGAGTAAATGGAGTAAGTGGGGGCCGCATGCCTTTGTCACCTGACTCCTCCTTCTAGTTTGAGTGAGTGGGGGCCTCATGTTTGTGTTACCTTACTCCTACTTCTGGTCTGGGTGAGTGGGGCCATGTGTCCATGTCACCTCACTCCCCTTTCCACTCTGGGTGAGTAGGGGAGACTTGCCTGTACGACCTCACTCCTGCTTCTGGTCTGCGTGAGTCAGTCTAGGCTCAGAGCTCCTTCATCCCTCCAGATGCTGTTTACCAGCAGGGATTGCAGCCCAAGCCAGAGGTTAGGCTTTTCTAATTCCATAGCATAGCAGGACATTAAGGGATTAGGATGGCACCTTGCTAGGTTTGAGAACTCTGTTATAAAATTGTGTGTGTGTGTGTGTGTGTGTGTGTGTGTGTGTGTGTGTGTTTGCGCGCGAGCAAGCACACATTCGCATGCATATGCCTGTGCGCTTGTCTTGGGGTTTGAACTCAGGGCCTGAGGTCTATCCCAGGGGTATTTGATCAAGGTAGAGCTCTACTTTTTGAGCCATAGTTCAACATACAGATGTTTTTGTGGATAAGTGGCACTAAAAGTCTCCCAAATTTTGCTGTCTGGGCTGGCTTTAAACCACTATCCTCAGATCTCAGACTTTTCAGTAGCTAGGATGTGTAGGTGTGAACTACTGGAAACTCTCTATTTGCTCAATTGCCATCCAGAGAGAAATGTGCGTGGCAAGCAGTCTGGAGGAAAAAGAATTGAACTCTTTCAATGATCAGTGGTGAAAATACTCAGGTTCTGGCTCAGCGTTGGCGGACCAGGCCTGTAATCCTACCAATTCAGGAAGCTGAAATCTGAGAGTTGCAGTTAGAAATCAGCATGTGGAAGACTGAGTTGTTAAGACTCTGTATCTCCAATGAACTACCACAAAACCAGAAGTGGAACTGTAGCTCCAAGTTGTGGAGAATCAACCTTGAGCGTAAAAACCTCAGGGACAGCACTCAGGTTGTGAGATCAAGTCCAGTGACAACAAAAACAAAACAACACAAGAAATATACCTGGGTTCTTCAGTAAAAGTTTATCTTTTCTTTTTTGAATTTTGTAAATCATTCTTTTTCTATTGAAAATACCATACAGAGGGGTTACAATTACATGGGCAAGATAATGAGTACATTTCTTTCTTTTTTTTTTTTTTTTTGGTGGGGGGGTCCGGTCGTGCGGCCTGAACTCTGGGCCTGGGTGCTGTCCCTCTGCCCTTCAGCTCAAGGCTAGCACTCTACCACTTGAGCCACAGTGCCACTTTGGCTTTTTTTTCCTGCTTAGGTGGTGCTGAGGAATTGAACCCAGGGCCTCATGCATGCAAGACAAGTGCTCAACCACTGAGCCACCTTCCCAGCCCATGAGTACATTTCTTATCAAGCATTGTTGCCTCCTCTTTTGTTTCCCCTTCCCATCCCTTCTCATCCCCACCCCTGCCAAAGTTGTAAAATTGGTTTTTTGACATAACAATTTGTACATCTCATTGTTGCAATGAGTCTACCTGTATCACTTTTTTTTTTTTTTTTTTGGGTCCGGTCGTGGGGCCTGAACTCTGGGCCTGGGCGCTGTCCCTCAGTTCTTCAGCTCAAGGCTAGCGCTCTAGCACTTGAGCCACAGCGCCACTTCCGGCTTTTTTTTCTTATGTGGTGCAGAGGAATTGAACCCAGGGCCTCATGCATGCAAGGCAAGCGCTCTACCACTGAGCCAACTTCCCAGCCCCCCTGTATCACTTTTTAAACAACTTGTTTTTTCCCTTCCCTCCACAAATTATAACAACATCAAATACCATGAAAACAGATGTTAGGTGAAAAGTTTATCATTATAAATATCTCTTTCTCATTGTATTTAGCTCTGTCATAGGTGCATGAATCATAAGAGAATAAGAAATTTGGCTAAAAGAATATAGGTAGCATTGGTTTTGTGTGTGTGTGTGTGTGTGTGTGTGTGTGTGTGTGTGTGTGTGTGTTTAGCAGTCCTGAAGCTTGAACTTATGGCCTTCATCTCTTGCTTGGCATTTTTTCCATCAAGGCTGGTACTCTGCCAGTTGATCTACAGCTCTACTCTCAGATTTATTTTTATTGTTAATTGGAGATAACAGTTTTACATACTTTTCTACCTGTGGTGGCTTATTGTAGAACGTGACTATTTGGAATGTGTAAAAAATGTGTGTACAGATAACTCTACCATAAGGCTGACTTGTGTTTCTTCAAGTGTATATATAGGTTTTCTTGGGTGGAACTTCCACACTGATTTCTGTTGTGGCTACACTGATTCACTAAGTTCCAACATTGTGTAGAGTACCTTTCCCCAACTCCTTTCTGGTATTTGTGTTTTCTTTGATAATAGACATTCTGATTATGTAGAGATGGAACTTCAACATAGATTTGATTTGCATTTCCTTGATTACTAAAGATGTAGAATTTTTTCGGGTATTCCTTAGACATCTATATCTTTTTTGGACCTATCTAGTCAATTCACTTGCCTATTTATTAATAAGATTATTTGATCTTTGGGAATTTCATATTTATTTATTTATTGTGAAAATACAATACAGAGAGGTTACAATTACATGGGCAAGGTATTGAGCACATTTTTTATCAAGCATTATTGCTTCCTCTTATATTTCACCTTCCCATCCCTTCTCATCTCCCACCTTTCACCCTCCACCTTCCCAATTTCCCCAGGCCAAAGTTCTAAAGTTCGTTTTTCACATAACGACTTGTGTATTTCACTGTAACAATGTATCCACCTGTATCTCTATTTAAATGATTTGTTTTTTCCCTTCCCCTTCACAAATTATACCAACATCAAATACAGTGAAAACAGGGGTCATAATTATATTAAGTGAAGTTAGCCAGGCACAAAGAAACATAGGTCCCTTATTTGCAATAACTAGTATATATTTTTGAAAGAAGCAGAAAAGAGCAGATAAGTTGGTGTTAGGTGAAATGAACCCCAAGATAAAGATTCAAACGGTTCTTCTTTCTTGAGATTTTTTTTTTTAATTGTATTTTATTTTATTTGAGAACATACTGTACAGAGGGGTTACAATTACATGGGCAGGATAATGCATACATTTCTTACCAAGCATTGCAGCCTCCTCCTTTGTTTACCCTTCACTTCCCTTCCCTGCCTCCCCCCTCCCCCCACCCAATTTTACCCCCCTCCCCCCACCCAATTATACCCCCCTCCCTCCCCACACCGAAATTGTAAAGCTGGTTTTGACATGACATTTTCTACTTCTCATTGTTGCAACAGGTCCCCCTGAATCCTTAAACGACTTGTTTGTCCCCATCTCCTCCACATGTTATACTGACATCAAATAGAGTGAAAGCGGGGGTTACACTGTGGGGGAGGGACATACAAAGCAACAAAGAAATAATCTTATAAATGCATTAGAAACACATGCATGAAAGAAACAAAAACATTAAAATACATATTTAAGGGTAAATGAATTTTTTTTTTTTTTTTGTCGGTCGTGTAGCTTGAACTCTGGGCCTGGGCGTTGTCCCTCAGCTCTTCAGCTCAAGGCCAGCGCTCTACCACTTGAGCTACAGCGCCACTTCCGTTTCTTGAGATTTTTTCTAACATATTCAGAAGATTTTTTTTTTTTTTTTTGCTTTGCATGTCTCTCCCCCACGGGTGTTTAATGTTTTGAGTTTATACATTCTAGATATTACGATTTCTTCCATTACACAAAAGGCGGGAGTTTAGGCTTATTTTACATATTGTTACCAAAAGATGCTTTGTAAGTTTCAAATTAATTAATCTATGATCAAATTAAAAAGGTCCCGATGGATTTGGCTCACAGAGCAGAATGCTCACCAACAAGTTCTGAACTGACTTCAGTGTCTACCAAAAAAGATATGCTGTAGTATTTTAAATCAATAATAGCTAATCAGCTGCATTTTTCAAAATATGTAATTCTAAATATTTCACTATTCTTTACGGCAAAACTATTGCAAATTTTAGCACAAGCTAAAAATTTTAGGTTCTATATTTTTTCCTTGGTAATCATTCAAACTAGCCAAACTGAAAAGAAAATACTATTTTGGCCGGGTGCTGGTGGCTCATGTCTGTAGTACTAGTACTCAGGAAGCTGAGATCTGAGGAATTCATTTAAAAGCCAGTCTAAGCAGGAAAGTTGGTGAGACTTACCTCCAAATGACCACCAGGAAACCAGAAGTGGTGCTGTGTCTCAAGTGGTAGTGTGCTCTCCTTGAGCTGAATAGCTCTGGGACTGCCCCCAGGGTAAAAATTCAAGCCCAACGAACAACCAAAAAGAAAAAAAAAAGAAAAAAAAGGAATTAAGAAAAAAACAACTTTGTATAAAGTGGAAGAATCTCCAAGTATTTAATCAAGTTTTTAATGCTTCAGGCAACTGTTTTCATTAGGTCGAAAGTGGACAATTTATATTTGTCATTGTGATAAACTTGCTACTCTGTGGTTGCTTTCCCCCTATTTATAGTTTCATTCATCTAATATTATGGAAGATGAAAAGTCCATCAAGGACAAGACACATTATTTGGTAAAACTGATCAGTGAAAATGACTATTGCATTCTAGTACTTTGGCAAAGAAACTGTGATCTTCCTTCCCTCCCCAGGATTTTAACAAAGAAAAATATTATCTTGATTTTTCCAAGAAGTAAAGAAGACAACTCAAATTCAAATAATTAGAAGATAATGAAAAGAAAGTTTAAGAAGTATAATACGTTTAATTTTGAACCTTCCTTACAAGAAAATTCCAAGAAACCTAGCACACATTGGTAATAGATATTCTTATCAAAGAGCCCAGGTGCCTCACACCTACAGTTTCCATCTCAGGAGGATGAGATCTTGGATTGAGATTGGAGCCAGCATGGAAAAGCATTAATTGCATGGATGATGGCCCGTGCTGTTAGATCATATGTCTTTTCCTCTGATCCTCCAATGTGAAGCTTTCTCCCCAGATCACCATCCTTCTGATGGTTTGACGTTTTCATTGTGATTTCTGGTTTTCTCCTTCAGCATGAAATGTACATGGAGGCAGGCCATTTGCAGTTGTATTCACATCTGTTTCTGCAGTTGTCTACAACAGTGCTTGGTCCTTAGTTCTTAGGAGTCTTGTGTGGAGATGAGCCTGCTCTGCTCATGAAATCTCAGAATTCAATCAGGAAAGCTCATAAAGCTGTGGTCTTGTGGTCAATCGTCATTTCTTCTATTTTTTTCCTTCCTGTGTATCTAAGTCCACATAAGGGTGAGATCCGTGCCTGACACCTGAGGTTTGTGATGGCAAAGATGGCCGTGACATCATAGAAGTTTATTGTGAAGCTGCAGGAAGACCTGACAACTGAAACACCCAAACTGGTAGGCTCCCACTTCCTGAAATACATTCCACAGCTCTGCAATCAAACCAGCATTCACACTCTGCTGGTCTCAGACTAAGCATATGGTTTGCTTTCCTATTTAAAATAAAAAATTCAAGACATGCCTTTTTTGATATGTTATTGAATTATTGAACTGTCCCTCCAACCAAAAAAATAAAGCCATTTGTGGAATGTAAATATAGGCATGGAAAAAAAATCATTAAAGCTCCTAAGGAAAAGATCAAAAGTGGCAACTGCTACGAAAGTTGGTTCTTAAGCCCAGAACTGGTGGCTCACACCAGAAATCCTAGTAAAGCTAATGAATTTCTTTTCGTGCCAGTACAGGGGCTTGAAATCACCTCCTGGGCTCTGATTTCTTTTGCTCAAGGATAGCACTTTACTACTTGATTCATAGCAACACTTCTAGGATATTTGGTTGTTTATTGGAGATAAGAATTTCACAGACTTTTCTACCTATGTTGGCTTCAAACTGTGATCCTCAATGTCAGCCTCCTGAGTAGGATTAGAGTTATGAGCCACCAGTACCCATAAAAGTTATTTTTGTAAGATATAAAAATTTACTTGTATAAGAAATAAAAAGCCATATAGAAAATAAAACCTTAGAGCAACAAAACTGAAAAAATGTTACATAAAAGACATAAAAAGAGCAACACTGATGCCCCAAGTTCAACCCTCAGGTCCACCACAAAAGAAATGAAGTATAGAAGATGAGAAGGAATAACAGTGACAGAGTTTTAGTCAGTCACTGGTGGCTTACAAATGTTGTATTAGCTACATAGGAAGCTAAAGTCAGAAAATACCATTTAAAGACAAGCCCAAGCAAGAAAGTCCATGGGGCATTTTTCCCTTGTGTGCCAGCCATGGTGGTTGAACATGTTCTACTTTACTCAAGGCTGGAGTTCTATCACTCTCAATTTATTGGTGGGATCCCTACCAGCTAATTGGAGATAAAGGGTCTCATGGAATTTACTGTGAAGGATGGCTTCAAACTGTGATCCTCGGATTTCAATTTTCTGAGTCATTCTGTGCTTTTCATGAGATTCTTTTTGTGGGGGGAGGGTCTGGTCATGGGGCCTGAACTCTGGGCCTGGGCACTGTCCCTCAGCTCTTCAGCTCAAGGCTAGCGTTCTACCACTTGAGCCATAGCACCACTTCTGGCTTTTTACTTTCTGCTTATGTGGTGCTGAGGAATCGAACCCAGGGCCTCATGCATGCAAGGCAAGTGCTCTACCACTGAGCCACCTTATTTCCAATTAAGCACCAAAAAGAAGAAAATAACAGCTGGAGGTTGACCTGTGGCTCCAATGGTAGAAATGAGAAAATGATTTCTGGGACAGCCCCCACACCTTGCGATCTAGCTCCAGGACCAGCACACACAAAAATAATAAAATAAATAAATAAAAAGAAAGGTGGAAGAAGAATAGGAAGAGACAATTTTAGAGGTTAAAATGAGCAAAACTGAGGTAGTTCACACCTGTTATTGTAGTTCCTCTGGATTCTCACATCTGAGGATCAATGTTCAAGGACAGCCCAGTCAGGAGAAAACATGTACTCATCTCTAATTAGCCAATTAGAGTAAAGAAAACCACAAATTGTGTGGCTCACATATTAGAGTGCCAGTCTTAAAAATGTACTGGGACAATACCTAGACTCTGATTTATAGTCCCAAGCCCAGCATACATAAGGAAATAAAAAATAGGAAAAAAAGTATAAGAAAATCCAATTAAATTTGCAAAATGATTCATGAGTTTTTGGTTTTTGTGTGTAATCCTAAATACTAAGACAGATTAAATCTGAGGGCTATGGTCTCTTATCATCAATTCATCAGCAAACCAAAGAAGAAAACAGAAGTGAAGCTGTGATTGGAGTTGTAAAGCACCAGCCATGAGTGAGAAAGCTATGAAACAGTGTCCTGGCTCAGAGATCCAGACCACGGATCACATAAAATGGTAATAAGAAGGGAACATGAATCAACATGCAAAAGGTTTCAGCAACTTTAACATTTGCAATTGTCTGTTTCCATGAATATTCATTCCTTTGTTTGGGCATGGTGGCCAAATTCTCAGCTACTCAGGAGGCAAAGATGAGCATCAGGGTTTGAGCCTAATAGGGCAAAAGAAAGATGAGAACCACTTTTTTTTGGTTGGTCATGTGGCTGAACTCTGGGCCTGGGCACAGTCCCTTAGCTCTTCAGCTCAAGACTAGCACTCTATCGCTTGAGCTACAGCCCCACTTACAGTTTTTTTGAGTGACTTATTGGAGATAAGAATCTCAGGGACTTTCCTGTCCAGGCTGGCTTTGAACCCTGATCCTCAGGTCTCAGCCTCCTGAGTAGCTAGCATTACAGGTGTGAGTCACCAGCGCCTATAAGCAAGAACCTTTTGCTTTTTTGTTAATTTTATTTTATTGTAAATGTGCTGCATATAGGAGTTACAGTTACATGAGTAAGGAAATTACATTTCTTCTCAAAAATTGTTACCCCTCCCTTTGTTATTATCCCACTATTCTTTCCCTTATCCAATTAGCTTTCTCAAGAAAATAAGACAGGTGCCAGGCAACAGTGGCTCATGAATGTAATCCTAGCTACTCTGCAGGCTGAGATCAGAGGATCGCTGTTCTAAGCCAGCCAGGGCAGGAAAAGACCATGAGACTCTTATCTCCAATAAATTAACAGAAAACCAGAAATGGCACTGTGGCTCAAGTGGTAGAGCTGCTTGCCTTGAGCTGAAGAGTTGAGGGACAATGCCTAGGCCCAGAGTTCAAGCCCCATGTCCGACAAAAATAAAAGAGCCAAGTGTGGCTATTCAGCAAGTAGATGTAGGGGGAATTCAAGTATAAGTCTTTCCTGGGGAAAAATATACACAATATATATTTCTTGTCTTATAATGTTACAATAATGGTTATTAAATAGCACATGTCCCTGTATTCAAATACTCAGAGGAAACTTGGGCAATTACTTGCAGTTAGCCATTTAACCTGAGTTGGCCAAAGGACATCATTTAAAATGATAAAATACCAGTTTGAAAATGCCCCGTTTTCTAAACATTCACATAAAGAAAACTGGCCATCTTGCTGGATATACAGGATCTAATAAAGACACAACCTAAAATATTGTTCATAGGAGTGACACAATCCCCACAACCACTTTCAACCAAGGAACTAGAAGATTGAATCTTAGACGTTATTTAAACAATATTTACACAAAATATCAAGGTGAGACATCCCAAAATGTAGATCCATAAATCAAATAAATTAAATATATTTATCCTTTTGTTTGAACTTGTTCACTGGTTTATTACACAGGAAAGCCAATTTCCCATGATTTGTTTTTATACACTAATGTAGAATGGAAACTCTTAATATAAAATTAAATAAACTTTACATTGACTGTTACAAAAACTCAAAATCTAATCTGTAGACTTCAGTTAGGTTGTCTGTATTAGGAAAGATAATATTAATCATTTAAAACAATGTTTACACATTAGTTTTTCTATATCAGAAGAATGCTTTCTTACTTTAAAACATTAAAAAGAATTTATTGTTGGCTAAGTATTCATATTCAAAATGCTCAAGACCAGAAGTGTTATAGATTTCAGGGTGAAACAATTTATTTATGCTTTGTAATTTGGACTATTCTCATGCATATTAGTGACTGAACATCCCTCTTTAAAATTTTAAAATTGGGGGTGGGAAGGTGGCTGAGTGGTAGAACGCTTGCCTTGCATGAATGAGGCCTTGCGTTCGATTCCTCAGCACCACATAAGCAAAAAGTAAAAAGCCACAAGTGGTGCTGTGGTCCAAGTGATAGAGCAATAGCCTTGAGCTGAAGAGCTCAGGGACAGCATCCAGGCCCAGAATTCAGTCCCCACATCCGGACCCCCCAAAAAATTTTAAATTTTGAATTAAAAATATTTTTTTAGAAATGCAATCTGTATTTTAAAGAGTGCAATGTAACTGGACTCTGGTTGCTGAAGCATGTAATTCTAGCTACTCAAAGGTCTGAGAATTTAGGATCGCAAATTGAAGCCAGCTGGGGTAGGAAAGTCTGGGAGACTCTCATCTCTAAGAAATGAGCCAAAATAGTTGGTAGTGGAGATGTGACTTAAGAGGTAGAACATTAGCCTTTAGCAAAAGAAGCTCATGGTCAGTGCCAAGATCTTGAGCTTAGAAGGATGACTAGCACACAATAAAACGGCATTGGACTGTATTTGTTCTTTTACAATTTTTTCATTTTGAAAATACCATAGAGAGGGGTTAAAATTACATGAACAAGGTAATGAGTATATTTCTTATTGAGCATTGTTGCCTTCTCCTTTGTTCCCCTTCCACCCCTTCCCATTCCTTTCCCCCAAACACCAAAGCTGTAAAGTTTGTTTTCTACATAACGTCTTAAACATCTCATTGTTGGAATGGGTCCACCTGTATACCTTTTTAAACAGTTTGATTTTTCCCTTCCCATCCACAAATTATACCAACATCACATCCAATGAAAAGAGGGTTATACCATGGGGGAGATACATACAAAGCAACAGAGAAATCTTCTTATAAATATGTTAGAAACAATACCAAGAAAGAAAAACATTTGAGTCCTTATCTTGGATTGTATTTAAATTATATTTTATCAATTGTTTTAGAATACATATTTAGGCCGTCTCATTTTTAATGATGTAAAATGGGATCATGCCTATAATTCTAGCTACTGAGAAGGCTGAGATGGAGGAGGATGGTTCAAAGCCAGGCAGGGCATGAAAAGCCAGCAAGGCTCTTATCTCCAATAAACCACCAGAAAACTGGAAGTGGCACTGTGGATTAATTGGTAGTGCCACTTGTCTTGAGCTGAAGAGTTGGTGGACAGTGTCTACGTTCAAAGTTCAAGCCTCATGACCGACAAAAAAAAATCCAGTTGTAGCTCGTCAGCAAGAAGAGGTAGGGGGAATTCACATATAAGGCGTCCTGGGGAAATTCCCAAGTGTATACTCAAAAATTAAGATATCTGGTTGAGTGGCTCACGTGGATACAGCACTTCACTTACAAGATAAAGGTCTCAAATTCAAACTAAAATACTGCCCTTAGAAAGGCACCAACTCCTTCCTTGTCATTAGTTTTCCTCAGGGAATTATTCTGCCATGGTGTGGGAAGCCAGATGGGAGACAATCACCATCTGCCTCATTGTAATATACCTCGATTCTCTGCAGCTGTAAGATGCTGTCTCCATAGTAGTTGGCAGTGCAGTCAATGCTGTGCTCATCGTTTAGTATTTCCTAAAACTGAGATGAAAGAGAAGTGTATTATGGCCTAGGATGTTAACTGTCCGAACAATGAATTTTAAAGTAACTATAAGAAACCCATGTCCTGTTGACACTAATATATTTGTGAAAATGACTACATTTTCTAAATTAAAAAAACACAGAAATTGGTGGTATTTTAGTTTTGTTAATCTTTGCGATCTGGCTTAATAAAAGACCTCTAGATTCTTCTATGAGTATTCCATCTTATATGATACCATATTCTGTTTGGATTCTATGATAAGAACGTGGCCTTATATGGAGATGATATTGCCAAAGCTGTATCTTTTTTTTAAATATTATTTTATTTTATTTTTTGTGAACATACTGTACACAGGGGTTACAATTACATGGGCAGGATAATGTGTACATTTCTTATCAAGCTTTGCAGCCTCCTCCTTTGTTTACCCTTCACATCCCTTCGCAGCCTTCCCCCCAAGCCTCTCCCCACCTCCTGCACCAACGTTGTAAAGCTCGTTTTCGACAGGACAACTTGTACTTCTCATTGTTGCAACAGGTCCACCTCTATCCTTAAACGACTTGTTTTTCCCCATCTCCTCCACAAATTATATCAGCATCAAATATAGTGAAAGCAGGGTTTATACTGTGGCGGAGGGACATACAAAGAAACAAAGAGATAATCTTATAAATGCATTAGAAACAAATGAATGAAAGAAAAAAGCATTAAAATACATATCTAAGGGTTCAGTTTCCTCACATCACATTATCTGACCTTTTCAGCTTGACTCATACATATACTAGATATTGCAAATAAGGGAAACTATGTTTCTTTGGGCCCGGTTTACTTCACTTAATATAATTTTTCCAAGTTTTTCTTGTCATTCTTTCTGATGGAGCCATAGAATTCCAATGTGTATATATACCCCATTTTCTTGAACCATTATCTACTGACGGTCATCTGTGTTGGTTTCATATCTTAGCTACGGTAAATAATGCTGCCGTAAACATAGTTGTGCTGGTAGTTTTAGTGTGGTCTTGTTTGTAAACATTTGGGTAAATGCCCAAAAGTGGGATTGCTGGGTCATAGGGCATCTCTATGTGAAGTCTTTTGAGGAACCTCCATACTGCTTTCCAAAGTGGTTGAACAAGTTTACACTCCCACCAACAATGCAGTAAGGTTTCCTTCTATCCACATCCCCTCCAGAATCTGTTGTTGTTAGAGTTCTTGATTTTTGCCATTCTAACTGTAGTGAGGTGGTACCTCAATGTTGTTTTGATTTGCATTTCTTTTATGGCTAGGGAGGTTGAGCATTTCTTCATGTGTCTATTGGCCATCCGTCAAAGCAGTATCTTGAAGACTCAGCTAGAGGTGTCTCCAGAACTCCAAGGGTCCTCAGAGCATACACCAACAATTACTGATTTAGAGATCAACCAACTTAAGGGAGCTGAAATGAGGCATGAGAACTCAGAGAAATTTCCATTAAGGTGGAAGAACTGTTCTCAATTATCTGACACTCATCAGTTAGCAGAAAGGGAATCCTCTGTATCTGTCAGCTCAAAGACACTGAATTCCTTTCATTCAAACCAGACCCCAAATGGATTATTCTCTTCCCAGGAAACTAAGTACAGTGACTTGAGTCTCAGGTAAGACTAAGTCATGCAAGGGATTTGAAACTACCCCAGCCTTACTTAAAAACCACACCCACCTGGGCCACACAAATTAGGGAAATTGGGGAAGCTATCTAGGGGACTTTATTTGCAGAAGGTTACGGACTACTATGGAGCCCCATCTACCTCAGACTAGCCAAGACCACCACATTTTCCACCCTCCAACCCTGTCCTCTTCTTCCTCCTCCCCCTATATTTGAGACTAGGAACCTAGTCCAATGCCATGTTCATCTTTGCGCCAATCTGGATGCCACTCTGGCCTGCCTGTATGTACACAATCTCCCTCATTGTGCAAGGCTATAGAGAATTTGGATGTGTGTTCTCAGCAGTGGTATGCACAGAGGAAAACGGGTAGCATTGGGGAGCAGGAATTTGACACAGCCAACTCAGATCCCCATTTATACCTCTGGTGGTGGGGTAGACTTGATAGGCAGAGCCAGCAGGTGCTCCAAGTCAGTCTCCCTACTGCTGCGTAATCAGAGGGCACTACAAGTTGCCACCTAGCCCTGGCATCCAGCTGCCAGCTGCAAGTTCATTAGCATTGTTGCCACTCTATTTGGAACCTCTTGTCACACTGCCATCCACCTCCCACCGTGATTCCCAAGAGAGGCTGAACCCTGGAATCTAGGAAGCAAGAGGATAGGTTTCTTCTACACAACGTACTTGTGTGCTAGAAGCAAAGAACAAGCCTAACTTCCGTTTCTGATTGGAGGGCCTAGAACTGAAGGGGCATTTTTCAGCTGTGATACAAAGAATAAGCACAAACTGTTGGATTCCGTGACTGATCCACTTTCCATTCTGGGAAGTCAGGGGATTAGGGCCTTGCCTTCATACTCAGGTTTTCTTTTTCTTTTCTCTTAAAAGTAGCTTGCTTTAGCTGATTCAAAACTTTGGCAAAGTAGCAGGGTATAAAATTAACTCCCAAAAATCAATGGCCTTTCTTTATGCCAACAACGAGAAAAGTGTGGCTGAAATTAGGAAAGCAACTCCATTTGTAATAGACCCCCAAAATTAAATACCTAGGAATTAACTTAACCAAAGTTGTGAAGGACCTCTATGATGAAAACTTTAAAATCTTGAAAAAGGAAATCAAAACAGAACTTAGAAAATGGCAAAACCTCCCATGCTTCTGGATTGGAAAGATTAACATCGTGAAAATGGCAATATTTTCCAGGCTATCTAAAAATTCAACGCGATACCTATCAAAATTCCAACCTCATTCTTCAAGGAAATAGAAGAGGCAATCCAAAAATTTATATGGAACATTAAAAGACCCCAATAGCAAAAACGCTCCTCAATGGAAAGAAAACTGCTGGAAGAATATCAATACCAAATTTCAAACTCTAAAGGCATAGTAATCAAAACAGCTTGGTATTGGCAGAAGAACAGACCTCAGAAACAATGGAATAGAATTGAAAACCCAGAAATGAACCTAAAGACCTATAGCCATCTAATGTTCGATAATGGAGCTAAAAAAATAGAATGGAAGAAAGTCAGCCTCTTCAGTAAATAGCGCTGGTAAAATTGGATAACTACTTGTAGAAAACTAAAGCTAGATACTTATATATCACCCTGCACCAGAATCAACTCCAAATGGATCAAAGACCTCAGTGTCAAAGCAGACACTCTGGAAACATTACAGGACAGAATCAGAGAAACCCTAGGTCTCCTTGGCACAGGCTGAAATTTTCTTAATAGAGACCCAGAAACACAACAAATCAAAAAAAGGTAGGACAAATGGGATTACATGAAGTTGCAGAGATTCTGCATTGGAAAAGGACATACCTAGCAAGATAAATAGAAAGCCCACGGATTGGGAGAAGATCTTCACTAGCCATAAAACAGACAAGGGTCTCATATCTAAAATATACTTGGAACTCAAAAAATTAAATCCCCCAACAACAAATCCTCAAAGAAACAACTGCCCAATAAATAAGTGGGCTATAGACTTAAAGAGAAACTTCTCTGAAGAAGAAAGGAGGGCCAATAGACATATGAAGAAATGTTCCACCTCCCTAGCCATAAAAGAAATGCAAATCAAAACAACACTGAGATACCACCTCACTCCAATTAGAATGGCAAAAGTCAAGAACTCTAACAACAACAGATTTTGGAGGGGATGTGGACAGAACGGAACCTTACTGCATTGTTGGTGGGAGTGTAAACTTTTTCAACCACTTTGGAAAGCAGTATGGAGTTTCCTCAAAAGACTTCACATAGACCTACCCTATGATCCAGCAATCCCACTTTTGGGCATTTACCCAAATGTTTACAAACAAGACCACACTAAAGCTACCAGCACAACTATGTTTATTGCAGCATTATTTACCATAGCTAAGATATGGAACCAACCCAGATGACCGTCAGTAGATGAATGGATCAAGAAAATGTGGTATATATACACATTGGAATTCTATGCCTCCATCAGAAAGAATGACATTGCCTCATTTATTAGAAAATGGAAAGACTTGGAAAAAATTATATTAAGTGAAGTAGCCAAGCCCAAGGAAACATAGGTCCCATGGTTTCCCTTATTTGTAATATCAAGTGTATGTATGAGTCAAGCCGAAAAGGTCAGATAATGTAATGTGAGGAAAATGAACCCTTAGATATGTATTTTATTTTTTTTCTTTCATTCATTTGTTTCTAATGCATTTATCACATTATTTCTTTGTTCCTTTGTATGTCCCTCCCCCACAGTATAACCCCTGCTTTCACTATATTTGATGCTGATATAATTTGTGGAGGAGATGGGGAAAAACAAGTTGTTTAAGGATAGAGGTGGACCTGTTGCAACAATGAGAAGTACAAGTTTTCATGTTGAAAACGAACTTTACAACTTTGCCTGGGGGGGGGGGAGTATTCGGTGGGAGGGAAGGGGGGAGGCTGGGAAGGGATGTGAAGAGTAAACAAAGGAGGAGGCTGAAATTCTTGGTAAGAAATGTACTCATTATCTTGCCCATGTAATTGTAACCCCTCTGTACAGTATGTTCACAAAATATAAAAATTAAAATTAAAAAAGTAGCTTGCTTTATTACTTGCGCCTTAGGTCTACCACTGTCTACCTTTTGCTTCATTTGGCTTTTGCTCAGAGCGTGAAAACTCAGCTCCTGCTCATAGTATATTTTTGTTTGTGGCCCTTGTTGGGAAAGGTTGTTGAGTTGGGGGTTGAAAGTAATTCCTAGTGACTCTTTCTGAGGTTTATATTATTATTGTGACTAGGTGATTACATAAATTTCTCTTATTGCAGAGTATTGTGGAAAAGTAATATTTAGTTGAAATCACAAATGTATTTTAACCTTCAGAAGGTAAATTGTCATTATCATGGTCTAAATTTTGTGAATTCTGTAATCTTTGACAATACAATTCCATAAGCTTTGACAATACAATTATTTCTTCCAGGTGATATTTACATTTCTTTCCTTTTGCTTATTGTAAGATGTTCTGCCTTTCGCTCTCATCCCTCCCATTTCTTTCTGAGGTTTTATTGATTTACTTATTTAATTGAAGGCTATACTACTTGAGCCACAGCTCAACTTTTGCCTTTTTTAAGTGGTTAATATGAGGCAAGAGTCCCATGGGTAGTCAAGGACAGTAAAGAGAGGCTTGAAATTGGAGCATTATAGATCAAAGTCAGCCTTGGAAAGAAAGTCCATGAGACTCTTATCTCCAGTCAAACACTAATAGGCAGAAGATAGTAGACCTGTAGCCATGAGCAAAACACTTCAACTTTTAGTCCCTCAACTGAACACAGTGAAGGAAATTTCATGGACTTTCCTGCCCAAGATGGCTTTGAACCATGATCTACAGATTTCAGCGACCTTAGCCTTCAGGATTATAAGTGTGAGTCAACATTTAGAAATCTTTAATTACCTCTTCTTTCACCTTTTCAGTTATTTATTATTTCTTTTTTTTTTTGTCATTTGTTCTTAGGCACTAGCTCTCATGCTCCGTTTTGCCTTTCCTCTTGAAACTACCATGCTCTACAACTTTGACCACAGGTAAACTACAGGCTGTTTCTCTTTTTTGTAGCTCTTCTTCTAGGGCTCAAACTCAGGTAACTGTGACTGAGGTTCTTTTTGTTTGTTTGTTTAAGTGAGTGGTGGTTGTTAAGTCTTGAAATTAAGTCATGATGACTCTCCCTGAGGTTTTATTTACGTTTACCTTAATGGTAGTTGGTTTCACTACTTGAGCCATAGCTCAACTTCTGCATCTTTTGTGGTTAATAGGAGATTAGAATATCAATAGCAAGCCACGAGCATTACAGAGAGGACTGAAATTTGAGAATCATGGTTCAAAGCCAGTCTTGGGCAACAAAGTCAATGAGACAATTATATCTAATAAGCCAACACGTAGGAAGAAGTAGACCTCTAGCCATGAGCAAAGCATAGCATGTTCAAGCCTCAGTACTGAACACAGTAAAATGTCTCCTGCCCAGGCTGGCTTTGAACCACAGTCCTCAGATATAAGCATTCTGAACAAGTAGGATTACAATTTTTATTTAGAAAGCTTCAATATACTCCGTTTGCACCTTTTCATTTATTTGATTGTCTCTTCCCCCTTTTTGAAAGTTCATGTCTTTTATTATTAGGGCATACCCATTTACGCTCAGTAATTAATTAATTTATCGATTGATTGATTTTGTCAGTTGTAGGGCTTGAACTCAGTGTCTACGCACTGGCCTTCAGGGACAAAGCAGGCACACTACCACTTTCAGCCACAGTGCCACTTCTACTTAGTTGGACAAAACAGTCACCAGGGGACTTTTCAACCTAGGCTGGCTTCCAATTGTCATCCTCAGATCTAAGCTTCCTGAGTAGCGAGGATTATAGACATGAGCCAGAGGCACCTGGCTTGTTTTTTAGATCAAAACTAACAAGCGCTACATTTAGGCCACACTACTTCACTGACTTCACTGTCCATGAGAGTTTTGGCTTTTTTTTTAATTGTGAAAATACTGTACAGAGGGGTTACAATTACTTGAGCAAGGTAATGAGTACATTTCTTATCAAGCATTGTTGCCTCCTCTCTTTCCCCTTCCCATCTTTTCCCATCCCCCCACACCCCTGCCCCATGCGAAAGTTGTAAAGTTCGTTTTTTGACATAACATCTTGTACATCTCATTGTTGCAATGGGTCCACCTGTATCCCTATTTAAACAATTTTTTCCCTTCCCCTCCACAAATTATAACAACATCACATACAGTGAAACAGGGTTATATCATGGGGAAGGGACATGCAAAGCAACAAAGAAATCATCTTATAAATATGTTAAGAAAAATAGCAAGAAAGAAAAACCATTTGAATCCTTTTATTTTTTGCTCAAAGCTAGCACGAACAAAAACTCTACTCCTGAGGGTTTTTTTTGGGGGGGGGGCTGGGTGGGGCTGGAGGCTTGAATTCAAGGCCTAGTTACTCTCGCTGAGGATTGTTTTGTTTTGGGTATTTTGTTTTTCATTTCAAAGCTAGCGGGCTCTACTACTTGAGCCTTAGCTTAATTTCAATCTTTTTTTTTTTTTTTTGGTGGTTAATAGGCAATAAAAGTCCCATGGAAACCAATAGCACTACACAGTATCCTAAAATCTAAGGATTACAGTTTAAAGCCAGTCTGGGCTTTGAAAGCCCATCAGTCTCATCTCAACTTAACCACATGTGACGGTAAGTAGTAGTTTTAAACTTGAGCAAAAACCCTCAAGTTCTAGCCCATGCCTAGCACACTCAAGTTAGTTGGGCTTTCCTGCCCAGGCTGGCTTCGAACTGTGATCTTTAGATTTCAGATTGGATTAAAGGTATGCGTCTATATTTTAAAAACTCATTGACTCTTTTCTTCTTCACATACATTCACTTGTTTATTTGTTGGTTCTCTGGCTTGTTTTGAGGGCCTCACCAATCTTGCTGAAGGATAGCATGCTCGAAAACAGTTGCACTTTGGTTGAGTTTTTGGTTTTGGTGTTTAGCTGGAAGTAAGTATAGAGATTAACATAGGGTCCTGAATTGTGCGGATTGTGATTCAACGTCAGGAGCAAGGAAAGTGCATGAGTCTGTTATCTCAAATTAACCTCCAAAAGATCAGACATGGTCAAACAAATACTTTTAGTTCATATCCCAGAAAGGCACAGACACACTCATGCACACACACACACACACACACACACACACACACACACACACACAATGGTCTTTCCTGTCCTGGCTGGCTTGGAATGGTGATCCTCAATTTCAGTGTTTTGAGTAGGTAGAATTACAAGTGTGATCCACCAGTTTCTTGGTCATTTTATCATTTTTAATAGACTCTTTGTGCTCTCTTCCACTTTTTTAAAAATTTATTTTGTGATTTTTTAGTGCTAGATCTGTTTTTCACTTAGCTTTTTTTATGCTCAAGGTTGCTGCTGTACCACTTCAGCCACAGCTCCACTTCTGACTTTTTGCTGATTAGTTGGAGATAAGACGCTCATAAATTTTCCTGCCCAGGCTGACTGTGAACTGCCGTCCTCAGATTTAAGGATACTGTGTAGTTCCCTTGGCTTCCTGTGGGACACTGTCCTATTTACCACCAAAAGAAAAGAAAGTGGGGCAGAAGTTGATCTGTGGTTCAAATAAGAGAGCCTGCTATCCCTGAATTAAAAAAAAAATACTTGTAAGTCTAATTCTGCTACTAATCGTACACACTGCTTGTTCTATTCAAATAAAAATGAAACAGAAACAACTCATGCACAGTGACCAGGTAATAAGGATTCCTGACTGATAACCAGAAACGAATTCCTAAACTCATCTCCTATAGCCTTTTTTAGATAAAATTGGTCATTTGTGTAAGCTGAGGAGAGATTAAAGAACAAGATTTTACAGGCCAGTTACACAGGACTTGGAAATCAGGATCCATTGGTAAAGCTTTTCAGAGAATGACTAAAAACACACTCTTCACCATTCCAAATGGTTCTTCCCTCTGTGCAAGGGAAAGAGAGATGAGAAGGATTAAATATGGGAAAAGTAAGAAGCATCAAACAAGGTAAGTAATGTTAACTGTATTAGATAAAGTAAAACATAGGTGTACAGTATGCAATCCAGAAAAGGACATGTCACCTCTGTGTGGATCCCAGTTAATTTAGTTAATAAAATTAATCGATGGTAAGGAGTAAAACCTTATATTGATTTACGGAAAGGAGGTACATGGTGGGCAAGTCAGTTCAATAACCTCAAGGATTTTGAACATAAAGAGTGAAAGTTTTTGACTCTGCTTGAGCAACAGGAAAGAACATCTGAGGAGGACTGAGATGTGCAGACATTCCCCAAGAATGATCTCACTGATATCAAGTGTTCTGATGCATGCTGGTTGCCAGGGGCCCATGCCTGTAATCCTAGCTACTCAGAAGGCTTAGATCTGAGGATTGTGGTTTGAAGCCATTTGGGATAAGAAAGTTTGCAAGCTTTTTATGTTTTACAGTTCAAGAATATTCTTATTTGACGCTAATTGTAACCCAAGGCAGTGCAATTGGATACCAAGCTGAAGAATATTAGAAAATACACAGACAAGTGTAGACAAAAAGAACAAAATCAATGAGGACCCGGGGTACCAAGGCTCAATGGCACCTGGGCTCCAGGTCACACAAGCAATCATATTTATTTGAATTCACACTGGGAAGGTTACCATGGATACATGCAAAAATGAAGCATCAATATTACAATCAGAGCCACCACAGTGAGTAACACTGTTTCCCTTATTGTTTTGAGAAAGGAGACTTCTCTTTTATCCCCCAGGTTTCAAGGCCTTTAAAGCACTATGGAAGGGGCAATAGTTTAACCCTCTCCAGAGCTGTGTTTTAACCCTTCCATGGCCAGCTGTCACCTTTCAGAGTACTATTGAGGTGATGTTCAACCTCTCAAAACTTTTCTAGATTCAACAGCTCAGCTTGAGTCCAAAACACCTATTAATATTAATAGCATGTATTACAAACACAGTAAAAAGAGAAAAATAATATTAGACATTTAAACAGAAATAACTGACTGCATTCTTTTATCCGGTACAAGAAATTTAGCACTGTTGTTTAAGTCTCTAATAACACTTTTTTAGATATAACTTCACGGCTTTCATAAAACCTCCTACATAGTCCTTAGAGTGTCTTTTTGACTCCCATTTTTATTTGTTACATTTGCATAGTAGTATAGTATATCATCTTTAAAATCATATCACCTCATAATTAAAGTTTATCTTGTAAGTAAGTACTTGTGAAACTCCAATAAAATATCACAATAGTTGGAAGTGGAGCTATGGCTTAAGAGCTATAGTGCAAGTCTTGAGCCAAAGAAGCTCAGGGCCCAAAGTTTAAGCCCTAGTTTCCACACATACACATCTCCCCATCCGTCACCCAGACACACAATCAGATGATAATGCCTATCAAGTTCTTCCTTAGGATGATCTTGATGATGTCAGCAACTGTATCAAGTTTCTATCTCTCTTCCATGCATTTGTGGTAGTAGACAACAGAGTCGCTGTAGTATAACATGTGTCTAAGACTTGTCCATGAGCAAAAGCAATTATGTAACATATCCATCACAATGTCCAGCTGTCTTGATAGTAGATCTGCCCATCTTGGGACTTGATGGGACCCATGTACTCTTCAACTGGCTTTCCCATCCTCTGTCCCAACTGCTTCAATGTTTCACCATCCACACCAAAGAGGCTTTCATTACCTCCCCAAAATTATCTGAATCCTGGATGCCTGAGATGTCGTGAAGACACTCTGTGGGTATTCCCCTCTCTGACAGGCCATTTTAACTCCTATGCTCTCCTCACAGATGTAGGCAATGGTCTCTGTGGGACTTCAGTGCCAGATCTTCGAGAGATTTAGTTTCATTGTTTCCATAAGCTCTGGGAAATCATGCAGTGAAGGGTCCAGTTTAGAAACATAGGGGTATACATACCTCCTCATTCTGGAGTTTTTCATGTATGTTCTCTTGGCCATTGAACAGAAGTGGGGTCTCTGAAAGGAAACTTGTATGGTGATCTGTCTGCTTTGGTCCATACAACATAGAAGCACTTTCCCATCCCTTCAATGATTTTGACAAGCTCCATGTGATTCATGCTGAACTGCTTTCAATGCTGTAACAATGTAGAGGTCACAACTTGATGTGTGGATAGCTGTCCATGCTTGATCCTGAGTTCCCTTGACACGCAGGGACCAAAACTCCATGTTGGGAAAGTGAGAGCATTATTAGCTGGCTTATATCTGTGTAGTTTGAATGACACCAGTAGGCATTGAGGCCTCCTCTTCATGTCCAAGTATCCTCAGCATATTGATAAAGATTGACACACCATGGCAAGTCGTCACAAAAAAATTCTGACCTGGTCCTGGGCATTATCTCAAGCATCTCACCCACTTCTAGCAACTTCCCTTCTTTCAAGGTCTTGCCAATTCTCCTCCTTGTGTTCTCAGGTAAAATAATGCTGTCAGTGAGTAAAGAGCAGAGGACAAGGAAGCAGGTATTCTAGAGAAAGTAAATACTGAAGCCTCTTCCATGGTGAGAAGATAATGAAACCTGCAACTATAGGATAGCGAAGGAGTTAAGATGGTTATGCACACATTTTGTGCACAAAAATTCCAGACCTAGTATGCCGTGTTCAGAGTTTCAGTCCATAATGGTCTGTAACAAAGGCATCACAGTTACAGATAAACCAAGTTCATAATGTCTTTTCTTCTTTTCTTCTGTGCCATTCTGGGGCTTGCACTCAGGAAATGGACACTATCCCTGAAGTTTATTTTTTCCCCTCAAGGCTACTACTTCACCACTGGAACCACAATTCTACTTCTAGTTTTTTGGACATAATTGGAAATAGAATTCGTACAGGCTTTCCTGCCCAAGTTGGCTTCAATCACTTATCCTCAACCTCATGAATAGCTAGGATTAGAAGATTGGCCATTGAGCATGGTAGCAACTCTCTTCCTTTTTAGTTCTTTTTCTTTGTTCCTTTTTTCCAGTTATGGGCCTGAATTCTAGGCTTGGGCACTGTCCCTCATCTCTTCAGCTGAAGGCTAGTCTCAACCACTTGAGCCACAGCGTGATTTCCAGCATTGTTTCTGCTTAAGTAGTAATGAGCAATTGAATCCAGGGCCTCATGCATGCAAGGCAAACACTCTACCACTGAGCCACCTTCCCAGCCCCATCTTTCCTTTTCTTTAAAAAAATATTATTAGGAAGATGATGTTCAGAGGGATAACAGTTAAGTCAGTTAAACAGTTGTCAGGTAAAGAATCCATTTTTGGGGGACAATTACACCCCTTTCCTTTTTCTCAATTTATACCTCTCACTGTGGCTTTTTTGTGGTTAACTGGAGATAAGAATCTTGCAGACTTTGCTGCCTAGGGTGATTTTGAACCGTGATCCTCAGGTATCAGTCTGCTGATGAGTTAGGATTACAGGCTTGAATCTGAAAGACAAGATGACTGTTCTGAAGATTGTCCTATATTGGTTATAGGGCTGTGGGCCTGAATGGACTTATGCAGTTAATGCTAGGCAGATCAGTCATCTGGAAGCATGTGTCCCTTCTTAACCCTGATTGTCCCTCAGAACAGATAGGTGATGCTTTCAGAGCAAGAACCAGTTTGTACCAGCTCAACAGACGTCCTCACTATATATGTCTTATTCAACAACTATTGGGTTGCTTATATTATCAAGACATTTTCTTTCTTAAGAACTTTTTTATTGTAAGATTGCAATAAATACAGATTCATCATGGTCTAGGAATACATGTCTGCTATCAGCTTTAATATCAAAGCCACATAGCTGTTCCAAATCATGTTTTATTGATCTTAAAGTAGTTCTTGAATATTAGTCTTTATTAGTAATGATATTATTAATGTAAGTATTAAAGTTCTTCAAACATATTTCTCTTATTAAATGAATCCTTACAGTAACATTGAAAGCATCTTCTGGAGCAGCATTGGAAAAGATACTTGGATAATACTAAGAATGAAGGATGAGAAGTGTGAAAAACAGAACTAAGAATTACCAGTGTGACTGGGAAACATCTTCTACAGAGCAGAATCCCAGATTTCTGGAAACATATCATGTGAGAACAGGGCTTCAAACAGTACATGTGACCACATGGGTGAGCCTCAGTGTTGCCACATAGATGTTATTCCTATATGAAAGTCTCAGGTTCGATGGGCTTTCACAACCCCAGATTTATGAAAGTTTGTTGTCTTCTTTCCTTCAATATTACTTCATACTTTGCTATTGAGTGTAATTATTCTTTTAAAACATGAAAACTCAACACCATCTCTTGGACTGAGGCATTTACTGTCTCCCTATGAATAGATCTGTTATTTAAGAGGCTTCCTTGGGCTGGGTAGGTGGCTCAGTGGTGGAGCAATTGCTTTGCATGTTTGAGGCCCTGGGTTCGATTCCTCAGCACCACATAAGCAGAAAAAATGCCAGAAGTGGCGCTATGGTTCAAGTGGTATAGTGCTAGCCTTGAGCTGAAGAGCTGCGGGACAGCATCCAGGCCCAGAGTTCAGGCCCCACGAACGGACAACCCCCCCCAAAAAGAGGCTTCTTTACAGGTGCCAGTGCCTCCCTCCTTTAATACTAGCTTCTCAGGAGGCTGGGATCTGAAGGTCACAGTTGAAGCCTGCCTGGGTGGGAAAGTCCATCAGATTCTCATCTCTAATCAACTACCAAAAAAGCCAGAAGTGGAGCTGTGGCAGAGGTGGTAGAACACTCGGCTGGAGCAAAAAACGCATAAGGATAGGCAGCACCCAGCCTGATCCTGAGCCCCAGACCCGCCTTCAGGCACACACACACACACACACACACACACACACACACACAAACACACACACACACACACACACACACACACAAACACACACACACACACACACACACACACACACACACAAGTGGCTTTCTGCCAGACATGTCATGTGGGCCCATGAAATGGTTGGAGACCCCTCTTCAAATGGACTTGCCCTTGTATTTACTCCAGTAATGTGGAAATTGACTCTCAGTCACCTATAGGTCCATTGGTTTAGGATTTGTACTTTGCATCCCACTTCCTCTGCTTGTTTTTTGAGGTGAGTCTTGTAGCTCAACACAGATGTCAATACACTTCAAGATACTGCTTACGGTCTCAAGGCCTGCATTCACACTACACATGGAAAAATAAAACATGACCTGAGAGCCTCTGCTTACTCTGAGGGCCAGCTATCCAAGCAACGGCAGCTTCCTATGAATGGCAAACTGGAATCCAGGCTCAGGTTGTTCACAACAGACAGATGTGAGTTGTGTAAGGCTTGAATTGTTCTAAGGAAAAGCAGAGAATGGACGAAGGCAGAGGAACTGGGAAAAGACAATCTACCCTCCCATGTTTCCTTGCAGTTCCTGGTCCACATTATATCCTTTGCTAATTGCTCTGCTGTGTGTGTGTGTGTGTGTGTGTGTGTGTATGTGTGTGTGTGTGTGTGTGTGTGTTTGAGAGTGTCAGTGAATGTTTGCATGTGTACAGTGGTTCTTGGCCTTGAATTAAGGGGCTGGACACTGGGAAGGTAGGGTGAATATGAGCAAGTACATCATATGCGTGTGTGGAAGTAACTCCATCAAACCTCTGAGTGTGCAACTAGTATATACTAATAAAAGTGAAAAAATGATTAAGCAATGCTCAAAATCCTCCATAAGCTATTTAGAGATAACTTTAAAAAAGGATCAGGAAGCATAGTTGGTAGGGGATATGAAAAATCTGTAGTTAAAACTGTGGGATCATTCAAGCAAGGTGCTGGTGGCTCATGCTTGTACTCGTAGATATTCAAGAGGCTGAGATCTAAGGATCATTATTTGAAACCTGACCAGGCTGAAAAGTAATCACACTCTATATAAGATATACTACTCAGAAAAAGCTCAAAGTGGCACTCTGAGGCTTAAGCAGTAGAGTGCCCAAATTCAAACCACAGGACTGGCAGAAAATAAAAGAAATAGTCCAAACTTAAGATGTCTAAGGAGTTTTAGACTAAATGTTGTATATAAACAAGTTACTATATTTTGGGGCTCATTTGTTGTTGTTGTTTTAAATATATTATGTATATTCTTCCCCCTATGATATATCCCCATTTGACTTTGAATTGACTTTGATACCGTGCACCTTGTATATACATTTTTCTAATTTGGGGAGGGGAACCAAAATAACAAATTGCTGAAACAAGGACACAGGATGACCCATTGCAACAATGATATCCATAGGACAGTATGTTAGAAATGAACTTTACAACATTGGGTAGGGAAGGGTGGAGGGGAAGGTAAGGGATAGTAGAAAAAAACAAGGGAAGGGGTAACAATGCTTGACTAGAAATGTACTCATTGCCTTATTCATGTATCTGTAGCATTTCTATAGAATCTTCACAATAAAATAAGATTTAGAAAATGAAAAATATCTAGTTACAGCTAAAGTACGAAAGGAAAAATCCGTTCATTCATTTGCCTGTGGCAACAGAAATTAGAAATACACAGTCAATAGATATTTATTGCAAATCCCACACGGATTCATGCCCATGGCTACTTCACCCTCCTTGTCTTCAGGGGAAAGTCAGGAGGAATCAGTACAAGCTTCCTATCCAATCGCAGTCTACTCAATTCCTGTACCAAGACTGCCATCTGTAGTACATCAGATGGAAAAAGTTAACATTCCGTCTAAAAGGGTCTCAAATGAGCCCTATAAACCATAGCCTCCAACTGTCCTGATTTAACTCTTATTTCCTTTCCCAAGCTACAAATACATATAAACTTGTGGAGGGCTCTACAGAGATGGACAAAGACTTATAAAACATATATTGTTTCACACCTGTAGAAAATTAAAACTAGACCCTTATAAAGCACACTGAACAAGAATCAACTCCAAAGGGATCAAAGACCTCAGAGCCAAAGCAGATACCCTGAAAACATTACAGGAAGGAAAAGGAGAAACTCCAGGGCTCCTTGGCACTTGTCAAAAGTTTCTTAATAAAGACCCAGACACACATAAAATCAAAGAAAGGTTGGACAAATGAGATTGCATGAAACTGCAGACCGTCTGCACGACAAAGGACATAGCTATCAAGATCAAGAGAAAGCCCAAGGATTTGGAGAAGATCTTCACTAGGCTTACAATGGACAAGGATCTCATATCTAACATATAATTAGACCTCAAATAATTAAACCCTCCAAAAACAAATCCTCAAAGAAAAACTGCCCGATAAATAAGTGGGCTAAAGACTTAAAGAAAAAGGTCTGAAGAGGAAATAGGAATGGCCAATAGATACATGAAGAAATGATCAAATTCTTTAGCCATAAAAGAAATGAAAATCAAGACAACGTTGAGATTCCACCTCACCCAAGTTTGAATGGCTATAATCAACAAATTTAATAATAACTGATACTGGAGGGGATGTGGTTAAAGGGAACGTCCTGCATTGTTGGGGGGAGTGTAAACTTGTTCAACCACTTTGGAAGGCAGCACAACCATGTTTATTGCAGCATTATTTAGCAAAACTAAGATATGGAACCAACCAGATGCCCCTCAGTATATGAATGGATCAAGAAAATATACACAATGGAATTCTATGCCTCCATCAGAAAGAATTAGGCAGGTACCTGAGGAGCAGCAGGGATGCTGCTGATCAGAGCCGCTTGAGACTAGGGCTGCACCTTCTCTGCCCTGATAGGCATCCTACTCTTGCAGGATTAGTGCAGCTGCTGACATACGAGGTTATGTTGGAGAAAATGTCAAGTTGAGATGTACCTTCAAGTCATCTTCATATGTCACTGACAAACTGACCATAGACTGTAAGTACCGTCCTCCCAGCAGCAGTTGCACCAAATCTATTTTTCACTATCAGTCTTTCCATTACCCAACCACAGCAGGCACTTTTCTGGATCAGATCTCCTGGGATGGAAATGCATACAAAGGGGATGCATCCATAAGCATAAGCAACCCTAACCTGATGGACAATAGGACATTCAGCTGTGCTGTGAAGAATCTCCCAGATGTGCACCATGACATCCCCCTGACGGAACTAACAATCACAGAAAGGGGTTTTGGTACCATGCTGTCCTCTGTGGCCCTTCTTTCTATTCTTGTTTTCATTCCCTCAGCAGTAGTTATTGTTCTGCTGCTTGTGAGAATATCAAGGAAGGCTGCAGGGATGAAAAAGCGGAGGGCTATAAGACGAAGTCTTGGAGTTCCAGGAAGATAGCAGAGGAGAAAGTGGAGGTTAAACAACTCTCGCATAGAAAGCAGTTTTAGTGTTCCAGTGAACAGTCCTAAGTCAGAGAATCACAAGTGTTCCATCACAGTACAGAGAGTTAGGCCAGAGAGGGAAAATCCTGGCAAGGAGACAGATCTGAGCACTTGCCAGTAGTCGCGGCTGTGGCTGTGGCTGCAGCGGTGGCAGCCGTAGCCACCATACCTGCAACACAGAGAGTCCGGGACGAAAGAGCCAGATTCGGCAGGTGAGCAAATTCTATTCAACACCAGCAAGAACCGACAAGGAGCAATCATCTTCATCCAGCAGTTAGCAGACCAGAGACAACCCAGGAACCAAGACTCGGCGTGAGTAGAAGCCTGACGTCCTCACTCCTTCTCAGAGAGAAGAGGAGGGAAGACACCTCTCATCCCCCACTACCAGAGATCTCCATCTTTGATACTGACAAGGGCCTGGCTGCGCTGCTAGCTCCAACTCAGGCCTTGGAAGAAAACTAGAGTCATTTAGGAGCTCACAAGGACCTAACCTGATGTGCCAGACTCAGCTCAACCCAGGGAAAAGTCACCCAGCTCAGGCTGTCAGACCCAGGAGTGGCTTTCTTCACTAGGAAACAGAGCGACAGGCTGTCCATCCCTTTAGCAGACTCTACAATCAATTGAAATTCAGTAAACATAAATCCTGACAATGGCTCCAGGCTGGGCTCTGTGAGTGTCTCAGGAGCTAACCCTTCAGGGAAAATCTAATTTTTACTGAAAGGCCTCCACTCTACCCAGAACCTAGCCTCATCACAGCATCTCCAAAGTAGAGGAAACATCCATCTCCCTCTTGTGATACTCAAAACAGATTTCCCTCCCATTGAACTATACTGGGAGGAGGATCACAAAATCCTGGGTAAAGCAGAGCATTTTTGTGCCTTCTCAAACAAACTGACTTAAGAAACCAACCAAGCCACAGGAAAATCAAACACCACAAGTAGACCAGAGACTCCAACAAGAGGCTAGTAATGGACACAAGGGAAATACAGGACTTTCCTAACCCTGCCCAAAAAATCAAAGAATTTTTTTTTTTTACCTTTCATAAATTTTTTTTCTAAAACTTCTTTTAATTTTTACCTTTAAAAAAATTGTTTTCTAGTAACTTTTTTTTCTCCCTCTTATAATTTTTATTTTAGGGGTATATGTGTGTGTGCATGTTTTCTTTCTTTTTTTTTTGCTTTTTAAAAAATTATATTTTTTTGTTTAGCTCTACTGAACTTTTAATCTTTTTTCTTCCTCATTCTTTTCACCTTTTCTTCTCTTTCATTCTTCTTTGTGAGACTTAATTGCTGTTCTGCACATCCTCAGATTACCCGTAGTCGATTATTAGACCTTATCCCCCACAGAGTACACAATTAATCAAGAAATATATTAATCAATTCAAAACCTCTTAGACTTACATTCTTTAGTAGCAGTACTAACTCTTTATACCTATATAATATTTTAATTATTTTTATTGTTAAGTTTTTCAGGTCTCCTTCATATCCCTCCACTTCTCTAATTATATCCTCATTCTTTTTGTATTGTCTGATATATTTATTCATTCATTTCAGTAATCAATAGCACCAGATAGTTAGTTTAAATATATGAGTGCCATTTTACCAATCACAGTTTTTCCTCTTGAAATGGAATTAATCATGGAAAAATAGTCATGTCCTCTTCTGTGAGAAACCTGAGACCTTTTATACCCCAGCTTAAGAATGTAAAACAATAAAAATCACACATAATTTTTTCCTCTCTAAGAAGACCAAAAGCCAGGAATGTGCTTTTTATAAGACAGTGACATGAACAAAACATTATGTCAAAAAACAAACTTTACAACTTTGGCCATTGGGGGAGTGAGATGGGAAGGGAGGGAGAGGGGAAAGGATGGGAAGGTGAAACAAAGGAGGAGGCAACAATGCTTGATAAGAAATGTATTCATTACCTTGCCCAGGTAATTGTAACTCTTCTGTATGGTATTTTCACAATAAAAGAAGAAAAAGAGAACAAAAGGCAAAACAAAAAAAGCAGTGACACTTGTCAGTTCCTTGTGGAGTGGTAATTCCCAAGGCCACCATTTATAAGGAACAATGGTTTCATATAGATGGGCTGAAGATGTCACACAGCTAAGACTATTCCCATGAAGAGATTATGTAGACACTATCTTTTTTTTTTTGGGGGGGGTCCGGTCGTGGGGCCTGAACTCTGGGCCTGGGCGCTGTCCCTCAGCTCTTCAGCTCAAGGCTAGCGCTCTACCTCTTGAGCCACAGTGCCACTTCCGGCTTTTTTCTTTTTGCTTATGTGGTGCTAAGGAATCAAACCCAGGGCCTCAGGCATACAAGGCAAGCGCTCTACCACTGAGCCACCTTCCCAGCCCCCTATAGACACTATCTTTATTGCACCTTTTCCCATGGTCTTACTCTTCCCAACTCTTTTGTTGTTGTTTTAACAGAACATCACTATTTCCATTTCAACCATCCACCAAATCTCCTTTAACACGCTGAGTATTTATTTTAGAGAAATAAAGCTTTAAGAAAAATTAATATGATTTCCAAAAAGCATGAAAGACACGAGCTAAGTTAAGAAGTTGTCAAATCAGACAGGGAAGATTGAGAAGATTGAGTAAGCACTTAGCTTGGTTTCCTAACCATGACAAAATCTTTAGACTCAGTGAGTGGACACATGATTCTGCACATAATCACTGAAGTGAGACCACAGAATGACAATGGTTCCTGGGCTACTTCTTTACTCTTCTGGTCTGACACCCTATTCTCTGCGGGTACTAAGTTATTTATGCTCTCTTCAATCCCTTCAAGTGACTACCGGTTTATAGGCATGCACAAGGTAGGCTTGTTCTTCTTTTTGAAATTTGTTTTAGGTTCAGAGAGACATATTTTTATTCTGTAATTCAATACTTTTTGCCTACAAACAAAAATCACAAGAAAAAGTCATCTAAAAGAGGCATTCTTGGTTAAAGGCATCCTAGATGGTAATCTCCAAACTCTGATAACATATTTCACTCTTTGTTTTGACATCCTTTTGCGTTCTTCCCCAACATTTTTTTAAAAATTTGAACTCAGGGCTTGGGAATCTGTCTCTGTTTCCTTTTTCCCCTCTCAAAGTTAATGCTTTACCACCTGAACCACAGCTTCTCTTGTAGATTTTTTGGTTGTTAAATGGAGACAATTGAACCATGATCCTCAGATCTCACCCTCTGAGTAGCTAGGATTTCCCAATGAAGTTTTAGTCAAAGCCATGGCAGTGTCAATACCCTTGAAGACATAACATACATCTTATGAACAAAGACATTCTCAACACCATCACAGCACAACAACTGATGTCAGGGACTTTACAAAGCAATACATTACTACTATCCATATCTCCTTCAAACTACAGTATCACATACTGCAGCTGGCTATTCAGGCTCACTGGTTGCCTAGAACTGCCTACAGCAGTTTCTGCTTTCCTATTAATTTGACTTGAAACATGAAGATAAGGACTTACTTTGTTCAATATCCCTCAATTTGAATCTCTTAGATGTTTTGCCTAATTTGCTGTTTATCGATTTTTAACTTGAAGTGATAGTGTGCTCATGTCAGAGCAACCTTTTTATTTCTCCCTTTGATTGGTTTACTTTAACCATTTGATTAAGAGAGCTATTATATGGCTATCAGGGGGTAGCAGAGAGAGGGGAAGGCCAAGTAGACAGGCTAAATATAGGTCAAAGTACATTATATGCACATATAAAAATGAACAATGAGACAGGGTTTGGTGGTCAAAGCTTATAAACTTAGCTACTCACTAGGCTGAGAGCTAAGAATCATGATTCAAAGCCAGTCAAGGCAGGAAAGTCCATAAGACATTTCTCTCCCTTTAACCACCAGAAAACTGGAAGTGGCACAGTGGCTCAAGCGATAGAGCACTGGCCTTGGGCTGAAGAGATCAGGGACAATGCCCAGGCCCATATCTCAAGCCTCAGGACTGACAAAAAATGAAGCTGGAAAAATTGGATGACAAGTGTAATTCTTGTTAAGTGGGAGGCTGAGATTTGAGGATCCTATTTCAAGGCAATTCGAGCAGGAAATGTCCACGAGTGTCTTACCTCCAGTACACTACCACTAAAAAAGGAAGTGGAGCTTTGGCTTATTTGGTCACAAGCTAGCCTTGAGCAAAAGAAGCATAGGCATAGTTCCCAGGCACTGATTTCAAGATCCAGGACCTGCAAAAAAAAAATAAAACCAAGTAAAATTTACTAAAATTGCCTTAAGAAGGGATAGAAAAAAATGAATACTTTTGATTTGAGTACATTTTATTCTGCATGAAAATGTCTCTATATATGCTAATAAAAACTCAAAAGAAGTTGTTGTAGGTTACCTCTGAAAATGTATTCCTGATTAGATTCTGAAATATTTGCATTCATTGTATCAGTGTGTACTGATGTTTCTCCTCTAATAATATTAATGAGAAAGCTGGCAATGGTGGCTCATACTTATAATCCTAGCTACTGGGAAGGCCGAGATCTGGGGATTGCTGTTTTGAAGCCAGCCTGGGAATGGAAATCCGTGACACTTATCTGCAAAAATTATTCAAGAATTGCCGGAAGTTGTTCTATGGCTCCATTAGTAGAGCACTACGTTTGAGAAAAAGGAGCTCAGGGTCAGTGCCTAAGCCCGCAGATCAAGCCCCAGGATTGGCATACACACACAAATAAGGCATACACACACAAATAAGTCTTATGACTTGTAAATAAGGACTTGTACATATTTCCCATAAATTCAATTTCAGACATCACTATGTACTGTGTGAGGTTTGAGTGCTCTGGGATGTACAACATATCTATTAGATTATGTGAAAGGGGCATCTACACTAAATTCTCTCATTCAATTTATATTGATCAGTTAGCATTCTATCATGAGAAAGAACAGCATTTCGTATTTATTAAATATTCACTTACTTGTCAGTATATACATGGACTCCTATCTGAATTATTTACTATTTTTAATAACTTAATTGTTCTTTTAAAGTTCCTATCATTTGCCTAATTTTAAATCACGTTAGTAAATTATGACTTAATGCTATAGCTATATAGCATTTCAATATACTCATGAATTCACACATCCACAGCCACCATAAAGTATAAAGGTTTTCCTTGACCCCCTAAAAGATCTCGTGTCTTTCTGTAGTAAAATTCAACTCCATACTGAGTCACAGGTTGTATGATTGATAGACCATCACTACAATTAATCTTTCATGTAAAAAGAATTATAAAGTAATATGTCATTTTTATGACTGGCTTCTTCTGTTCAGTTTATTTTTTGAGATAAAATTTTATTGTGTTTATTAATATTTACTTTTACATGTGGCATGCTCGACTATAGTCTTTTTCCTTTATCTAATTTCTGGTTCTATACATTCAAACAAGCACCTTACTAGAGTACCTACACACAAACTTGCATGCACGAACACACACACACACACACACACACAATCTATATATGTATAACACATATTAATATATAATATATTATTATATAATATATATTATGTAATACAATATATAAAATATACTATAGTGTATATACTATATATGCACTGTTATATAATATACCATATTATATATACATTGCATATAATATATATACATACTATAAAACATTATGTACACTGTTATATATTGAATATCATATAACAGTGCATATTATGTCATTATGTATTACATATAATTTATTGCATGTTATATAATATATAATTATACAATATATCATATGAGTAATATATGATATAATAGGCATTATATAATATGCTTATACAATTTATGTTATGTATTATATATGGTGTATAGTATGTATAGTATATTGTATATAGTTCATATAATATATTATATATTATGTATTATATACAATATATTATATATTTTAAATCATATATATTTTATATTATATAATTATGCATTTTATACAAGTGGACACTATATGGTCCATATGTAGTATACACAATATATTTCTCATAATACATAATATGATATATTTACTATACACTATATTATATATCATATACCATATAATAATAATTTATAATAATACACAGTAAATATAAAATTTAATACATATTATAATATGTAATATAAATACATATATACAATATTGTTACAATGCCTTGTACTGGTGGCTCACTCCTGTGGCCATAGATACCCAGGAGGCTAAGATCTGAGGATTGTGGTTCAACGTCAGCCTGGGGAGGAAATCCATGAGATTCTTATTTCCAATTAACCACTAGAAAAATTGGAGTGAAGCTGTGGCTCAAAGGTACAGTGTACATTGGGAAAATGTGTCTAGGAACAGTGCCAAGGCCCAGAGTTCAAGACCAATAACCAAGGAGAGGACAAATATCTCACAGTCTTTGCTGCCTGGATTAGTTTCAAATCACAATCCTCTGTTCTCAGTCGCCTGAGTAATTGGTTTTACTAGATTGAGCCACCAAGTCTGGATTCTGGTTGTTTTTCATTATATTCCAATTATCTCCTGTTATTTATGCCTGTATTCAGGTTAGCTATCAGTGTTCTGCAGTCAGAAATAAGTTTTTTCTATATCTTATTTTCAACTCCAAATAGTAACAGATCCATCAGTAGCAGCAGCCCCTTCCAGCTAGCTAAGGTATCCTTAGTTCTGCTTGGATCTTTGATGATGTCTTTCCTTTCTGATTTAACAAAACATCCCTGATCCTGTCATTTCCCAAAATAGCCCTGGATCTTTTCAGTGAAGAATGACACGTAGGAATCAACCTCTGGATGATAGGCAGTGTTTTCCTATAGACCTGCCTCCCTTTCTGGGGCTCTGCGTGAACATTTCTTGCATTGTTCTGCTTACCTAATAAAAACAAGAGAAAGGGTATTCAGCACACATTTTAGTGGCTCCATGTTTTAAGTACCCTTGAGGAGGCCTGGAGTGATTTTGCCTGGACATCAGCCATTTGTACATACACAGTTTATCTATTCCTAAGTAGATGCAATCTAGACCCAATGGGGGCCTTGCTACACAGAGCACTCAACCTCGATGTACTCAGGAGTTGCACAGAGGCTATTTCCAGATATTATCCTACACATGCATCTTATACTAGGCGACAGAATATCCATTGACAAGGTGTAGTTACTCTGTTATTCTCAGAGGATAAAATGCTATTCAAAACAACTCTGGACCTTTATTTTCTTATTTCACATTGTGGGGAGCTAAGTGCCAGACATCACTATTTCCTGTACACTGCAATATGCTACAAGATGGGCAGGCATTCCCACAGCAAATTTCTGTTGGGGGGGGCAGTGATTGTACTAGGGCTTCAATTAAGGGACTGGGAAATAAACTTTAATTTTTTCCAAGGCTGGCAATCTACCACTCGAGCTCCCCCTCCAAATCTGGCTTCTATTGGATTAATGGAGATAAAACTGGGTAGGAAGAAAAGGAGGGGATGGAGGATGTGAGATTGTGATCCATTTGTATCCTCCTCTGGAAAGGTCAAAACCTCCCTGTTGTACAACTAATATGTGCTATTATATCGAAAGGCAACTAGAGGTCTAATAACCCAATAATATTCTCTTGTTTTTGAGTTCCTGGGAAATTTACCATGTCTCTTGCTTTGTCCCCCCACCTTTTTGGTGCTAGGACTGGGACTTAAACTCAGGGCTTGGTTGCTGACCCTTAACTCTCCCTTATGACTAGTTCTCTACTGCTTGAGACACAGCTTCACTTCTAGCTTTTCACTAGTTAACTGGAAGAAAGAGTCTCTCCAATTTTCCTACCCAGGCTGAATATGAACCCCAATACTCATATTTCAGCATCCTGAGTATCAAGGATTATGAATGTGCACCACTCAGATCCTTGTTATCTCCCAATAACAAGTGTTATCTTTCAGTATGAAGGGTTTCAGAGAATTCAGCATTTCTTCATGGTGCCCAGATTTGTGCACAAATCTCAATTAAAATTCAACACCAAGCCACACATCCACCACAGATGCTACTCCCTAATCTGCTAAAAACAATCTGGCTCTGACATCTAGAACTTCTACATGACAGCCATAGCTTGGCATGTCATTTTTTATTTTTGAGAAAGTGGAGGTTTCTGATTTACCAATTTATTATTTAAAAAATGTTTCTGAAAGTAGCACTGTGGGTCAATTGGTAAAATGCTCTCCTTGAGCTGAAGAACTCAGGGGAAGTTCACAATTCAAGACCCACGACTGACAGAAAATATAAAAAAAAAATAGCTGAGACAACATTTGTTTCTGTGCCAGGCATAATAATACATGCTCATAATCAAAGCATGCAGAAATATGAAAACAGGAAGATCTATAGTTTGATGCCTAAGGAACAGAGTAATAGGTTATGTAAAAAAAGAACCAACAATAAAACATAACTCCCCAAACAAAAACAATAATTTTTGCAATCAACCAACATTTCTGAGTTGAAGTTAAGATAAGTGCTTTGTGTCAGTATATGTGGTTCATGCCATAATCCTAGCTACTCAGGAGACTGAGATCTGAAGACCAATATTGCAAACCATTTGGGGCAGAAAAGCCCGTCAGACACTTATCTCCAATTAATCACCAAAGTGTGAATGCCAGCCTTCTGTGAAAAAGCCAAGTTAGAGCATAAGTTCATAAGTTTAAGCTCTTCTAATGGCACAAAAAGCAAAGTTAAAACCAAGGCAATACAAAAACAAAGACAACTGTTCACATGAATCCTGGCCAGCTCACTCCCAGAATGAGCGCTAAGATTGTGGATTAGTGGTAGAGTGCATGTTTAACATGTACGAAGCCCTGGATTCTATTCCTCAGTACCACATAATCAGAAAAAACTGGAAATTGTTCTGGGGCTCTTGTGGTAGAGTGCTAGCTTCGAGTAAAAGAAGCTGAGGGACAGTGCCCAGGCCCTGAGTTCAAGCCCCAAGACTGACAAAAAAGAAAGAATGAAATATGTAAAAATGTTTTATCATTGAATTTCTGTTTATGAGAATATTTAAAAAAGAAACAAAGTTTATGTATCCATGTGATTTGAGGCATCTGTACCTGGTAGTGGTGTGTAAATTACACAATGTTATCACCATATTGAAAGACTGATTTATATCTCTTTGTAGATGAAAAAAAAGTTCTCTGCATCCACATTGAATAGCCAAGAAGTACAATGTTTATCCTCTTAGCTCTCACAGTCATCAGATTTTTATTGAAATTCCAGCTCTGGAATCTTTAAAAAATTTAATTGTGAAGGTGATTTACAGAGGGGTATTAGTTATCACTATATTTCTTCTTGTCTAAGTTTAAAATCCAGACAAAATGGCTTCTAGAGCTCACATCTGATGACATCAGGGAATGAAGAACATGTCCATAACTTCAAGAAAAAAGACAGAATTTTATGTCTCCTTAGATTTTAGGTTTTTGAATGCACAGGGAGGAACCCTCAAGATTGAGGACAGGTTAAGGACAAAACAGTTCCTGTGATATTCCATCAAATGAAGCTGATTATTCTCTTACATTACTACACAGAAATGCAAAATTACATATTATCATATATATATATATATATATATATATATATATATATATATATATATATATATATATATATATTTAGGTTAATACCTGCAAAACTTGGAGAAAATGGGTGCTGAGTTTATAGCATTGATTACTACTAAAGGATGCGATTATAAGAGAAATGTATTTTGTGTGTTTCTGTAAGGGCGAGTGTGTGTGTGTGTTTGTTTGTGTGTGTGTGTGTGTGTGTGTGTGTGTGTGTGTGTGTGTGTGTGTGTGTCACAAGTGAGTAATGGAGTTTGAACTAGACCTCTCAGTCATTTGTAGTGTCTTTCCTCAATGTTGTTACTCTACCCCTTGAGTCACATTTCCTCTTCTGGATTTTGATTGTTTAATCAGAGATAAGTGTGTCTCAGATTTTTTTCTGCTGGCTTTAAATCAAGATCTACAAATTTCAGCCTCCCCTGCAGCTAGGATTAAAAAACAGAGCCACTGGTGACTAGCGACTATTTTCTACATTAACCACTTTAGAATACTTGAATATTAAATGTAAACAAGTGTTCTATTTGAAAAACGGAGAAAAAATAATGCTTAAAAAAACTAAAAACCAAATCTCAGAATTGCAAGTGGCTGAACACAGCATGAAATACAGGTTTTAGATTGTGCACAGAAACAACTATATTGTTGGAACCTGAGGCCATCAGTCTCCTAAACAAACATTATAGATAGCAATTGCCAGATTGTGATTTTAAAAAGGGTAATGATAGTTTGTTTTTTAAAAAATAATTTTAGGCTAGCACTGGTGGCTCACGGCTATAATCCCAGCCACTCAGGAGACTGAGATCTGAAGATCATGGTTCAGAGCCAGCCCCAGCAGGAAAGTCTATGAGATTCTTATCTCCAGTTAACCATCAGAAAACCAGAAGCGGCACTATGCCTCAACTGGTAGAGTGTTTGCCTTTTACAGAAGAGTGCTGCGACAGCATCCCGGTCCAGAGTTCAAGCCCCATGACAAAATAATAATGATAATAATGATAATAATAATAACAATAATGATAACAATAATAATGCCTTTATGATGTTATTAAGGTGTTGTATAGAAAGGCTACCATTTCATAAGTTTTTTTTTATTTTCTAAAGGTTACAAACAAGCCCATCTTCATTGCCAAGAGCCATTATTTTGTCATCTGCATTCCAGCGAATCTGTCTGTACACGCAATTTGAACTAGAAAGCAAAGCAAACTAATTTTGACAATAAATATGTTTTTCTCTATACATCTTATAACTTAATTCTGATAACACAAATTTAAAAAAAATCCCTATTACTCATCCTAATTACATGGCAGCCATTCTTGTCTGCAAGTTGAATTAATAAAACAAACATTCTAAGAATAATTTATTTAATGAGACAGAGGCCAGTTAGTATTAAATATCAGTCATGGTTAACTTTGTAAAATACACTACTTTCTATAATAGAAAATAAAATACGCCCACTTGCAGCTGGGAAGTTCTCAGTGGTAGACTGCTTGCCTTGTAGGCATGAGGCCCTGGTTTCTATCCCTCAGCATAAGCAGAAAATCCCAGATGTGGCGATGTGGCTCAAGTAGTAGGGCACTAGCCTTGAGATGAAGAGCTGAAACCCAGGCCCAGAGTTCAGGCCACTCGACTGACCATGTATATATATACACAACATATATATATATATATATATATATATATATATATATATATATATATACATATATATATATATACATACATATATACCCACTTACAATAAGAACATATATATTTCAAGGTCGTTAAAAATAGGTACACATTTTTCTTGTTTTCCATTCTTCCAGAGTTTTTATTTTCCAGAATCACCTCTTTGCTAATATTTTATTATTCCCCAAGTCTGTGTGGCCCTATTCTTTTGGGTTTCTTTAGCCTACTTCGTACATGCCAAGCTTATTCAACTATTATATATGTATATGAATAACTTGAAAATGCCTATTTCCAATCAAATCTCTTTGTATACATTTCTGATGCTTAACTGCCATTAAAAACTTGTTAAACAGGAATTATTTCCTTATATTATGATATTAGTATATAAATAACTTTAGGAAAGTAAAGGAATATCACCAATAAGTAAAATTTATGATTGCTATATTAATGTTAACCATTAATTAATACAATGTTTATCCTTTTAACTTATTAGAGTGCTGAAGTGAAAGTGTCAATGTATAAGGGGTTGGGGTCCCTGGGTAAAGGTCACGAAATCACCAGGACACAGGGCATGGAGAGTGCAAACAGCAATTTCCACTGCATGCTTTGCTTTATTGCTAGTGGGTATTTAAAGACAAGCAAGCATTATCTTTGCCAAGATTTAGTCAGAAGACTTTCCCACAAAGAATTTCAACAGATACAATTTTGCTCAAACTATGAGACATATCTTTATATATTTTTATCTAAACTATTTTAGAGCAAGTTCAAACCACTTCCCAGTACTCAGGAAAATGATTGACTAGATGTTCGTCTATGCTTAAGTAAGCAGAAAAGCTACTTCGTCAGCTCCCAGGAATCTGTGACATGTGTTTTGAGATAGGGAGAGAGAACATGTAACCTCTCTAGCCCTGCATGCCAAGAGCTTTGCACATACACAAATACAGTCCTCACATAATCCTGAGGCTGGAGCCTGCATCATTCATCCCTCCAACACAGACCCTAAGTCTTCACAGGAAAGGAGATTAACTTTTTGTGTGCTACTTGACCTCAGGACCTTACTTCTCATTCTACCTTTGCGCTGAAGGCTTGGGCTCTACTATTTTTCACAGCTCCACTTTCCTACTCATTTACGGGATTAATTATAGATAAGAGTCTCACAGACTTTCTTGCCTGGGCTGGATTAGAAACTTGATGCTCAACCTCAGTCTCTGAGGCAGCCAATATTATAGGCATGAACCGTAAATGCCTAGTTTCTGTAAGAGTGAAAGGTACTGATTTGAAGCCCAGTAAACAAAAACAAAACCAAAAAGACAGCATATAAGTATATTGAGAGACTATTAAATCAAACATAATTATATGTGGGCTTCTGGGAGAAGAAAATCAGAGAACAATTATCACTATTATCTTTTCTGAATCTTTAAAATCAGAAATTAGTGTTGAAGGCATGGCTCAGTTGGTAGAACTTAGTGAGCGGAAAACAGTCAGATATTAAATTTGAGTCCCAGTGTTGGATCTTAAATAAACAAATTTGGAAAATAAATAAGAAATTGTTTCTTAAGAGTAAAATGCCTAAAGGTGACTCCTGTATGAGTTTATGGTTCAATGTGACTGCTACTTAGGAAAAACTGAAAATGCTCAGGAAGACAGAATTTTAGAATTAAGCAATGACCATATGCATAGCAGATCTTAGCACCTGTAATTCGATACTACATGAAGTGTATTATATTAATGACATAAAAACTGTTGTACACATTAATACTGCTCATAAAATATATTTTGCTTCATGCTCTATCTCTGAATAGTTGATTCATTTCTTTCCAAAATGCTACTAAATATATACAGTCTTTCAACAACAACTCCAAAAAATATACTTTATCACTTAAATTTAGAATATTATGTATTTTTGTCTATTTCGGAGAATCACAATAACTTTTATTTTGTTCTTTAACTATTTATTTTGGTGAGGCATATTGTTACAAAAAACGATGGGAGAACCCTTAGAAGATTACATGATTTAAATACAAGTAACATAGCTGGGCACCAGTGGCTCATTCCTATAATCCTAAAGAGGCTAAGATCTGAGAATTGTGGCTAATCAGACTGGGCAGGAAGGAACTTGCTTTCCCTAAGCTCTAACTAATAACCAACAAAGATGAAAGTAGAGCTATGGCAAGTGGTAGAGCACTAGCCTCATGTAAAAACAAATCAAAACAAACAAAAAGAGGACTGGCACACACAAGAAAATCTAAGTGACAGGAATAGAGTTCTGAGAGCTTCTGGGTATCACCTCAACTTCCTAATGGGATATGCACATGGGAATTTAAAATATTTTTCATTTTTAAAAATAAATTAAAAATTTTAGTCACAATGAAGAATTTTCATATGGTCAAACAAGTACTAAATTGGGCAATGAGGATAGCTCATTTTATGTTTTCATGAGCAGAAATACTTTGCAGTTGGATTTGAAAACACTATTATATTTTAATTTTGCCATGTCATCATTTTGATTCAAGTTAAAGTACTTGGCCTATGGAACATTAATGGATAAGATATGAAATCTCATCACAAATCTCCACAATTGAGAACTGATTCCTATTATGTGTAAATTCTTCATGCATGTCACTAAATGATAAAGTCCTGTAAGATACCTTCATTCACTCATAGACTTTCAAAAAAAACTAAGCAGTCTGCCTAGCATGGTGGACATCTCTAGTTTGGAATGTAACTTGCAAGATGGGAACAGAGCAACCGGAGGGGAGACTTCAGACCATGGCAACTCATTTTGGTTGAACTGATGTCCCTGATGAGAATGTTTATGTCAAAAGTTTCACCACCAAGGTTTCAAAGGTGATGCTGTAGGACAATCCCTTCCCCTCCACAGCTATATAAAATGAAGCAAGTTCTGTCTCCTCCTTGTCCTATGGCAGAAAGAAAGCTCATCAGTTTTCAATAACTTAAGGATTTGTTTTCAGAGTATGACTATCAGATTAGGAGAATCAAAAAAATCTGAAGTATTCTAATACATTGGAATAAACTATTTTTTCATCCTATACACAGTTAGAGTGAGATTAAAAGAGATATTCTTAATTCTATAATAATGTCTAAGATACAACACAATTAGTTTAAACATTTTTCTGGATCATCAAAGCTGTAATCTGAAAAGAAAATGTTCCTGAGGCAAAAGTTGAGAATTCTCACTCGTACCACACCCCCACCGCCAAAATTATTTTTTTGGTCATTCAAATTTATCAGTAGGTGGATGAGACGCTTATAGGTTTAAAATTAAAGCCATTTGTTTTCAATTTTTTTTTTATTTTGGGAAAAGGGACTAGGATATTAGAGATATTCAGTATTAAGACAGATAAATCATATCTAATATAGTAGAACATAGACTAATCATCACTGCTTTTGGAAAGCCTTGCTTTATTTCTAGAGATTCCTATACTTTCCTTCAAGGTATCTGTCTAGTATACTCTTTTTTTCTGGTACTTGGTTCTGAGCTGCTTTTATTCAAAGTTAGTGGTCCACCACTTGAATCACAACGCCACTTCCAGATTTTTCTGTGATTAGTAGGAGATAAGTGTCTCATGCACGGCAGGTGTGAGCCATCGGTGCTCAGGCATTCTCAGAAGTGGGGCTGTGAATATAAGTAGTAGAGCAGTAGCTTTGAGCAAAAGACCTCAGGTACAGGATCCAGGCCCTGAGTTCTAGCCATATATCTAGCAAAAATAAGAAAAAAGAAAAGAAAAAAGAGGTAGAATCTTTAAGACATGATCATGAAGGAGAACTCTGCCTTCATATACAGATGATTTCATTGTGCAAATAAACTTGTTGCAAAGTCAGTATAGTGTTACCCTCTCAGTCTCTCATTCATGCTTTTTTGCCTTTCTAATATTCTTCATGGGGAGACACAGCAAAAAGACCTCAGTTACATATTTGAACACCATGCTCCGGTGCTCTGTTTGACTCATTTCTTTGAGATAAGAATAACAGGTGGACCCATTGCAACAATGAGATGTACAAGTTGTTATGTCGAAAAACGAATTTATCAACTTTGGTAAGGGGTAGGGAGAGGATCGAGGGGGAAGGGAGAAGTATGGGAAGGGATGGGAAGGGAAAAAACGAGGAGGCAACAATGCTTGATAAGGAATGTACTCGTTATCTTGCCCATGTAATTGTAACCCCTCTGTATGGTATTTTCACAATAAAAACAAAAAACAAATATATATATATATATATATATGAATAAAAAATAATAACAAAGACAAGGTTTGTGGAGGGGAAGGGAAGAAACAAATGGTTTAAATAGGGATACAGCTGGACCCATTGCAACAATGAGATGTACAAGACATTACGTCGATAAACGAACTTTACAACTTTGGCGGGGGTGGGGGAGGTGATGGGACGGGAAACAAAGGAGGAGGCAAAAATGTCTGATAAGAAATATACTCATTACCTTGCCCATGTAAATGCAACCCCTCTGTATGGCATTTTCACAATTAAAAAAAATAACAAAGACAAGGTTGATTTTGGCTACAAGTGCAAAAGGAACAGAATGTATTAATCAACGGTCAGAACACTGAACAAGAAACCTGTGTACAATGAAAAATACTTGCTCTCTCAGTGTTTTAGAGGTTAGGGGAGCTTATAGGTAAATAATTTCTCCTAGATACTTCAATTTAACACTTACTACTACTGCTTTCATGGATCTTTTTGTACACAGCAAACCACAAGTGCAGTCACTGACTTAGAACTTTTCTAACTCCTTCTATTTTTAATTCATTAGGATTAAAGTGAAAGAAAATCCCCAGATATTTGTTAAAGAGTGGTTCATAGCCTTACCTAATAACATGGGAGGCACTGGTGGACCCCAGAATAATGTGTACAGTCTTCTTATGATACACTCTGGAAACGTGTGGAAGTGGAAGGTGGTGCAGAACAAAGAGGAAGATTTAAACGATAAAAAGGAATAATGGAAAATAGACAATCTTTTACAAAATTACTTTATTACAAACTCAATTATTCATAGAAAAAAAGTAGCTTAAGAACCTTCAATTCATTGCAAAAAATCACAACGTATGAGGTAAGACAAAATATAGAAAAACTAGCCCTAAATATACTTCATCGAGAAAATGTACTCAATTTGCATCCATCTGTCCAGTTAGGAACATTTTTTTTTTGTCGGTTGTGGGACTCGGGATTCTGGGTCTGATTTGAGCTTTTCAGCTCAAGGCTAGCGCTCTACCACTTAAGCCACTGCACCACTTCCAGTTTTCTTACAGGTTTATTGCAGATAAGAGTCTCATGAACTTTCCTGCCTGAGATAGCTTTTAACTGCAATCCTCAGATCTCAGCCTCCTGAGGAGTTAGAATTACAACCAAGAGCCACTAGCGCTGGCTTGAGATTGTTTTTCTTATCTGTCCTTTCGAAATTGTCAAGATTCTAACACTGTTGTAGCATTACTTAAGTATAAATATTATAACAACTAGAAATCGAAGAAGCTACTAATCCTACCTGTCAAGATAGATAGTGATAATTATTTCAAGTTATTGCTTAGCCATGTATCATCACTATTCAAATCTATTCTTAATTTGAAAAGATTTGAGTATAGACTGATTTTCCAAATTCACTATATTTTTAAGAAAATTTTTCTAGTGATATGTGTCAGTAAAGCATGCTTTAGATAAAATCGCTATACTGTATGGCTTAAAATACAAAGTAATTTGTAAATATGGTTTTAGAACTCTAAAATCAATGACTGAACCAGGTCTGTCATTATTTTTATGTACCTCAGAAATTCATAGGAATTATTCTATACAATGTATCAGATTTCTCAAGCTAAGATATAGAATAAAGTATATGACTTGGATACCTAAAATTAAAGCAATATCATTTCTCCAAATACTTTGTTAGTGTTAGTCCTGAAAATTCACCTTATAATATCTTATTAATAGAAATACTTGTTGGGTGCTGGTGGCTCACGCCTGTCATCCTAGCAACTCAGGAGGCTGAGATCTGAGGATCGCGGTTCAAAGCCAGCCAGGGCAGGAGAGACCGTGAGACTCCTATCTCCAATAAACCACCAGAAAACCGGAAGTGGTGCTGTTACTCAAGTGGTAGAGCGCTCGCCTAGTGCTGAAGAGCTGAGGGATAGCGCCCAGGCCCAGAGTTCAAGCCCTACGACCGACAAAAAAAAAATACTTATCAATTTTGTGATGATACAGAGATATTTAAATCTATACAGTTTTCAGTTGTTTACTTCTCTGAAAGGTTCCCACACTTGTTCTCTTTTACATTTAAAGAAGATATATGTCATTTGGATATAGGTTCTAATTGAAAACTTAAGAAAATGTAAGGTAGATGCCAATGTCTCATTCCTGTAATCATAAGCTGATGAGATCATGGTTCTAATTCAGCCCAAGAAGGAAAGCTAATGAGACCTTATCTCTAATTAACCACCAAAAAGACAGAAGTGGGGCTGTGGCTCAAGTGGCAGAGAACTAGCCTTGAGCACAAAAGTTCACAGACATTGTCCAGGACCAAAATTCAAGCCCCGAAAATCTACCCCGTCATCAAACAGGGCTGGAATTCAGCTTAGCAGCTTAGCATGCATGAGTTTTGATCCTTAACACAAGAAAAGGAAGGGATTGGGTGAGAGAAGAGAGAAGGAGAGAGAAAAGAAGAGGGAGAATAACTGTATATGGAAAAGAGGGTAGCTCTGCATAATAAATGATGTTCACTAGGGAACATGGTCAGACAAACATTTTCTGTAAAGAAACAGAGTAAGTAAGTATGTCCAGGCCTTGGGAGCCACATGATATCCCATACGTTTTACATTCTTCTGTGGCAGTGTGACAGAGGACACAGATAGAAATAATATATTAAAACTTTACTAACATTAGCTGAAACTTGAATTCTATTTTTATTTAAAATATGGCTAGGTAAACTGACTGTCTGAATTTTTAATTTCATGTAATTTTGCTTACGTTAAGTGTTGTCACTTACAGGTTTGTGGCTGGCTACTCAACTGAGTAGAACAAGTTTGGCCTCTGATGAAGTTTCTAGAGCACCTCCAAAGTCATCCAGGAACAGAAGCCATGGAACTCATTCAGTTTTTCAGTAGTCACATAAGAAACAGTAAAATAGGAAAATAAATAAAACCTATAATAAAAACCACCAAAAGAGCTTTAATCAAAATTCAGCATAATTATCAGATGTCATCATTCTGAGTATTACAGATGTAAACTACTCTCAGCTGTTTGTTAGTTTTTTTTAAATACCAAGACAGCAGTGTATTTTATATTAGACGCATCTCCTTCCTGCATTCAGCAGTCATTTATACCCAAGGACTACTGTAATGGATGAGGTACAACTAGCCCTACTTTGTAGTTTGCTAGGAACTACAAGGAGTCAGCTAGAATTCACCATAGGAAAACAAATCGATTAAATAGGGATATAGGTGGACCCATTGCAATAATGAGATGTACAAGTCGTCATGTCGAAAACCAACTTTACAACTTTGGTGTGGGGGGGGGAAGGGGGGGAGAGGATGGGAAGGCATGAGAAGGGGAAACAAAGGATGAGGCTACAATGCTTGATAAGAAATGTACTCATTATCTTGCCCATGTAATTGTAACCCCTCTGTACCTTATTTTCACAATAAAAAATTAAAAAAATAAAATAAATGAGGAAGCTGGGTACAGGTGGCTCACACATGTAATCCTAACTACTCATGAGACTGAGATGTGAGGATTGCAGTTCAAAGCCAGCCCAGGTAGGAAAGTTCATGAGATTCTTTTTATATTTTTAGTTTCTTTTTCATTGTAAAAATACAATACAGAGAGTTTACAATTACATGGGCAATGTAATGAGTACATTTCTGATCAATTATTTTTGCATCCTCCTTTATTTCCCTTTACCATCTCTTCCCATCCACCCCAACCCAATACACCCCTCGCCCACTGCCAAAATTGTAAAGTTTTTTTTTTGACATAAAGACTTGTAACATCTTATTGTTGCAATGGGTCCACCTGGATCCCTACTGAAACAATTTGTTTTTTCCCTTCCCCTCCACTAAGTATACCAGTATCAAATACAGTGAAAAAAGGGTTATACTGTGAGGGAAGAACATACAAAGCAACAAAGAAATAATCTTATGAATATGTTAGGAACAATCGCAAGAAACAAAAAAAATAAACATTTGAATCCTTATCTTCGGGTTCATTTCATCTAATATCAACTTATCTGTTTCTGCTTGTCTCAGATATATACTAGTTATTGCAAATAGGGGAAGCTTGGAACCAGTGTTTCCTTGGTCCTGGCTTACTTCAATTAATATAATTTTTTCCAAGACTTTCAATTTCCTAGCAAATGGGGCAATATCCTTCTTTTGATAGAGCAAAGAAATGTGGTATATGTACCACATTTTCTTGCTCCATTCATCTAGTGAGGAGCATCAGGGTTGGTTATACTTCTTAGCTATGGTAAAGAATGCTGCAATAAACATTGTTGTGCTGGTAGCTTTAGTGTGGTCTTGTTTGTGATCATTTGGGTAAATGCCCAAAAGTGGGATTGCTGGGTCATGGGGAAGCTCTATGTGGAGTCTGTTGTAGACCCTCCATACTGCTTTCCAAAGTGGTTGAACAAGTTTACACTCCCACCAACAATGCAGTAAGGTTCCCTTCTGTCCACATCCCCTCCAGCATCTGTTGTTATTAGAGTTCTTGATTATAGCCATTCTAACTGGAGTGAGGTGGTATCTCAATGTTCTTTTGATTTGCATATCTTTTATGGCTAGGGAGGTGAACAATTCTTCATGTGTCTACTGGCCATCCTTCTTTCTTCTTCAGAGAAGTTCTCACTTCAAGATTTTAGTCCACTTATTAATTGGGCAGTTGATGCTTTGAGGATTTGTTGGAGGATTTAATTTTTTGAGTTCTAAGTATATTTTAGATAGGAGATCCTTGTCCGTTGTATGGCTAGTGTGGGCCTTCTATTGATCTTGCTAGCTAAGTCCTTTGCCAAGCAGAAGCTCTGCAATTTCATGCAATCCCATCTGTCCAACCTTTCTTTGATTTGTTTTGTTTCTGGGTCTCTATTAAGAAAATATTTTCCTGCACCAAGGAAACCTAGGGTTCCTCCTGTTCCATACTGTAATGTTTTCATTGTTTGCTTTGATACTGAGATCTTTGATCCATTTGGAGTTGATTCTGGTACAGGGTGACATATAAGAATCTAGCTTTAATTTTCTACAAATGATTAACCAATTTTGCTGGCACCATTTACAAAAGAGTCTGGCTTTCTTCCATTCTATTTTTTAGCTCCCTCATTAAAGATTAGATGGCTATAGTTCTGTCGGAACACTTCTGTGTTCTCATTTCTATTCCATTGGTCCTGATGTCTTTCCTTGTGCCTGGACCAAGCTGTATTGATTACTATGGCTTTGTAGTAGAGTTTCAAATTTGTTATTGATATTCTTACAACACTGTTCTTTCTATTCAGGATCGTTTTTGCTATTCGAGGTCTTTTATTGTTGTGTATGAATTTTTTGATTGTCTTTTCTATTTCCTTGAGAAATTAGGTTGGAATATTGATAGGAATCCTGTTGAATTGGAAGATAGCCTTGGGAAATATTGCCATTTTCACGATATTGCTTCTGCCAATCCAGGAGCATGGGAGTTTTTATCACTTTCTAAGTTCTATGTTGATTTCCTTCTACAGGTTTGTAAAGTTTTCATCATAGAGGTCCTTCAGTTCTTTGTTTATAGTTAAGTTCTAGGTATTTTATTATTTGTGGAGCTATTATGAACAGAGTTTCTTTCCTGATTTCAGCCACGCTTTTTTCAAGGTTAGCATACAGAAAAGCCATTGATTTTTGAGAGTAAATATTATACACTGTTACTTTGCCAAAGTTTTGAATCAGCTCGAGTAATTTGACAATGGAGTTGGTGGGATTCATTAAATACAAGATCATGTCATCTGCAAAGAGGGAGAGTTTTACTTCTTCTTTCCCTATTGGGATCTCTTTTATGTTTCCATCTTGTTTTATTGCTGAAGCTACGCATTCTAATATTAGATTGAAGAGATATGGAGAGGGTGGACATCCTTGTCTCATTTCTGAGTTAAGAGGAAATGGCTTGAGGTTTTCTCCATTAAGAATAATGCTGGGTATTTTATTTTTTGTGGGGCTATTACAAATGGAGTTGCATTCCTAATTTCAGCCCCACTTTTCTCATTGTTGGCATACAGAAAAGTCATTGATTTTTTAGGGTTAATTTTATACCCTGCTACTTGCCAAAGTTTTGAATCAGTTTGAGTAATTTGGGAGTGGAATCTATGGGATGCTTTAAGTACAAGATCATGTCATCTGCAAAGAGGGAGAGTTTTATTTCTTTTTTCCCTATTTGGAACTCATTTATGTCTGCAACTTGTCTTATTGCTGTAGCTAGGCATTCTAATGCAAGGTTGAAGAGAAGGGAAGAGTGTGGACATGCTTGTATTGTTCCTGAGTTAAGAGGAAATTGCTTTAGTTTTTCACCATTAAGTATAATGCTGGCTGTAGGTTTGTCATATACAGACTATTGTGTTGAGGAATGTTCCATGGATTCCTAATTTTTCCAAAACCTTCATCATAAAGGGGTGTTGGATCTTGTCGAATGCTTTTTCTGCATCTATTGAGATAACCATGTGGTTCTTATCCTTGCTCCTGTTGATGAGATGAATAATATTAATTGATTTACGTATATTGAACCAGCTTGGCATCCCTGAAATGAATCCTGTTTGATCATGGTGTATGATTTTTTGGATAAATTGTTGAAGTTGATTGGCCAAAATTTTGTTGAGAAGTTTTGTATCAATGTTCATCAAAGAAATGGGTCTATAGTTCTCTTTCTTTGATGAGTCCCTGCCTGGTTTTGGGATGAACGTTATGACGGCTTCATAGAATGTGTTCGGTAGTGAACTTTCTCTTACAATTTCATTGAAGATTTGGAGGAGTATTGGTGTGAGCTCAGCTTTGAAGTCCTTGTAGAATTCCGTTTTAGAACCATCTGGTCCTGGACTTTTCTTAGCTGAGAGGTCTCTTATTGCTGTTTCTATTTCAATGCTTGATATGGGCCTGTTAAGATGGTTTGACTCATCTTGGTTTAGTTTGGGCATGTCAATATTTTCTAAGAAAAGGTCCATTTCTGCCAAGTTCTCAAACTTATTAGCATAAAGTTTTGAGAAGTATTCCTTAAAATGTTCTGAATCTTGGTTGTTTCCGTGGTGATGTTTTCATTCTCCTCTCTGAGTTTATTTATTTAGGTGTGTTCTCTTCTTTTTCTGATAACATTTGCTAAGGGCCTGTCAATTTTTTTGATTTTTCGAAGAACCAACTCTTTGTTTTATTGATTCTTTCTATCGTTTTTTTGATTCTAATACACTTAATTCTGATTTAATTTTAATTATTTCTTTCCGTCTACTGGATTGGGGTTTATTTTGTTGCTCTTGTTCAAGGAGGTTCAGATGTCTCATTAAATTGTTGGTTTCAGTTCTCTCCAATTTGTTGTTGTAGGAACTCAGAACTCATTTTTGTTGAACAGCATGAACTTTTGAATTTCCTTTCTAATCTCTTCCTGGACCCACTTGTGATTCAGCAGTGTGTTTTCAGCCTCCATGGGTTACCAGACATTTTTTGGTGGCTTTTGGAGTTGAGATCTAATTTTATTCCCTTGTGGTCAGAGAGAACGCGAGGTATAGCTTCAATGTTTCTGAATTTGGACAAGTTTGCTTTGTGGCCTACAACTGGGTCTATTTTGTAAAATGTTCCATGTGCTGCTGAGAAAAAATGTGTATTCTGCTACTGGGTGAATATTCAGTAGATGACTGTTAAATCTAGTTGATTTATGCAGTTGTTTAGATCTTCAATAGCCATATAATGGACAAGGGTCTCATATCTAAAATATATTTGGAACTCAAAAAATTAAATCCCCCAACAACAAATGCTCAAAGAAACAACTGCCCAATAAATAAGTCGGCTAATGACTTAAAGAGAAACTTCTCTGATGAAGAATGAAGAATGGCCAATATACACATGAAGAAATGCTCAACCTCCCTAGTCATAAAAGAAATGCAAATCAAAATAACATTGAGATACTACCTCACCCCAGTTAGAATGGCAAAAATCTAGAACTCTAATAACAACAGATGCTGGAAGTGATGTGGACAGTAGGAAACCTTACTTCGTTGTTGGTGGGAGTGTAAACTTGTTCAAACACTTTGGAAACTAGTATGGAGGTTCCTCAAAAACTCCACATAGGGTTCCCCTATGATCCAGCAGTCCCACTTTTGGGCATTTACCCAAATGTTTACAAACAAGACCACACTAAAGCTACCAGCACAAGTATGTTCATTGCAGCATTATTTACTATAGCTAAGCTATGAAACCAACCCAGATGCCCCTCAGTAGATGAATGGATCAAGAAAATGTGGTATATATACACAAAGGAATTCTATGCCTCCATCAGAAAGAATGACATTGCCCCATTTTTAGGATATGGAAAGACTTGGAACAAATTATATTAAGTGAAGTAAGCCAAGCCCAAAGAAACATAGGTCCCATGATTTCCGTTATTTGCAATATCTAGTATATGTCTGAGTCAAGCAGAATAGGCCAGATAATGGGATGTAGGAAAATGAACCCTAAGATATGTATTTTAAATATTTTTTTCCTTTCATGCATTTGTTTCTAACGCAATTATAAGATTATTTCTTTTTTGCTTTGTATGTCCCTCCCCCACAGTATAACCCCTGCTTTCACTGTATTTGATGACGGTATAATTTGTGGAGGGGAAGGGGAAAACAAGTCGTTTAAATAAGGATATAGGTGGACCTTTTGCAATAATGAGAAGTACAAGTTGTCATGTCGAAAACGAACTTTACAACTTGGGGGGTGCAGGATTGGATGGGGAGGGAGGGAGGATGGGAAGAGATGGGAAGGGTAAGCAAAGTAGAAGGCTACAATGCTTGATAAGAAATGTACTCACTATCTTGCCCATGTAATTGTAACCCCTCTGTACAGTATTTTCACAATAAAAAATACAAATTAAAAGAAAGAATAATGCTGGCTGTAGATTTGTCATATACTGCCTTTATTGTTTTGAGGAATGTTCCTTATATTCCTATGTTTTCCAGAACCCTCATCATAAAGGGGTGTTGGACCTTGTCGAATGCTATTTTCTGCATCTATTGAGATAACCATGTGCCTCTTATCCTTTCTTTGTTGATGTGAAGCTTTATATTGATTTGCATATATTGAACATGGTTTGCATCCCTGAAATCAATCCTGTTTGATCATGGTGTGTGTTTTTTTGGATTAATGGTTGAAGTTGATTGTCAAAAATTTTGTTGAGAATTTTTGCATCAATGTTCATCAAAGAAATGGGTCTATAATTCTCTTTCTTTGATGAGTCCCTGCCTGGTTTGGGGATGTAGGTTACGATGGCTTCATAGAATGTGTTCGGTAGTGAACTTTCTCTTTCAATTTTATTGAAGATTTGGAGGAATATTAGTGTGTGCTCTGCCTTCATGGCCTTGTAGAATTCTGCTGTAAGTTCATCTGGTCCTGGGCTTTTCTTAAATGGGAGGTCTAATATTTTTGTTTCTATTTCAATGCTTGATATGGTTCTGTTAAGATGGTTTACCTCATCTTGGTTTAGTTTTGGCATTTCAATATTTGTGCCATGTTCTCAAACTTATTTCATAAAGGTTTGAAATATATTCCTTTATAATGTTCTGAATATTGGTGTTTCTGTGGTGATGTTCCCATTCTCATCTCTGAGTTTATTTATTTGGGTGTGTTTTCTTCTTTTCCTGATAAGATTTGCTAAGGGTCTGTAAATCATATTAATTTTTTCAAAGAATCAACTCTTTTTTATTCTTTTTCTGGTTTATTTGGAGTATAATTCTTGTAATTATTATTTAAATTAATTCTTTCTGTCTTCTGGATTGAGGTTTATATTGCTGATCTTTTTCAAGGAGGTTCTGATGTCTCATTAAGTTGTTGATTTCAGATGTCTCCAATTTGTTGATTTAGAAAATCAGCGCTGTAAACTTGCCTCTGAGCACTGCCATTGCTGTGTTCCAGAGGGGGTGGTAATTTGTGTGTTAATTTGTTTTGATTACCATAAACATTTAAATTTCCTTTCTAATCTCTTCCATGAACAACTGGTGATTCAACAGTGTGTTGTTCAGCCTCCATATGCTACAGGACTTTCTTTGGTGGCTTTTCATGTTGAGTTCTAATTTTATTCCCTTGTGGTCTGAAAGAATGCAAGGTATATCTTCAATGTTTCTGAATTTTGACGTTTGCTTTGTGACCTAAAATGTGACCTATTTTTGAAAATGTTCCATGTGCTGCTGAGAAAAACATGTATTCTGGTGCTGTTTGGTGAAATATTCTGTAGATATTTGTTAAATCTAGTGTTTTTCTCTTTGATTGTTCTCAGCCTGATCACACAATTCCTTTATTGCTCTTTTTCTCTTCTCAACCTGCTCATACAATTCCTGTATCAATCTTTTAGTAACCTCCTCACACTGTCGAGATTCCGGTATTAATCATGGGTTTCCCTTCTCTCTCTCCCTATCACGCTCAAACTGAGTCCTTTTCAGGATTTCAGTCTTTTAATTCACCATGTTTACCAGTATTGTTCATAAAACTTTCTTTGAAACCTCCTCTGTATTATACATTCACTATTCTCACCTGATTGTCATAAGAGGGTGTAAAGATACATTGAATTGCCATTTTCTTGTGTTTTTCCAGCTTGTTCTGCCCACTTGGTATGAAAGTAACACCAATTTTGTGCTAGAACATTATTTTAAGGCAAGCATCAACCAAAGTCCTGTAGTTGCACAGTCAACATGGCTGCAAATACATTCTAGTTCAACAGACACAATCTATTCAACATCAAACAACTATGAATTAAGTAGATAAGAACAGCAAAGAAGAATTTGGCAAACCAGAAATTATTAGTTTTAGGGAGAATATGTGAAAAAATAGTATTAGAGGGATGTGGAAAGGTAAAAAGAGAGTGAATTTTACCAAGTCCTAATCTCAGAGAGGGAAATGGATTGGACAGAATGATAGGAGAGAGATTGTTTTTTAAAAAGGAAAAAAATGGAAAAACAAAAATTTAAATTTAAAAAGTGAAATACAATAATTATTTAAGTTAAAAGAAGTTATATTGAGAGAAGAAAAGGTTAGAATGAGAGGAATGGAGGGATAGAAAGGAGATATGAAAAACTAAAAATAAAAATTCTTAAAATTATTTACTTGAAAATTATATAGCTATAAAGATATAATACTGCCGTTAAAATTTTAAGCCTAAGAGGTTGTGAATTGAGTAATAAATTTATATATTAAGTATGTACACAATGGGAGAAATGGTCTAATAATCAGCGATGGTTATATATCTGGGGATGAGCAGAACAGCAATTAGTTCGCACAAAAAAAAGAAGAAGGAAAAAAATTGAAAAGAATAAAAAGGACCAAATGTTCAAAAGGGGTAAAAAAAATGTACACACACACACATACACCTAAAATAAAAATTAGAGGGGGAAATAAAGATTCATAGAAAAAAATTTTAAAAATTAAAAAATTAAAAAAGGTACAAAAAGAGTTTTTTGATTTTTTTTTTGGGGGGGAGTGGGAAGGTCCTGTATCTCCCTTGTGTCCATGACCAGTCTTTTGGTTTAGTCTTTGGTCTACTTGTGCTTTTTGCTTTTCCTGTGGCTTGAGTGGTTTGTCAAGTCAGTTTGTTTGAGCAGACAGAAAAATGCTCTGATTGATCAATCTAGTTGATTAATCTAGTGGTGAGAGTGGTGTGTTAAAATCCCCTACAATTACTGTCTTGGATTTATATGGGATTTGAGGGAAAGTAGAGTTTCTTTGATAAATTTGGGTGCTCCATTGTTTAGCGAATAGATATTTAGAATTGTAATATCCTCCTGAAGGAGAGATCCCTTAATTAGTATGTATCGACCTTCTTTATCTCTTCTCACGAATTTTAATTTGAAGTCTATTTTATCTGATATTAGGATTGCATCTCCCGTCTGTTTATGCGGGCCGTTTGCTTGGTAGAGTTTGTTCCAGCCTTTAACATTGTAAATGTGTTTGTTTTTATGGGCAAGATGTGAGTCCTGAAGGCAGAAGACAGAAGGATCTTCTTTTTTAATCCAACTAGACAGTCTATGTCTCTTAATTGGAGAGTTAAGTCCGTTAATGTTGAGAGAAAGGACTGAGAGGTATTTGGGAGTTACTGCCATCTTATCCACCTTCTTCAGGGCTGTGAAAACTAGGTTCTTCCTATGGTTCTTTGATTCTCAGTTTGGGTGCAGTTTCTTGGCCTTTATTGTGGTCTTGTTGGTTTTCTATGTGTAGGACGTCTTTAAGAATCTTTGGAGGGTTGGTTTGGTGGAGATACATTGTTTCAATTTTTCCTTGCTATGGAAGGTTTTTATTTGAGCTTCAGTTATGAAGGAGAGATTAGGTGGGTACAGTATTCTTGGTTGATAGTTGTTTGTTTTTAGGGCATGGCATACATCATTCCAGGCTCTTCTTGCTTTGTCTATGCTGAGAAATCTGTGGTGATTCCAATTGTTTTCCCTATATAGGCAATTGATCTTTTCTCCTTGACAGCTTTAATGATCTTTTCCTTCCTCTGAATTGCTCCTGTGTGGATTATAATGTGATGGTGGGATGTCCTATTCTGGTCTGGTCTATTTGGAGTTCTAAAGACATCTTGTATCTGGTTAGGCCTATCTTTTTGCATTTTTGGGATGTTCTCTGCTAGGATCCTGTTAAACAAATATCTTAGACGATTAACTTCTGTTTCTAGGAGCTCCTCTACAAACATTATCCTCACATTAGGCCTTCTGATGGTGTCTTGGACTTGTCTTGGATGGTTGTATGTTCTTTCTCTGTAATATTAGGCTGTATTCAATTCCAAGATTCGATCTTCTGCATGGTCTAACCTGCTGTCAAGAGTTTCAACTTTCTTTTTTTATTTCTTTTCCTTCTAATTGTCAGCTTTGATGGTTTCAAATTCTTTGTTGAACCTTTGTTTTAGATCTTGTATGAACTTCTTTCCTTCCTTAATTTGGTGTTGTGTTTATTCTCAAATCTCTTAGTTGATTGGTTTTTGTTTCCTTGTACTCCCATTCCTTCTGTTGGTTTCCATTCAGCATTCCCTTTTTGATCTCCCTGACTTCCTTCAGCTGTTTGTTAATGGATTACATGAATGCCTTTAGTGATCTTTGTGTATTCTCATCCTGTTCTCTCAGTTCCTGTATTAGTCTTTGCTTAGCTTCCTCACGCTCATGCCATTCCTGTAGTTCTCCTTGAGTGTTTTCAGCCTGCTCATGCTATTCCTGCCTTTTCTCTTTGAGTATTCTCAAACTGTTCCAAAAATCCTGTATCAGTTTTTGAGTAGTTTCCTCACGCTCATGATATTCCTGTATATACCTTTGGATTGCCTCCTCTCTCTCCCTATCATGCTCATACAGAGTCCTTTGTAGGTTTTCAATCTTTTCCTGCATTGACCTTTTTTTTTGCCTCCTCTCTCTCCCTATCACGCTCATACAGATTCCTTTGTATGTTTAAGATCTTTTCATTTATCATGTTTGCCAGCAGTGTTTGTAGAGCTATTTGGGAATTCTCCTCTGGATTATTCATTATCTGTTCTGTTCCGTGATTATCATGAGTGGGAATTGAGATACAAGGACTTGCCATTTTTCTTGTGTTTTTCCGGCTTACTCTGCCCATTTGGGATGAAAATATCACGTTTTTTGAAAGAACACTACCTTAAGGCAAACATCAACCAGAGTCTGTATTTGCACAGTCAATATTCTGCAGATACAATCTAGTTCAACAGATACATCTATTCAACATCAAACAACGATATATTAATGTGCTACAATCAACAAAGAATTTGGTAAACCAGAAATTATTAGGGTTAGGGAGAGATGTGGGTAAAAAATAGGAATAGAATGATGTGGGAAGGCACAGGGAGAGTTAACTAAGTCCTAATCTCAAAGCAGGAAATAGTTTGGATAGGATGACAGTAGAGAGAGAGAAAAAAGAATAAAGAGAAAGGGAAAATATAGAGACCAGAAAAAAAACGAAAGTTAAAATTAAAAATATTATGCATATAGGAAAACAAAATATTCAATGAAGAACATGAATATAATGAGAGAAGGGGAGGGATATAAAGGAGATGTGAAAAACTTAAAAATAAAAATACTTAAAATATTATATAGGTATAAAGAGGTAGTACTGCTATTAAAGAATTTAAGTCTAAGATGTTTCGAATTGAGTAATAAATTTGTAGATTAAGTGTGTACACAATGGGGGATAAGGTCTAATAATCAACTACCGGTTTATCTGAGGATATGCAGAACAACAATTAAGTCACATAAAGAAGAAAGAAAGAGAAGAAAAGGTGAAAAGGATAAGAAAGAAAGAAAAAAGATCAGAAGTTCAGTAGAGGTAAACAAAAAAAAAATTTTAAAGAAAAAAACAAACGTACACACACAAATACCCCTAAAATAAAAATTATAAGAGGAAAAAAAGTTACTAGAAAACAATGTTTTTCAAAAAATTAAAAATTTAAAAAAAGTTTTGAAAAAAAATTTTTATAAAAGGTACAAAAAAACAAGAAAAAAAAAGTTATTTGATTTTTTTGGGAGGGGTGGGGGAAATCCTGTATCTCCCTTGTATCCATAGCCAGCCTCTTGTTGGAGTCTCTGGTCAGCTTGTGATATTTGATTTTCCTGTGGCTTGGTTGGTTTCTTGAGTCAGTTTGTTTGAACACGCAGAAAAATGCTTTGATTTACCCAGGATTTTGTGATCATACTCCTAGGTTATTTCAATGGGAGGGAGATCTGCTTTGAGTATCATTAAATAAAGAGATGGCTTTTTCCTCAAGTTTGGAGATGCTGTGTTGAGGCTAGGTTCTGGGTAGAGTTGAGGCCTTTCAGCAAACAGTAGCTTTTCCTGGGGGCTAGTTTGTGAGAAACTCACAGAGCCCAGCCTGTAGCTCTCAGGGTATATGTTTACAGAATTTCAATGGATTGTCAAGGCTGCTAAAGGGAGGGGTAGCCTCTGGTTCTGATTACCCAGTGAAGAAAGCCACTCCTGGGGCTGGCGCCCGAGCTGGGTGACTTTTCCCTGGGTGGAGCTGAGTCTAGCAGGTCACATTAGGTTCTTGTGACCTGCTAAATGACTCTAGTTTTCTTCCAAGGCCTCAGTTAGAGCTAGCAGCTCCGCCGAGCTTTGTCAGTATCCAAGATGAAGATCTCCGGTACTGGGGGGGGGTGGCATCCCTCCTCCGTTCCCTGAGAAGGGGTGAGGACGTTAGGCTTCTACTCACGCCCGAGTCATGGTTCCTGGGTCGTCTCTGACCTGGGAACTGCAGGATGAAGATGTCTGTTCCTGTCGGTTCTTGCTGGTGTTGAGTAGAATCCACTCACCACCGCGACTCGCTCCTTTGTCCCAGACTCTCTGTGTTTCAGGTATGGCGGGTACAGACGCCACTGCCACCACTGCTGCTGCAGTGGTGGCTGACGGCAAATGCTCAGATCTGTCTCCTTGCCTGGATTTTCCCTCTCTGGCCTAACTATCTGTCCTGTGATAGCACACTTGGTGTGATTCTCTGGCTTAGGACTGTTCACTGGAACTCTAAAACTGCTATGTGAATGCTTTTTTAGCCTCCAGCTTCTCCTCCACCATCTTCCTGGAACTCCTCCCTGAGTCTATATTCTTAACTACGGGTTGTATGTTATTTGATCTTTGCACAAGTTTGTTAGTAGATACAGAACACAGGTCATGGTTTTTCTATTTCAAATGGGCCATGAGAGATAGCTGGGCATGGTATGATAAACCTGTAATTCCATCACTTGCCATGCTGAATCAGAAGCATATTAAGTACAAGGCCGTCCTGGCTATGTAGTGAGATGCCACCTCAGAAGAGCAGAAAGTAAATAGCTCCTGACTATATAAGCCTTGGCAATTACTTTCTCATCTTCTGTGTCTACAAAGAGAAGCCTAAGACTCTTCAAGGCCAAAGAGAACGTATGACCCAAAAGACTTATCCAAAATAACTGGATACCAACTGTGTCAACTCATTCTTGGGCCAATATAGTGTCACCCTGAGGCACTCTTGAATAGTTGGGTCCATGTTCCCTCACCTTCTTTTCAGAAAGCGCCAGTTCAAAATCATCATTCCTAGAAATTAAAAGACATCAGTGATATTAGGATTTCCATTCCAGTGTATTTACAAGTCAGTGAATGCTTAGACATTGGCAACTATAAAATTAATTGACTAGCAATTGGTGCACAGTACCTGAAGACACTAATAGTTCATAGTATATATTCTGTGAATTAGAACTTATTGTTTGCTACCATCGCTGCAGCAGGTGCAGAACTAGTTGGGGGATGGCAGCAGCATCCTTGGCTCTAGCCCCTTGACCTCCGGAGTGCATCATGGAACCCAGCAGCCCTTCACAAAGGATGGGAGAAAATGGGGCCACCATAGAATTCTAGGCACCTCTGGTGTGGCATGAGACCGTCACCTCACTTCTGCATCCTGGCTGGATTAGTTGGAACCGCCTACCTGTGTCACTACACTACTGCTTCCAGTCTTGGTGGGTAGGGGCCATGTGCCTGTACTAACTCACTCCTGCTTCTGTTCTGGGTGAGTGGGGGCTTCATGCCCAGGTCACCTCACTCCTGCTTCCAGTCTAGGTGATGGGGGTCTTTGTGCCTGTGTTACCTCTCTCCTGTTTCCAGTCTGGGGGAGTGAGGGCCCAGTGTCTGTGTGACATCACTCTTGCTTCTTGTCTGCATGAGTAGGGGAGTAGGGGCTGTGGTGCGTGTGTCACCTCACCGCTGATTCTGGTCTAGGTGGGTAGGGGCCATGTGCCTGCACCACATCATTACTGCTTCCTGGCTGGATAAGTCGGGCCAGTGCCCTTCTCACCTCAATCGCGCTTCTGGTCTGTGTGAGTGGGAACCATGTGCCTACATTTCCTCAATCCTGCTTCAGGTCTAGGTGTGTGGGAATTGCGTGCCTGTCACCTCACTGCTGCTTTCAGTCTGGGTGAGTTGGGGAGTAGGGGCCATGTGTCTGCACCACCTCACTCCTTCTTCTGCTCTGGGCCAGTCCCACGGGCTCTGAGCTAATTACTCTCTCTAGATGTTGTTTACCAGCATGGACTGCAACCCATGCCAGAGGCTAGACTTTTCTAATTCTCATAGCAAAGCATGACATTAAGGGATGAGGATGGCACCTTGCTAGGTTTTAGAACTATGTTATAAAATTGTGTTTGTGTGAATGTGCACTAGTCTTGAGCCTTGAACTCAGGGTCTGATATTTATTGCTGAGTTATTTGATCAAGGTAGAGCTCTACTGCTTGAGCCACAGCTCAACATATGTCATTTCTTGTGGCTAATTGGGGATAAATGTCTCCCAGATTCTCCTGTCTGGGCTGGCTTTGAACACTGGCCTCGAATCTCAGTAGTTAGGATTTACAGGTGTGAGCTACTGGTGCCTCTATATTTACTTGATTGCCGTACAGAGAGAACTGTGCTTGGCAAGTGTTCTGAAGTAAAAAGAATTGAACTCTTCCAATAAGCAGTGGTGAAAATGTTCAGGTTCTAGCCCAACATTTATCTAATTCTACCAATTCAGGAAGGTGAAATATAAGAATTGCAAATAGCAATCAGTGTGTGGAGGACAGAGACCTTGAGACTATCTTTAATGAACTACCACAAACCCAGAAGTGGCACAGTAGATAAGTGGTAGAGCACCAAACTTGAGCAAAAACGCTCAGGTACAGCACTCAGGCTGTGACTTCAAGTCCGATAACCACAAAAACAAAACAAAACAAGAAAAAAGACCTGGGTTCATCAGTAGAAGTTTATCATTATAAATACCGCTTTCCCATTATATTTAGCTCTGTCATAGGTACATGAATCTTAGGGTATTTAGAAACTTGGTTAAAAATAGAGGAAGCATTGTGTGTGTGTGTGTGTGTGTGTGTGTGTGTGTGTGTGTGTGTGTGTGTGCGAGCGCGTGCGCGCGCGTGCATGTGCGGGTGCGTGTGTGCGTGTGTTTGCCATTTCTGAGGCTTGAACCTAAGGCCTTAATCTCTTGATTGGATTTTTTCCATCAAGGCTGGTACTCTGCCACTTGGTCCACAGTTCTACTCCCAGATTTTTTAATTGTTATTTGGAGATAAGGGTTTTGCATACTTTTCTGCCTATGGAGGCCAATTCTGGAATGTGATTATTTTGAATCATGAAATCAAAAATGTATGTGCAGATAGCTCTACTATAAGGCTGACTTACATTTCTTCAGGTATATATGTAGGATTCCTTGGGTGGAACTTCCACACTGGTTTCTGTTGGGCCAGCACTGATTCACTTAATTGCCAACATTGTGTAGGGTATCTTTCCCTACGTCCTTGCAAGTATTTCTGTTTTCTTTTTTAATAAGCATTCTGATTATGCAGACATGGAACTTCAACATAGATTTGATTTGCATTTCCTTGATTAGTAAAATGTATTACATAGACACCTATCTGTTTTTGGGAACGATCTAGTGAATTCACTTGCCTATTTATTTATAAGATTATTTGTTCATAGGATATTTCATTTTTTAGTCTATACATTCTAGATATTAAGATTTCTTCTGTTACTCAAAAGGCAAGAGTTTAGGCTTATTTTACTTAATCTTAATAAAAGAAAATTTGTGAGCTTCAAATTATTTAATGATGGATTAAAAAATGATCAGAAGGATGTGGCTCACATAGGAGAGTGCCTGCCAACAAGTATAAGTTCTGAACTCAGACTTCAGTGTCTACAAAAAATTTAATATATTTTATTATTTTAAAACAGTAAAAGCTAATCAGCTACAATTTCTCAAATATGTAAAGTTAAATATTTCACTATCCTGCATGATAAAACTATTGCAATTTTTACCACATACTAACAATTTTAGTTTTTATTTTTTCCTTGATAATCATTCAAGCTAGCAAAACTGAAAAAACATACAACTTTGGCCAGGTGCTGGTGGCTCATGTGTCTATTTCTAGCTACTCAGGAGGCTGAGATCTGAGGACTGCAGTTCAAAGTCAGCCTGGGCAGCAAACTCCGTGAGGCTTATCTCTAAATAGCCATCAGAACAATAGAAGTAGTGCTGTGGCTCAAGTGTAGAATGTTTCCTTGTGCTGAATAGCTGAGGGACTGCCCTCAGGCCCAGAGTTCAATCCCCACAACCAACAAAAAACAAAACAAAACAAAACAAAAATCCAAATGTGTTTAAAGAGGAAGAAGCTCCAAGTTTTTATTCAACTTTTTTTTAATGTTTGTGGCATTTCATTGGGTAGAAAGTGAACAGCTTATATATATCATTTTGATAAACTTGCTACTACGTGGTTGCTTTTCTCCCATTTATAATTTCATTCATCTAACATTGTTGAAGATGAAAAACCCATCAAGGACAAGACATTTGGCAAAACTGGTAAGTTCAAATGACTATTAATTTCTACTTTGGCAAAGAAGCTGTGATTTTCCTTCCCTCCCCAGGATTTGAACAATGAAAACAACTGTCTTGATTTTTCCCAAAAGTGAGGAAGACAGCTCATATTCAAATAATTAGAAGATAATGAAAAGAACGTTTAGGACACACAATATATTTAATTTTGAACCTTCCTTTCAAAAATCTTCCAAGAAACTTAGAAAACTTTGATTATAGATATTTATATCAAAGAGCTGACTGCAGGTGCCTCATACCTATAATTTGCTACTCAGAAGAATGAGATCTGGGATTGAGATTGGAGACAGAGTGGAAAAGCAGTAATTGCATGGATGTTCCCTACTGTTAGATCATATGTCTCTTCCTCCCATCCTCAATGTGAAGCTGTCTCCCCACATCACCATCCTTCTGATTCATTGACATCATCATTGTGATTTCTGGTTTTCTCCTTCAGCATGAAATTTGCATGGAGTAGGCCATTTGCAGCTGTATTCTCATCTGTTTCTCCAGTTGCCTACAACAGTGCCTGGTCCTTTGTGCTTAGTAGCCTTGTGAGGAGATGAACCTGCTCTGCTCATGTAATCTCAGAATTCAGTTAGGAAAGCTCATCCAGCTGTGGTCTTGTGGTTAATAGTAATATTTTTCTAATTATTTTTTTCCTCCTTGTGTATCTAAGTCCACATAAAGGTGAGATCAGTGGCTGACACCTATCCGTTGTGATGGCAAAGTTGGCTGTAACATCATAGAAGTTTATTGTGAAGCTGTAGGAAGACCCATCCACCAAAGCACCTAAAATGGCAGGCTTCCCAGTCCAGGAATACATTTAACAGCTCTATAATCAAACTTTCATTCACTCTCTGCTGGATTGAGACTTAGCATTTCCCTTTCCTATTTAAAATAAAGAAAAATTCAAGACATGCCTTTTCTGATATGTCATTGAATTATTGAATTGTGTCTCCAAACAAAAAATAAGAATGCCATTAGTGGAATGTAAATATAAGGCAAGGAAAAAAACAAGCATAAAAGTTCCTAGGGAAAAGATCAAAAGTGGCAGCTGTGCAAAATTTGGTTCTTAAAACAAGGATGGTCTTCTCACACCAGTAATCCTAGTATAATATAAGCTAATGAAAGTTTTCTTTTTGTGCCAGTCCAGGGGATGTAACTTGAAGCCAGAGCTCTGAGTTCTTTTGCTCAATGCAAGCAATTTACTACTTGATTCATACCTCTACTTCTACTATATTTAGTAATGTAGTGGAAATAAGAACTTCCTAGACTTTTCTGCCTGTGCTGGCTTCAAACTGTGATCCTTGCTGTCAGCCTCCTGAGTCAGATTACAGGTATGAGCCACCAGTACAAAGATAAAGTTATTTTTGTGAGATATAAAAATTTACTTATATGAGATATATAAAGGAACATAAACAAATGAAACATTAGAACAACAGAACTGAAACAAGTTATAAAAAGGACATAAAAAGATGAACACCAAGGCCCCAAGTTCAAGCCTCAGTACCAGCACAAAAGATATAAAGAAGTGTAGAAGAAGAGAAGGAATAGACAATGACAGAGTTTTAAATTAATCAATCACTGGTGGCTAACACATGTTGTATTAACTACATAGGAGGCTAAAGTCAGAAAATACCTTTTAAAGGCAAGCCCAAGAAGGATAGTCCATTGGCCATTTTTGTGTGAGCCAGTCATGAGGATTGAATTTGTTTTACTTTACTCAAGGCTGGAGTTCTATCAATCTCAGCTTATTGGTGGAATCACTATCAGCTAATTGGAGGTAAAGAGTCTCATGGAATTTTCTGTGTAGGCTGGCTTCAAACTGTGATCCACAGATTTCAGCTTCCTGATACATTCTGTGCTTTGCATGAGACTCTTATTTCCAATGAACCACCAAAAAGTAGAGAAAAAATCCTGGAGGTTGAGCTGTGGCTCTAATGGCAGAAATGAGACAATGATTTCTGGGACAGCACCCACACCTTGAGATCAAACTCCAGAACCAGCACACACAAGAATAAAATAAATAAATGAAAACAAAGGTATAAGAAGAAAAGGGAGAGCCAATTGCAGAGTTGAAAATGAACAAAACTGAGGTAGCTTACACTTGTTATTGTACTTACACAAGCGTCTCACATCTGAGGATCAGTGTTCAAGGCCAGCCAAGGCAGGGGAGCCCATGGACTTAACTCTAATTAGGCAACTACAGTTTTATTTAAAAAGCTCCAAATTGTGCTGTGGCTTACACATTACAGGGCTAGTATTAAAAATGTACTTGGATGGGGCTGGGAAGGTGACTGAGTGGGAGAGTGCTTGTCTTGCATGCACGAGGCCTGGGTTTAATTCCATAGCACCACATAAGCATGAAAAGCCGGAAGTGGCACTGTAGCACAAGTGGTACGTCTTTAGCCTCAAGCTGAAGAGCTGAAGGAAAGTTCCCAGGCCCAGAGTTCAGGCCCCACAACTGGCAATAAATAAATAAATATAAAAATAAGGATACAGCTGAACCCATTGCAACAATCAATGAGATGAATAAGACATTATGTTGAAAAAATTTTTACCACTTTGGTGCAGGGTGTCAGGGGGACAGTGGTGGGTTGGAGAGATAGAAAGGGATGGCAAGAGCAAACAAAGGAGGCAAAAATGCTTGATAAGAATATACTCATTACCTTGCTTATGTAATTAATTGTAAGCCCTCCATACCGTATTTTCAAAATAAAAAGAAGAAAATAAAATAAGATAGACGAGAAAAAAATTACTGGGACAATACCTAGGCTCTGATTTATAGCCCCAAGCTGAGTATACCTATGGAAATAAAAAATAGAAATTAAAAATATATCGGAAAAATCCAATTAAATTTTCAAAATGAGCCATGAGATTTTGTTTCATGTGTGTAATCCTACATTCTAAGATAGATGAAATTTGAGGGTTATGGTGTCTCATCTTCAAATCACCAGCAAAAAACAAAACAGAAAAAACAGAAGTGAAGCTGTGATTGGAGTTGTAAAGCACCAGCCTTGAGGGAAACAGCTATGAAACAGTGCCATGGCTCAGAGATCCAGCCTCAGGATCACAAAAAATGGTAATAAGCAGAGAATCTGGGGCTGGTGACCCATGCCTGTAATTCTAGAACCTCAGGAGGCTGAAATATGGGGATCCAGTGCAAAGGCCAACCCCAGCAGTAAAGTCTAGCAAACAGTTTTTTCTGGGCCATCCTGGTGCTAGAACTATACTATGCCCAGGTTTTTGGCACTTAATTGGAGGTAAGGCTCTTAGACTTTCCATCTCAGGATGGCTTAGAACCATGATGATCAGACTTCAGCCTTCTGAAACAGGACAGTCCTTGCATGAGTTCTAGCTCCAACACCAGCATACACAAAACAATGAAATGAATAAAGGTAAAGAAAGGTAGAAGAAGAGAAGAACCAATAACCGTGGCTTCAATTAGCCAATCAACCAATCATTGGTGGCTCATAACTGTAATTCTAGTTACTCAGGAAGCTAAAATCTGAGGATAATATTTAAAGGCCCAACGAACTAGGAAAGTTCATAAGACGTGTGTGTGTGTGTGTGTGTGTGTGTGTGTGTGTGTGTGTGTGTGTGTGAGTCCTGCTGCTTGAACTTGTACTTTTTTTTTTCAAGGCTCTACTAATCTCAGCTTTTAAGTGGTTATAATTGGAGATATCAGGGACTTTCCTGCCCAGACTGGTATAAACTTTGCTCCTGTTTGTAGCCTCATGAATCTGGTCTGGCTCTACATGATACTCATTTCTAATGAAAAACAAAAACAAAAAAATAAAAACCTGGAATTTACTTGTAGTTCAACTGGCAGAACTGGGAAAAAACACCCAGACCCTGAGTTCTAGCTGCAGGACAAGCAGAGAAGAAATAAAAGAAAAGGAGGATACAAGTACAAAAAAAAAGTCAGTGACATTGGTTGAAATGAATCTAAAATTGTTTGCTCACACATGGTATAAGAGGTACTCAGGAGCATGAAATCTAAGGATCACGCTTCATGACCAGCCCACGTAGGAGAGTTCATTAGACTCATAGATCTAATTTGCACCAAAAATAAGCTACAATTTGTACTTTGGCTCGTGCAGTTGAGTGGTAGTTTAAAACAGAAAGCTTGGAACAGTATCTAATCCCTAAGTTGAAATCCTATACACACATTTCAAAAAAACAAAAAAGCACAAACTAAAAATGATGGGTAAAGAGAAATGTAAAGTTTCAAGATGAGCATGCATTTTGGTTCATATGTTTATTCCTAGATATTCAAGGTTCAAAGAAAGACTGGCCAAAAAAGTACATGAAACTCATTCCCAACTACCCAGTGTAGATATGATTGTAGTTGTAAAGCATTGTATTTGGTTAAAAAGCTAAAAATTAACCTGAATGTTGTCCCAGAGATCAATTTCTAGTGCTAAAAAATTTGTAGGAGAAGAAAGGGCAACTGTATATTTAAACATAAGCCTGGTGCTTGGTGATAATGGCTGTACTCCTTCTCAAGAGGCAGAAATCTGAGGATCAAGTTTCAAGGTCAGCCAAGAAGCAAAGTCCCGGCAAGCTTGTGTATAGGTGTGTATATTTGTGTGTGTGTGTGTGTGTGTGTGTGTGTGTGTGTGTGTGTGTGTGTTTGTATGTGTGATGTGTGTGTTTCTGTACAATCCTTTGCTTAATGCCCTAGCATTCCCAGATTTTGGGTGTTGACTTGGAGATGAAAGTGTCATGGACTTTCCTGCCCATGCTGGCTTTGAAACATGGGCCTCAGATTTTAGCCACCTGATTTAGCTGGAAGTTGAGCTATGGCTTAAGTTGCAGAACTGGGGAAATATTTTCTGGGACGGCACCTAGATCCTGAATTCAAGCACCGGGACATGCACAGAAGAAAAAAGAAGAGTAGAAGTAACCAAGGAAGAGCGAGTGACAAAGGCTTAAATGAGTCAAGCATTGGTGGTTCATACATGTTCTAGTAGCTATTCAAGAGGCTGAACTCTGAGGATGATGGTTCAGGCCAGCACAGGCAGGAGAGTCCATGAAACTATTGTGTGTAATTAATCACCTCCCAAAAAAGGGCCAAAAATTATGGTGTGACTCATGTAATAGAGGATAGCATTGAATAAAAACTTCTGGGACAGAATAAGAGCCCAATTTGTAGACCAGGAACAGCACACACATGCAAAAAAAAAGAATAAAGCAAAGCAGGTAGAGGCAAGCAAATATTAAAATTTTTAAATGACACAAGGTTTGTTGGTCCTCTGAGGATTGTGGTATCAAGTAAGCCTGGGCATGAACATGCTTGAGATGCTTATTCCAGCTATCTAGCACAAAGCCCTGAGCTGGACTCAAGGTGGTAAAGCAGCAGCCTTTATTTAAAAAGCTCAGAAACAGTCTCCAGTGCCAGAGGTCAAGCTGCAGGACCACTAAAATTTACAAATAAAACACAATAAATAAAAAGGAGAGTGGAAAAAGAGAGACTGAAATCTGAGGATCACAGTACAAAGCTAACACAAGTAAGAAAATCCATAAGATTTTCTCTGTGTGTGTGCATCTCTGTGCCATCCGGTGGCTTGTATGTGCCATCCTTGAACTTGTGCTGGTTTGGTCAAGGCTAGAGCTCTACCACTCCCAGCTTTTCAGTGGTTAATTGGAGGTCATAATCTCATGGATTTCTTTCCAAGGCTGGCTTGATTCATGATAGGCTTTGAATCAGACTATTATGTCCAATTAATTGTCAAAAAGAAAAGAAAGAAACCTTGGAATTGAGTTATGGCTCAAGTGGCAGAATTGGGCAATCACATTCTGGGATAGCAACCAGGTCATGAATTCAAGCCCCAGGACAATCACAGAATAATTAAACAATAGGAGGGTAGAAGTGCAGAAGGAAGATCAAATGACAGAGGTTTAAATAAATCAAGCATTGGTAGCTCACTGATGTTCTATCAGCTACTCAGGAGGATGAAATCTTAGGACAGTTGAAGATCAGCCCAGGTAGAAGAATCCATGATATTCTTATGTCTCATTTGCCACCAAAAATATGCCACGAGCTGTGCTCTGGCACATGTGGTAGAATGCTAGTCTTAAACAGAAAGCTCTGGGACAACACACATGCCCTGGTGCTGAAGCCCTAGCATAGACACCTACAAAAAGAAAGAAAAAAAGAGCACAAATTATAAAAGATGGGAGAAAGTGAAAATAATTTCAAAATGAGCCACGGTTGTTGGTTTATTTGTGTATTCCTAGCTACTCAGAAAGTTGAAAAATGAGGATCACAGCTCAAAGCCAGCCTGGGGAGGAACATGCTGAAATTCTTTTCTCCAACTACCCAGCAAAAGCTGGAAATGAAGGTGTGATAGTAGTTGTAAATTACTGAAATTCCATGAAAAACCTGGGAAACAGTACCCAGGTATATAATTCAGCCCAAAGTTGGCCAAAACAAAACTGAAAGAAGAGCAGAAATGACCATTTGAGATTTAAATATAAGCTTGGGTTTGATGGTTCCTGCTTATCATTTTAGCTCTTCAAGAGGCTGAAGTCTGAAGATACCACTTAAAGGCCAGCCCAATCAGGAAAGTTCATGGGGCTTTTTTTCTTTGTGTGCCAACCTGTGGCTTGAATTCATGTAGGAGCTCTACCACTCCCAGCATCTTGGTAGTTGATGAAAAGAGTCTCATGGACTTTCCTGCCCAGGATGGCTTCAACTTAAATCCTCAGGTTTCAGCCTTCTATGTCTTTCTGGGCTTTACATGAGATTCTTATCTCCAATTAACCATCAAAAGGAAGAAAAATATAACCTGGTGATTGAGCTGTAGCTCCAATGGCAGAAATGAGAAAATAATTTATGGGACAGCACCCAGACCTTGATATTAACTTCAGGACCCACACACACAAAGAATAAAATAAATAAATGTAGAGAATATAGGAGAAGAAAGAGCCAATTTCAGAGTTTAAAATGAGCTAAGCATAGGTGGCAAACACCTTTGATGGTATCCACTTGGGAGACTCAAATCTGAGGATCACATTTGAAAGCCAGCCCAGGTAGGAGAATTCCTGGAATCAAATCTAAGTAGCTACTTATAACAAAACAAAACAAAATAGCCACAAGTTGTGCTGTAGCTCATGTCTTGGTGTGCTAGTCTTCAATTAAAACCTCTGGGGCTGCACCTGGGCTGATTTGTAGACCCAGGACCAGCATACATAGAAACAAAAATACAAATAAAAAGTTGTAAGAATTGCTGGGAATGTGGCTTAGTGATACAGTGCTTGCCTAGCATGCTTAAATACCTGGCTTTGTTTCCTCAGTACCTCATAAATAGAAAAGACTGGAAGTGGCACTGTGGCTCAAGTAGTACAATTCTCACCTGGAGTAACAGAAGTTCAGGGACAGTGCCCAAGGCCTGGGCTAGGACTAGGAAAAATAACGGTGTGAGAAAATCCAATTAAAATTTCAAAATGAGCCATGCATGAGTTTTTGCTCAATATGTGTAATCTTAGTGACTCACAAGCCTGAAATCTGAAGGAAGGTGGTTGTTTACAGCCAGCCTGGACAGGGAAGTGCCTAAGTCTCCAAATAGCCAGCAACAAACAGCAGAAATGAAGCTGTGGTTGTAGTTATAAAGCACCAGCCTTGAGAAAAACCTGTGAAACAGTGCCCTGGATCACAGATCAAGCCTCAGGATCACAATAAAAAATTAACTGGTTGGAAGTAGAGAACTTAAGACTGTCGGCTCATGTCTGTAATTCTAGAAATGCAAGTCGCTAAAATTTAAGATCCTGTGTAAAGGCAAACCTAATCATGAAATTTCAGGAGACTGTTTTGTGTGTGGCGCCATACTGGGTATAGGTTTTTGTTGGTTGATTGGAAATAAGAGTTTCATGGATTTTCCTGTGCAGGCCGCTTTCAAACCATGAAGGACAGATTTCAGCCTCCTGAATCAGGCCAGGCCTTGCATGAGTTCGATCTCCAAGACCAATAAACACAAAAATAATGAAATAAATGAAAAGAAGGATAGAAGAAGAGAAGAAAGAACAAGTAACAGAGGTGTCAATCAGCCAATCATTGGTGGCTCATATCTTTCATTCTACATACTCAGGCTGAAATTTAAGGATACTGTTTAAAGCTCAGTTCAGGTATAGGTGTTCATAAGATGTGTGTGTGTGTGTGTGTGTATGTGTGTGTGTGTGTGTGTGTGTGTGTGTGTGTGTGTGTGTGTGTGTGTGTGTGTGTGTGTGACTACTCTCAGATTGTAGTGGTTAATTGGAGAAAAGAGTGTCATGGACTCTCCTCAATTTTCAGCCTCCTGAATCTGGCCTAGCTCTACATGATTCTCTTCTCTCCATTTAACCTCCCCCCAAAAGCAAAATGTTATGGTTGGTCCCATGTATGTCGTGAGACAGCATCTGAGCTTCAATTTCTACTCCCCGGACAAGCAAAAATGAAAAAAGAATAAGAAAAGAAGGTGGAAGCAAGCACATATTAAAGATTTAAAATGACCCAAATGTTGCTGGTCATATGTGTAATCCTCACTACACAAGAGGCTGACAACTGAGGATTGCAGTGTCAAGTCAGCCTGGGAAAGAATGTGCTTGAGATTCTTATCTCCAGCTACACAGCACAAAGCCTTGAGCTGTTGCAGAGATGGTAAAGCACCACCCTTGAGTGTAAAATGTAAGATATAGGCCCCAGAATCAGAGGTCAAACCACAGAACCAATAAAATTTTCAGAAAGAGGATGAAGAGATATTGAAATATGAGAATCATTGTTCAACGCTAGCCCATGCAAGAAAGTCCATGAGGCTTTGTTTTCGCATCTGTGTACCATCCTGAGGCTTGAACTTATTCTGTTTTGTTCGAGGATAGAGCTCTACTACTCTCAGCTTTTCAGTGATTGATTGGAGCTAAGAGTCTCATGGGCTTTTCTGCCCTAGTAGGTTTGAACCATGATCCTCAGATTTTAGCCAAATAATTCGTGCTGGGCTTTGCATAAGACTCATCTATTAACTATCAAGAATTGAAGAAAACCTGGAATTGAGCTGTGACCCGAATGCAAACTGGAAAATCACTTTCTAGGACAGCACCCAGAGCTTTAGTTCAAGCACTAAGACAAAACAAGTATAGCCACATGGTACACTTTGGCTCATGTGGTAAGCCACTAGTCTTGAAGAGAAAGCTCTTGCATTGTATCCAGGCCCTGATTTGTAGCCCCAGGGCTAGCACATATACAAAAATTAAAAACAAGAAAAAATTTAAAAAGACAAAAGGGGGAAAACATATTAATATTTTCAAATACCGATGGGTTTGTGGTTAATGTGTATAATTGGAGCACCTCAGAAAGCTGAAATTTGAGGATCATGGTTTGAAGCCATTCTACCCAGAAATATATATTAGAAGTTTATGTCCAATAAGCAAAACTAAGCTAGAAGTGGAGCTGTGGTTGAAGTTGTATAACATCATCCTTGGGTCAAAAAGCTAAGAAACAGAAGGGCACTGGTGGCACTAGCCTGTAATCCTAGCTACTCAGGAAGCTGAGATATGAAGATCATAGTTCAAAGTCAACCGGAGTAGGAAAGTTCATGAGACTCTTATCTCCAGTAAACCACCAGAAAACTGGAAGTGGTTCTGTGGCTCCAGTGGTAGAGTGCTTGCTTTGAGCTGAAGAGCACAGGGACAGCACCCAAAGCCCAGAGCTTAAGCCCCAGGAACAACAAAAAGAAAAACAAAAACAGCAATATTAAAATAAGTCAGTGGTTGGTTGCTCATGTCTGTAAATCCTAACTACCCAGGAGACTGAAATCTAAGGGCTGCAGTGCAAAGCCAGCCCAAGGAAAAAAGTCCATGAGACTTGTTCATGTAATTACCAGTACTAGAGCTTGAATTGCCCTGTTTTACTCAAGGCTATAGCTCTACTACCCACAGTTTTTTGGTGATTAATTGGAGATAAGAATCTCAGACTTTGCTGCTCAGACTGGCTTCAAACCAGGATCCTCAGATTTCAGCCTCCTTAGTTGTGCTGAGCATTGCATGAGACTTTTCAAATGAATGAAGCTGGAAGTTGAGCTGTGGCTCAATTGGCAGAACTAGGCAAAACCTCTGAGACAGTGGCCAGTCCTTACAGGCAGAAAAAAAAAACTTTTAAAAATAAATAATAGTAGGTGTAATATAGAAAAAAATCAAAAACCATGTTTAATATGATGCTAAGGAAAATTATGTTTCTTTGTAAATGTGGCAAATGAGAAAGTACGAAGTTTCAAAATGACATACTGAGTAAAGGAAATAGGAAAAATTTTAAAGTTCATGTAAATATTAACTACAAGCTGACATGACCATATTATAATGTGATCAGAAACTTATCTCTCACTTGTAATTGCTTACAAATAATTGTCCCTGCACTTTCAGCATCTACCATGGGGATTTAGACATGACCTACCTATGCATCCTTGACTGTGTAAGGATCTTCCTGCTTTAGCCTCTTGAGTTAGAACTGCAGGCATTTCCCTCATTTTAATATACGAGGTTTCCTTTAAAACTCAAAATTAATATTCAAATAATGGATTTCCTGTAAAGAATAACTAAACATCAGAGATCCACGAGAAATCCTCAGAGGAATATAATCAAAACAGTAGAAAAGGACCTACCAGTGAAGGTAGGTAACAGAAGGAAGATTTAGCATTTTTTGGATGTGTTGGAGGTTGAACACAGGGCCTCATACTTGATAGGTAAGTATAAAATTCAGTGAGATTAATTATATCCACACTGCATTGTAACAATTACCTCTATTTGTGAACTGTCTTTTAGATACTGATGGAATCCACACAATCATAGAGTAATGATAATTCCAATGTCCTGTCCCAGAAATTTTAATCTTACATTTTCTCTTATGAAATAGTTTAATCAATATGTTTCACATAAATAGTAGATTATTTTTGTATCCATCTGTGACAGATATATATTAATTGCAGCCTTTTTGTGGATAAGTCATAATCCATTTATGTATACCTAATATTTTATAAACTTGTTCATCTTATAGACACGCCAGGTATTTCCAACTTCTGACTATTCTGAACTTTGCTGTTATCATTGGTATATGAGCTATTAGTTTTTTTTTTCTTTTGTTGTTTTGGTTATGCAATGAGAAATGGAATTGCTGTGTAATGTGGAATTCTATGTTACGTTAGAAGAATGTGTCAAATTCTACCAAAATTTCTACATCACTTTTCATCAGCACAGAAATGTACAAATGGTCAATAAAATGTACAAAAGTATTTCAAATCTTCCACAACTGTGCCCTAAAGGATCATTTTTGTTTTTTACTTTTTACTTGTTTTTATTTAGGCCATGCAGCCCTGGAACTATGTAGCATTGTCTAGAGCTGAAGTGAGAACAATACCAAATGCTACTGACCCAGCCTCCAAAAACATTTAATCTGGTAGTCATTTTTTTCTAGAGATAACTTTTAGTGATTTTATGCATTTTTACTCTTTTAAAATAAGGCTTTGAATTTTAAAATGACTTATATAAAGTAACACCTATGTGTAGCTTCATTTTAATAAGATAAAAAGTTATTTTTGATTTTATTTTATTTTTTGTCGGTCGTGGGGCTTGAACTCTGGGCTTGTGCGCTGTCCCTGTGCTCTTCATCTCAAGGCGAGTGCTATACTGCTTGAGCCACAGTGCTACTTCCTGTTTTCTAGTGGTTTATTGGAGATAAGAGTCTCACGAATGTTCCTCCGTGGGCTGGCTTTGAACCACAATCCTCAGATCTCAGCCTCCTGACTAGCTAGGATTATAGGTGTGAGCCACTGGCCCTAGGCTGAAAAATTATATTTACAAAATATATGAAAGCACAAAAAAAGGTTCCCAGCAGGAAAAATCTTACAATCACAGTCTGATGCTGACCCAAGCAAAATCGTACAATAAGAGCTTATTTAAATAAAATGAAGAGCAAGGGCTGGGGGCAGGGGTCAAGGGGTAGAGCACTTGCTTGCCCAGCACCAGCCTCTCAATCAAAACTGTAGTCCTGCCAAGGAATAAAATAAAGTATTAAAACTTAAGGAAATGTACAGACAATAGGATGATGCATGACATAGAGGTACACAGCTGTTAACCCAAAACTTGGGAGACTAGGCAGCAGAATTATGAAGTTGACTTGGCTACATGATGAGACTGCATCTTAAAGAATAACGGAATAAAATTAAACAAACTATATTTTTAAAGACTAGGGTGTAGTTCAAGAGTAATTCAAGTAGTTTTGTATATGGAAGGAATTGATACAATCCACAAAAATTAAATGCTTTGATAACTACAACATTCAGTTTACACTGCAGTACAAGATGTCCCTTGGCTGGAATCCCTCCTGAGGAAACCTAAGGCAGTTGATTTACCTGTCTTCTTGGGGTTTTCTGGGCAAATAGAGTTTTCATTTCCATTTGTGGATCCCATTTACAACTCTTTCTTTTAGTAGACCACCTACAAATCTCTCCCATCTCAATAAGAGGCTTTCTGGCTTTCAAGTGAAGTTATCTTTGATATCTCTCAGCCCTCTCCTCCCCTTTGTCTTGAACTGCTCTGTTCCTGGGTCCACATTCAGCAGCTTGTTCTGACAAGAGTGGTAACTATTTTGCTAGCCACCTCTATCCACTGCCATCTCCTCCTCAAATTAGTCTTTGGTATCAGTATGAGTTTGATCAGAGGGTAAAGCCAGCCACGGCTGGCTTTGAACCATGATCATCAGATCTCAGACTCCTGAATAGTTAGGCTTACAAGTGTAAGCCAGCTACACCCAGCAATCATTTCTTTCTTCCAGGAAAATTTAGGTGGTGGAATAGCTCAGCAGCAAATACATTCGATAGCAACTGCCCCAGGGTGAACCAGATGCTCAGATCAAACCACTGACCTTGATATTGCCTTTGGTATCCAACAGGATGTTGTTGTACTTAATGTTTCAGTTTGTGATTCTGTTCTGGTATGGGCAGTGAACAGCACTTTCAATTTGTGTGAAGAGCCTCTTGGTTTCATCCTCATATAGGTGACAGGATCTTCAGATCCACCCCAGGAGGTATCCCCTACTGGCCAATTCCATGATGAAATACACATACTCTTCCTTCTCCATCACCTGGTACAACCTGTTGATGTGTTTGTGCCATACCGTCTTAAAAATGACCACCTCATTCTTTAACTGATGACTGGAGGACTCTCCCTTCAGGAATATTTTAACTGCCACTTTCATGTGTGTGAGGCACGGATGGGATAGCCTCACTTGTCCATTGGTACCATGGTTGATGAGCTCTTTCATCTTTTATTGTTTGATGATATCCTTCTTCAAGGATCTGGAGGAGGATTCTTTGTATTCTTCCATCCTTCTGCTATGATGGCAGGTAGCAAGTCTATCTAAAATTAACTAAATAAAATAATGGAAACCTCAGAAAAAATAAAAAGAAACACCAAAATCCAAACGACAACTCACCTCCCCAACCAAAAAAATCACGAATTTAGCTTTGAGTCAGTCCAGCGGGTCACCAATCAAGAGCTCCTAGAGGTGTTAAAAGACATAGGTTGGAGTACATTGCCTTCATATATACCTTCCATGACATCTCAAAATGGAGCTATCACAGCCAGGCATAGTGACATCATAGAGGAAATGGACCAATCAAAGTCTGAGCCAGTGAGGTCAGAGAAAAAGTGGACCAATCATAGCTTGCCAGCATTGATACTCTAGCTTATAGTCTTCAAAGACTGTTGCTAAGACTCCATGTGGGCTTGTGGTTGCTCTGGTCACTATTATGCCATTCCTGAAACCACTACATCAGTGGTCAAAATCCTCTGACCTTTTGGAAAACTCCTGAGTCTCATAAATTGCATCCGTGGAGACACTAGACAATAGCCTCCATTCTTGATGGTCACCTTATCTTATATCTTGTTCCAGCAATGACAAAGCAAAAAGGACTCCATCCAACTCAAGGGTAGCTTTCCTACAACTTGCTCTTGAGGGGACAAGGTCCAGCCTGGCTTTGAGCCACAATCTTCACCTTCCTGAGGAGCTAAGATTATATTCCTGAACCATCGTTAGGTACTTAACTCATCTCTCACATTTGGAGAAAGGATATATATTTGTTAGAAAGGTTAATAGGGATATAGGTGGAACCATTGCAACAATGAGATATACAAGTCATTATGTCAAAAAATGAACTTTAAAACTTTGGTGCGGGGTGGGGGGTAAGCAGGGAGAATTGGGTGGGGGGCAGGGGGAGGATGGGAAGGGATGGGAAGGGGAAACAAAGGAGGAGGCTACAATGCTTGATAAGAAATGTACTCATCTTGCCCATGTAATTGGAACCACTCTGTACAGTATTTTCACACTAAAAAAATAAAATAAAATAAGAAAGGTGGCTATTAGATATGTCCTCTTAGCACCTTAAATTTGTTGCCCTTGCTAATAGTTAATCTAGTTTCTGATAAGAAATTGTCATAATATTGTTGAAGATCACTTGTGTGTGATGAGTTGTGTGTCTGTGCTTTGGGAGGTATTCTGTCTTTGACTGTTTAATTAGAATGGCTTAGTGTGGACCTGTGTACTTACATTAATTGACTTCTTTAAGCTGCTAGATTCCTGCATAGAAGGGTTCATTCTTTCAATCAAATTTGGGAAGGTTTTGGTCATTATTCTGTCAAACAATATGTATTTCTTTTTTTCTCCCTGTACGTTATACATATATACATAATAAATTATACATACATTACATATTCACATTATATATGTGAATATACATATATGTCTACATATTTATTTTATATATACATATATTTATTTTTCACATAACTTCCACTTCTGTGATTGTTTATGTTAGGAAGTCTAGATTGATCCCAGCTACTCTGTCAGAGTTAGAGTTAGCAGTTTTCCTTTTTATTTCATGGTGAAAATATGCATTTCTCGGCAAGGATATTGAAACCCAAATCAGAGATAGCCTAGAGTCTCTCTCTCTCTCTCTCTCTCTCTCTCTCTCTCTCTCTCTCTCTCTCTCTCTCTCTCTCTCTCTTTCTCTCTCTCTCTCTCTCTCTCTCTCTCTCTCTCTCTGTCTGTCTCCCTCTCTATCTCTCTCTGATTTCCTGCCTCTGTCAGGTCTCTGAGCACAGGGCCATTGCTTACCAAGCTTTTAGAGTGTGTACTGTGATCTTCTAGTGTGTGAACTGTCATGTTCCGCTTCAAAGGCCACCATGCCTGCACCAGGAAGAGGACCTGCTCCAACGTCAGCCTGCTTGGGTGTGCCTGCCTCTGTCTTGATGTCAGAGCCCCCATAGCTACTGGGGTGGCCTCAGTAGATGCCCATGTGCCAGGACTGCTGACTGCTGACTGTGGGCGATACAAGCACAGGGTCTTATTTTACCCAAGTACGAGGTCTGCGTTGGATCATGGGGGCACTGCTCCATTGGTGACTGTGCTAGGAGCAAGACTGGGAGATGCAGAAGTCTCCCTGTGATCTGACTTCTGGAGACCAATAGATGGGTTATCAGTGAATGCGAAGAGGCCAAACAGAAGTTAGTAGATGACTTCATGGCCTCCACAAATAAAAAGATAGAGGAACTCCAGCAGAGGGAGAAAGAATCTAATTAAAAGGTAGGAACTCAGATTAAGGAGTGGAAAAAGAAGTCAGATAATCAACTCCAGGAGCTAAGGTAATCTATTCAAGGCTTGAAAGAAAATCTTAATTAGAAGCTGGGCACCATTAAGAAAGACCAGCAAGAAGGAAAGTAGTTAAACACCAAAGTAAAATGTCTTCAACATAGAATGGAAGAGGACAAAGAAAGAACATCAGTAGCTGAAGACAGTTTGGACTCCATAGAGAAAGAGCACACAATTATTCATAACAAAATTAAGAATCCTGACAGATCACTGCAGGAAATACAGGATACATTCAGAAAGCCTAATATGATAATAATAGGATTACAAGAGGGCTTGGAGAGGCCGATGGATTAGGAAATGCATTCAGCAGTATCCTAGCAGATAACTTCCAAAATATAAAAAGGACAGGCCTGTCCACATACAAGAAGCTTTTAGAAAACCAAATAGACCAGAACAGAACAAGTCATCCCACCCCCACATTATAATCCATAACCGCTCAATAGCCACTAAAGAAAGAATTCTTAAAGCTGCCAGGGAGAAGAGAACAATCACATATAAAGGTAACCCAATCAGAATTACCTCAGATTTCACAGAAGATACTATAAAAGCAAGAATGTCCTGGAAAGAGGTCTACCATGCGTTAAAGTCAAATAACTACCAACCAAGAATAATCTACACAGCTAACCTCTCATTCACAACAGGACAAATAAAAACCTTCCACAGCAAGGAATATCTGACGCAATATATCGCTACCAAACCAGCTCTTCAAAAATCCTCAAAGACATTCTAAATATAGAAAACCAACAAGAACAGAATATATGCAATGAAGCAGTCCACAGAGAAATATGAAATCACAACAAGACCAGCCAAGGCACAGCTTCCCCCCACCAAATGAATAAAATGGTAAGGACAAACACCTCTCAGTCCTAACCCTCAATACTAATGAATGGTCTTAACTCTAATGAAGCAACATATATTGTCCAGTTGGATTAAAAAGCAAGATCCTTCTATCTGCTGTCTTCAAGAGACACACCTGGCCCACAAAAATAAACATATTCAGAAACTGAAAGCCTGGAATAAAATATATCAAGCAAATGGACCCCATAAACAGGCAGGACTTGCAAACCTAATATCAGATAAATAGACTTCAAATTAAAATCAATGAGAACTGATAAAGAAGGTCACTCCATACTAATTAAGGGATCTCTCCTTCAGGAGGATATTATGATCCTAAATATCTACTCACCAAATAACAGAGCACCAAAACTTATCCAAGAAACACTAGTTTTATTCCAATCTCACATAGATCCAAAGACATTAATTTTGGGGGACTTTATCTCTCCTCACTAGAGAGATCAACCCGTCAAAAACTCAAGAGAAGAACATCGGATCTTAAAATCTGTATAGATCAACAAGACTTAACAGATATTTAACAAATATGTCACCCAGCAGCATCAGATTAAACCTTCTTCTCAGCAGCACATGGGACATTCTCCAAAATAGACCATATTCTAGGCCAAAAAGCAAATCTGTCCAAATTTAAAAACATTGAAATTATGCCCTGCATTCTATCAGACCACAAGGGAATAAAATTAGAATTCAACATCAAAAGCCACCAAAGGAAAAACAGTAAAAACTGAAGGCTGAACGACACACTCTTGAACCACCAGAGGGTATTGGAAGAGATTAGAAAGGAAACTCAACTGTTCATGATATTCAACAAAAATGAACACACATATTACCAGCTCCTCTGGGACACAGCAAAGGCAGTACTCAGAGGCAAGTTTATAGCTCTGAGTTCCTGCATTAACAAATTGAAAAGATCTGAAACTAACAACTTAATGAGGCACCTAAAGCTCCTTGAAAAATAAAAACAAGAAGCTAAACCCAAATCCAGTAGATGGGAACAAATAATTAAAATTAAATCCAAATTAAATAAATTATATTTTAAAAAACTATAGAAAGAATTGACGAAACAAAGATTTGGTTCTTCAAAAAAATTAAGAGAATTGACAGACCCTTAGCAATTCTTATGAGAAAAAAGGAGCACACACCCAAATAAACAAACTCAAAGATGAGAATGGAAACACCACTACAGAAACAGCCAAGATTCAGAATATACTAAGGGCATATTTCTCAAAATTTTAGGCTAGTAAGTTTGAGAATCTGAAAGGTATGGACAAATTTCTAGCAAATATTGACATGCCCTAACTAAACCAAGATGATTTAAGCCAACATAACAGACCCATATCAAGCATCGAAATAGAAGCAGCAATAAAAGACCCCCAACCTTTGCCAGGCACCAGTGGCTCACACCTATAATCCTAGCTACTCAGGAGGCTGAGACCTGAGGATCACAGTTCAAAGTCAGCCCCTCCATAAAAGTCCGTGAGACTTTTATCTCCAATAAAACACTAGAAAAAAAACAGAAGTGGCACTGTGGCTCAAGTGGTAGAACTCTTGCCTTGAGCTGAAGAGGGCAGGGACAGCGCCCAGGCCCAGAGTTCAAGCCCCATGACCGACAAGAAAAAGACCTCCATCCAAAGAAAAGTCCAGGACTGGATGTATTTACATCTGGATTCTACAAGGCCTTCAAAGGAGAACTCACACCAATACTCCTCCATCTCTTCAATGACATTAAAAGCAAAACATCCCTATCACACTCTTTTTATGAATTCAGCATAATCCTCATCCCAAAACCAGGCAGGGACTCATCAAAGAAAGAGCACTATAGACCCCTTTCTTTGATGAATTTCAATGCAAAACTTCTCAATAAAATCTTGGCCAATCGATTTCAACAACTCATCAAAAAGTCATACACCAAGATCAAACAGAATTCATTTCAGTGATGCAAAGCTGGTTCAATATAAACAAAACAATTAATATAATTCATCATATCAACAAGAGCAAGAATAAGAACCACATGATTATCTCAATAGATAAGGAAAATACTTTGACAAGATCCAACACACATTTATGATGAAGGCTCTGGTAAAACTAGGAATTCATGGAACATTCCGCAATACAATAAAGGCTGTATTTGACAAACCGACAGCCAGAATTACACTTAATGGTGAAAGGTTAAAACCATTTCCTCTAAATTCAGGGAACAATACAAGGATGTCTACTTTCTCCAGTCCTCTTCAACCTAGTATTAGAATGCTTAGCTAGGGCAATAAGAGAAGATGCTGATATAAAGGGGATCCAAATAGGGAAAAATGAAATAAAACTCTCCCTCTTTGCAGAAGACATGATCTTCTATTTAAAGAAACTAATAGAAAAAAAACTAATAGATTCAACTTCCAATTACTTGAGCTGATCGGAAATGTTTGCAAAAAAGCAAGGTATAAAATTAACCCTCAGAAGTCAATAGCTTTCCTGTATTACAATAATGAGAATAGCACAGCTGAAATTAGGTAAACAACCGCTTTTGCAATAGCCCCACAAAAAAAAATACTTAGGAGTTAAGTTAACAAAAGAGATGAAGGATCTGTATGAGAAAAACTTTAAAAACCTGAAAAAAGAAATTAAATGAGAACTAAGCAAGTGGGAAAACCTCCCGTGCTCCTGGATTGGGAGGATTAACATCGTGAAAATGGCAATACTGCCAAAGGCTATCTACAAATTCAATGCGATACCTATCAATATCCCAGCTTTATTCTTCAATGAAATAGAAGAAGAAACCCAAAAATTGTTTCCCTTATTTGCAATATCTAGTATATGTATGAGTCAAGCGGAAAAGGTCAGATAATGTGATGTTAGGAAAATGAACCCTTAGATATGTATTTTAATGCTTTTTTAATTCATGCATTTGTTTCTAATGCATTTATAAGATTATCTCTTTGTTGCTTTGTATGTCCCTCTCCCACAGTATAACCCCTGCTTTCACTATATTTGATGTCAGTATAACTAGTGGAGGAGATGGGGAAAAACAAGTCGTTTAAGGATACAGGTGGACCTGTTGCAACAATGAGAAGTACAAGTTGTCATGTCGAAATGAGTTTTAAAACGTTGGTGGGGGGGAGGGGAGGGAAAGGATTTTGTGGAGGGGTAGGGGGGAGGCTGGGAAGGGATGTGAAGGGTAAACAAAGGAGGCTGCAATGCTTGATAAGAAATGTACGCATTATCCTGCCCAAGTAATTGTAACCCCTCTGTACAGTATGTTCACACAAAAAAATTAAATTAAATTAAAAAAATAAATAAATTCTAAGCTAAAAAAAAAAAGACACTGAATAGCAAAAACAATCCTTAGTTGAAAAAGCAGCACTGGAGGAATATCAATTCCAAATTTCAAAACTCTACTACAAAGCTATAGAAATCAAAACAGCTTGGTACTGGCACAAGAACAGAACCGAGGACGTATAGTTTAGGACTAAAGTCCCAGAAATGAACCCACATACCGATGGCTACCTAATTTTTGATAAGGTGCTAAAGAAATGCAATGGAAAGAAAAAAGAGACTTCAGTAAATGGTGTTTGCAAAATTGTTTAAAAACTTGCAGAAAACTAAAGCTAGGACTGTATATAACACCCTGCACCAGAATCAACTCCAAATGGATCAAAGACCTTGAAAGAAAAGCAGATTCCATGGAAACATGACAGGAAGGAATAGGAGAAACTCTAGGGTTCCTTGGCACAGGCCAAATGTTTCTTAATAGAGACCCAGAAGCAAAACAAATCAAAGAAAGGTTGGGAAAATGGTATTGCATGAAACAGCAGAGCTTCTGCAAAGCAAAGGACATAGCTAGCAAGATCAACAGAAAGCCAATGGATTGGGGGAAAATCTTCACTAACCAAACAATAGACAAGGGTCTCATGTCTAAAATATACTTAGAACTAAAAAACTAAATCTCCTAATGACAAATCCTCAATTAACAAATTAGCCCAATTAACAAATGGGCTAAAGACTTACAGAGAGACTTCTCTGAAGAAGAAATAAGAATAGCCAATAGACACATGATGAAATGCTCAGCTTCCCTAGCCATAAATGAATTGCAAATCAAGACAAAGCTGAGATTCCACTTCACACCAGTTAGAATGGCTATAATCAGAAAATCTAGTCACAGATGCTGGAGGCAATATGGCTTGAAGGGAACCCTACTGTATAATTGGTGGGAGTGTAATCTTGTTGAACCACGCTGGAAAGCAGTATGGAGGTTCCTCAAATGACTCCACATTGCCACGAGCTGGTGGCTCACGCCTGTAATACAAGCTACTCAGGAGGCTGAGATCTGAGTATCGCGGTTCAAAGCCAGACTAGGCAGGAAAGAACATGAGACTCCTACCTCCAATAAACCATTAGAAAACTGGAAGTGGCACTGTAGCTCAAGTGGTAGACCGCTCACCTGGAGCTGAATAGCTGAGGGACAGCGTCCAGGCCCAGAGTTCAAGCCCCACAACCGAAAAAATAAAACAAAAAAAAAACAAAAACAAAAAAAAACAACTCCACCTAGAGCTCCATTATGACCCAGCAATACCACTTTTGGGCATTTACCCAAATGATCACAGACAAGATAATACCAAATCTACCAGCACAATCATGTTTATCACAGCATTATTTACCACATCTAAAATAGGGAACCAACCCAGATGCCCCTCAGTAGATGAATATATCAAGAAAATATGGTGGGCTGGGAAGGTGGCTCAGTGGTAGAGCGCTTGCCTTGCATGCATGAGGCCTTGGGTTTGATTCCTCAGTCCCACATAAGCAGAAAGAAAAAAAGCCAGAAGTGGCGCTGTGGCTCAAGTAGTAGAGCGAGCACTAGCCTGGAGCTGAAGAGCTGAGGGAGAGCACCCAGGCTTAGAGTTCAGGCCCCACGCCGGACCCAAAAAAGAAAAAAAGAAAAAGAAAATGCCGTATAAATATATATAATTGAATTCAATGCCTCCCTCAGAGAGAATGACATTGTCTCAGTTGTTACGAACTGGAAAAACTTGCAAAAAATTATCTCAACTGAAGTAAGCCAGGCCCAATGAAACATTGTTCCCATGCTTTCCTTTGTTTACAATGACTAGTACATGTCCATTAAAAGCAGAGAAGTTCAAAGGCTATGTACATAAGACCACATAAGAAAATGTTAAGCAAAATGTACCCCAAGACAGGAACACAGTGTTTTTTAAAATCTTTCTTGCTAGTGTTTTTTAATGTACTTAAAATGCACTATGTGAAACTTTTGTTTCTTTTGTATGTTCTTGCCCCATGGCATAACCCCTTTTTTCACTGGATTTGATGCTGGTGTTCTGGGGGAGTGGAAGTGATATTGGGGAATGCGGAAATGAGGATGCAGGCTGACCCATTGTGCTGACAAGTTGTACAAGACAATATGTTAAAAATGAACTTTACAATGTGTGGGGGGGGTAGGCAAGAGGTGTTGGGGAGGTGGGGAGGGAAGTGATAGTAGAGGGAAAACAAAGGAGGAGGTAACAATGCTTGCTAGGGAATGTACACATTACCCTATTTATGTAATTGTAACACCTCTGTACATTTTTACCATATATATGCATATGCATATATATACATATATATATATATATTAAAGAAAATGAACCTCACAACTTTGATGGGGGAGGGGGTGTAGTTGTGAAGGTTGGAGGGAAGAGGTGGTAGGGGGAAAACAAAGGATGAGGCAACAATGCTCAATAGGAAATGTAGTCACTACCTTGCTCATGTAACTGTACCCCCTATGTACAGCATTTTTGCAATAAAAAACTTACAAAAAATAACTCATGTTCCAAAGCAAGCCCTAGCAGGGAAGTCATTCAGACACTGATGTCCAACTAATCACCAAAAAACAGGAAAGTGGCACTGTGGCTCAAGTGGTTGAGAGCTTGGCTTGAGCTGAAGTTCAAGTCCAAAGACCAATAAAAAGAAAAAAAAACTGAAAGTATCAAACAACCTGAAGATGTTGTCAAGAATAATGAGTGCAGCATTATGCAATTACATGGTTTAGTCACTTGCAGCCTAGTTTACCAGGGGAGATGGTGGGTGGTTTGTGTGTGTATCAAAAGCTGCAAAATTATTTTGTTTTTTCTCAAGGAGGGAGGAAGGTAGGAATGGAGGAGGGGAGAAAGAGTTTGGTGGCCTTTTGGTTCAGTGATTGCATTCTGGAGTCAAATTCACAGAAATTCCACTTGTAATCCTACTTGCACGGCCAACAAAGAAGTCATGCCATGCAAGTGGCCTGTGTCCTGTTTTTGGCCAGGTCACAACCACCACTGGGTAATCCAAGTGCAACTTTAGGAACAAGATGCCTTGAAGACACCTGAACCACTGGGCAGGTGGACCTAACCACAGCCAGAAAAGACAGAAAGTGCCATGCTGAGGGAAGGACCGGAGATATAGACTGGGCAGAGATGTTTTTGTGATTCTCATTTTGTAATATCACTTTGATTCTATAAAATAAACAATAGATTTTAACTTTCTTCCCTCCCTTTGGATAAAGCTTACAAAAACACTGTCTCTAGCTCCTAAGACACTTAGCTCTCAGGTCTGGCCAATCATTTCCAGGATAGTGAATTACTTAATTGAATTTTGAACACATAAAACATGCATATAAAACTAGCATATTTTGATCTTATGAGAAAACAGCCTTGTTCCTCTCTGGTGTTATGACTAGTGTGATAATGCTCACTCAGGTTTATATCACTGTGCAATTATTGTTCCATTTGTTTAGTAAACAGTTTTTCAGGACAGGAGAACTGTGAAGGGAGAATATGGGATACAAATTTTATCTGTACTTCTTGTGGCCTAGCAATAGCTTCTCAGACTGTTTGCAAGAGGAAACATGACTTCATATAGGCCAAATAAAGAAAAAGATACACATCTGCCACAGAAGCAGTGCCACAGAAGGACAATTGAGAAAACTCATCCAGGCTCAGAGCAAAGCAACAGGATGGGTTCTTCAGGTGTGTGAAAATTTATGAACATTGTCTTTCTTACCATGGAGAGATCATTCAATGCTGGCATTTACAATATGTTCCAGGACTCATATCTGTTTATGTCTGTTTCCTCTGAAGCATCTTTGATAATGACAGAAAGGAGAATGTTACAATGGCACCTAGTTATGTTTTCTGCACAAGATTTCATCTCTCTCCCGAAATAAGTTAGGGTTGTAACGAATGACTTGGATTTCCTGAGAGAAATTCATGTTTATTTCTTGTTTCTATTAAGGTTATTAAATGAATAGATTAAATTTGTAAGATGTTATTATAACAAATATGAAATAATGATTTTTAGGTTACTAGTCGGCACCCAGTTTCCTTTTAGATAGAAAATATTTGGCTGGCTTCCAACTAAAATCTTTACATCTCAGCCTCCAGAGTACCTAGGATTGTAGGAATCAGTCACCTTTCCTGGCTGAGACAAATATTTTGGTAAGGAAAATCACTGTGATATGGAACATGAGTCATGAAGAATGTAGACTAAAATGGAATATTTTGAAAACATTAACAAAACTGAACTTACAAATTTGCCGGCTTCAGTGAGGAGAAAAATGAGAAAGAAGTTATAGAGGCAGACAATCAGAGACTAAAGAGAAGTTAGTGAATATTTCTTTGTTAGCATAGCTGCGGAAGATTTCGTTTAAAAAATTCAGCTTGATGTAGTGGTACATGCCTACAATTTTAACTACTTAAGAGCTAGAAACTGGAAAATATCAGAGGTTTGCTGTTGGTATGGTAAAAATATAATACTGGGACTTCAATATTTAAAACAAACTGGTGCCACAGAAGTTGGGGGATCAAGGTTTGAGGCCAGTCTAGATAGTTAACATGAAACTATCTGAAAAGCAATCTAAAACTCAACGAAGTGCTAGGTGTATGGATCAAGAGCAATTATCCAGGAAGTTTGAGGTCCTGAGTTCAATCCCTTCTCCTGAGAAAAAGAGACAAGAAAAAGGAAAAAGATTATGATACAATTTTCAAGATATTTTCTATGCAATTTTCAGCTACAATTTCCTTCTTCAATTGCCTTAAAGCTTTTGTGAAGTCATTTACACAAATGAATACCATCATTTGGGGAAATCACAGGAAATTCTTTGCAACGAGTTTTGTAACAGAACAACTCTCTAAATCTAAGTTCAATGACCTGAAAATGAGAGGTAATGGTTTCATGAAAATGCACTTCATAGCTGTGTCAGAATGTGAAGAAGGATTTTGTTGATTTTATATTCATTTTTAAAATTAGGGTAAAATACTTTGGTATTTGGGATACACTTTTAAGCAAGGTTTTAAGCAAATAAAATTATGGTTGAGATTTTTATAAAAGCTATAAGACAACTGTTTCATAGCTTTTTATAGAAGCTATTCAACAATTGTTGGATAAATCCCAAGAATGCCAATGTATATTCTGTATCATCTGATGGTGTTACATATTTCATCATGTAGGGTTAGAAGAATATTATCTTCATTTTCCAAATACAGAAATGAAGGCAAGAGGAGACTTGATGTGTTTCTGAAGGCTGATGTGTAGATGACAATTAAGACTAAGCAGAAACCAGAATCCATGGCTCAAATTCAATTCATGACTTACAAACCCCGTGACTATACTAATACCTAAAACTTTTGTGCTAACTAGGTGACATTGGACATATTTTTTAGAGTTGTCATGTGTTGCTTTTTTTCTGTGAACAGCTAATAATATTGGTGTTTTCTAGAATTAAAGAATATACCTTTTGTAAGGTGTTATTCAATAGAACATGAAACAAGAATTCCATGAATTCTGAAGTTCATTATTCATTTTTCTTAAAACTATTATTGGAAGCATCATGATAGTGAAATTATTTACATTCCTTCCATTCCAGAAAGCATTATCTGAACACATTTGAGAAGAATTTCTACAACAGTCTTTTAATGTATGAGTATTGGATGTGCTTATTTGCCTTCTATCTGTTTCTTCTTAATTGGGTTATTTATTGGCATATTCGTGTGTTAAAGAGTTCTTTATATATTATGAATAAAAGCTATTTGTCAAGAACTTTATATTTTTTTCATTATATTAGCAAATATGCCTGCTATATGTTTGAATACAAATGGATGACTTCTTTACCTGATTTCAGAGCAACTGGGATAACTTTCATTCTTATGCAGTACTCTTTATCAGGTCGAGAAAGTTCCCATATAATAATTTTGACAAATTTTTACCATTCTGCTATTTTGAAAAGGGTAGATTTATTTTAGGGTCTCAGCATGGAATTGCCCTGTGACCTGTCTCCTCTACAGCATCGAACCCCTGTTTGCAAATTGCCGATGATACTAGAAGCAAATTTTTGCTTGTTAGGACTATCAAATTTTTGGCCTAGGTACTCATGATGCTTTGCCAGGAAACAAATCCACACATAGAAATTAGTTCATCACAACTCTTTGAATTGGCATTAGCAATACATAGTTGTATTCTTGATATGAAATATCTTAATATAAAATAGTTTGTCACAAAGCATAGTTTGTGACAGAATAAACATAAGTATATCACCTAGAATCTCGGTATGATTAGTAAACTCTAGAGAATTTTCTCATACTTTCAGACTTTTCATAAACATAAATAATAGAAGCCAAATGAAGTGGTTTATACCTATACTCCTAGCTACTCTGAAAATGACAGTGTGCATAGTCACAGTTCAACGTCAAGCTGGAAATCATACAAGAGACCTCCATTTCAATCAATAAAAGCTGGGTGTGCCAATGTGTGGCTGTCATCCTACCTACGTTGGACATAAAACTATGAAGTTCACTATCCAGGTATCCTGGGAATAAACCAATGCAAAATTCTGTCTCAAAAACAATCAAAGCAAAGATTGCTGGATGTACCGTGATTCAAGTGGTAAGGTGCCTCCCTGGCAAATGCCAGGGTCTGAATTTGAATCCAAGTACTTACCAAAAAAAAATAAAAGTAAACAATCTGAAATAATTCTCAAAATAACTACTCACTTAGTGTAATTATCATATGTATTCTCCAAATAATCTTGTAGTGAAGGCAGAGAATTAAATAAGCCAGATCAATATAAAACTCGAGAATCATAGAATGGCTAAGACGTCAGCTTTCCGATCATTCAATGTCTGGATCTTACTGTTCTTAGATCCACAATCTTATGGAAAAAGAAAAAAGAATGTATAAGTACAATACATTTATTTACACCCTTCATCCAGTTTCACATATCGAAATTCTATCTCAAATGTAATGTTACAGAAGTTGTGTGTACGTGGATGGTAATTAAGTCATGGAAGCAAAACTTCATGAATGGGAATTAAATAAACAAAACCAAATAAATTTCACTCCTGATCTTTAATATAAGGCATTACTCAGAAATAAAATATCCTGACTATGCTGGCATTGTAATCTTGGACCTACAGGCTCCAGAATGCAGAAATAAATTTGTTGTTTATAAGCAATTCAGTTTCTGGAAATTTGTCAACATAGTCAAAAGGACTGACAGTAAGCCAGCTGAAAAGGACTGTTGTGGCTTCTTTCTTTTCTTTTCTTTTCTTCCTTCCTTCCTTCCTTTCTTTCCTTCCTTCCTTCCTCCTTCCCTCCCTCCCTCTCTCCCTCCCTCCCTTCTTTCCTTCTTTCTTTCTTTCCTTCTTTCTTTCTTTCTTTCTTTCTTTCTTTCTTTCTTTCTTTCTTTCTTTCTTTCTTTCTTTCTTTCTTTCTTTCTTTTGTTCTGGGGCCTAAAATCTGGACCTGGACACTGTCCCCCAGTTCTTCATCTGTAGACCAACGCTTTAACACTTGAGCCTAAGCCCCACTTCCGGCTTTTTCTGCTTATGTTGTGCTGAGGTATCGAACCCAGGGCCTCATGCATGCAGGGCAAGCACTCTACCACTGAGCCACCTTCCCAGCGCCAGTTTTTCTATTTTATTTTTCCATCTTTCCAGAGTTTCTCTGATATTGAAAAACGTTAAAGCTCCATAGAGAAATGTTTTAAAACTGCCCTTTTGTCCAACTGTGACTTCACAAATTTTGGAGTGTAAGGAATGACATCAAGTACCCTAGAGAACTAAGACAGGATATTTCATCATCTTACACTTTGCTCATCAGCACCTAGTGCAAATTTACACTATATAAACAAATCAACTAATGGTAGTTAAAATAAATTTGAAAATGCGTAGCCAGAAAACACGTTATGAACATTCTTTCACTGTAGTCTCATGGGATGCCATGTCCAAAATAGGAAACTGAGGATAAAAGAGAGATTGCAAAACTGGTATATTGGTTCATTGAAATTCAGACTAATCTATATCCATACTTAGGCTAACATACCATGCGCATTTATTTTTCTGCAGAAATAAAAGGGTCACAGAACTTTGTTTAAATTTCTAGACTCTTATATGCTACCATGATATCTCTATCCTGATTACTTTACTGCTGCCTCCAAGTCATATCAGCTGAAGTTGATACATCTGTACCCACTCAACTAAAAACAGCTGACACTTTGGCAAATGTACTTTTAAAATCTCCCATGCAGTTATAATGTGTAATTAACATTATGAAATCCTGGGCTAGAAAATAAAACTTCTAGCCGGGCACCAGTGGCTCAAGACAGTAATACTAGCTATTCAGGAGGCTGAGATCTGAGGATCATGAATCAAAGCCAGCCTGAGCAGGCAAGTCCATGAGATTCTTATCTCCAATAAGCCACTAGAAAACAGAAGTGGCACTGTGGCTCAAGCGGTACAGCACTTGCCTTGAGCTGAAGAGCTCAGGGACAGCGCCCAAGCCCAGAGTTCAACTCCATGACCGACCAAAAAAGAAAAGAAAGAGAGAGAGAATAAAACTTCTATGATGATGCTAAGACCACCTAACAAATCTTTCTTGGTCTCTTTCCTTCCTTCATTTTTAGTGCTGGGGATGAACCGAGAGCCCTATGCATATTAAGAAAGTGCCATAATACCAAGCTATATGGCCATTTCCATCTCTACAATTTCACTCTCCAACTCACTTCTACTTTGTTCCTGATACTTTACATTCCTTAGTCATAGTATTTCGAGATTACCGAAATTCCCAAGCTTTTCATCATTTTACAGAATATTTGTTTTCTCCCTTCCTATGTATCAAGACACTGTGCAAGAAGGATTTTTTTCAACTCCCCAGGCAAAGTTCATGGTTCATCAACAGGTTTTATTTTACCATGCATATCATTATAATATTACATTTATAATAACAATTCACTTAAATAATTGTTTCTCTTCTTCAGACTATTAGTAGATCCATGTTCAATCCTAGCTTTCATATAAACAGGAATAGACTTTTTCTTGTCTTATTTTACTCTTTTGGACTCGGTTCAAATTTTCCAGATTTTGTAGACTTGTTTTTTCTGCATGAATAATTTTCAGGACATTTCTGCATATTTTGTATAATAAAATCAAGAGATTTCCAGCCAAAGAAAAGAACTCAGAATTCTAGAGGTTAATGACTGTACTCTGGGTTCCTGTGCACTTGGTACTGTATTTGGAACCTTGGTGCTACAAAAATAGACAATCTATATTGAAAGTTGCTTTCTTTTAGGTCTCCCATTTTCAGCCCTATGAAACATTTAAGGTGTATAGCAAGTTCACTGTGGCAGTGTGAGCTTGTTATCATTAAAAAATATTTTTATTGTAAAAATACTGTATAAAGGGGTTACAGTTAAATGAGGAAGGTAATTAGTACATTTCCTGTTGAGCATTGTTACCCCATCCTTGGTTTTCCTACTACATTTCCTTCCCTCCTTAATTCCCCAACTCTTTCTTCTCCATACCCAAAAGTTGTGAAGTTCATTTTCAACATAGTGTAATGTACATTTCATTGTTACAGTTGGTCAACTACTATCGTTGTTTCACCTTTTTGTTAGCCTTCCCCTCCCCAAATTAGAAAAATGTTTTTAGAAGATGCAGGAACCTGCAATCAAATACAATAACAACAGAGGATATATGCGTTGGTAATCTTTAGTCTTCAAATTCCAAAACAAAAATAAGCAATGAAAGAAAAAATTTGTTCATAAGGGTAATCGCAGCCTCCCGATTGATGCTCTGATTCTACCATTAAAATAAAATCCTGTTAGAATCAAGTTCTGTTCCAGGCTAAAATGCAAATACCCGTGGAAATGATGTCATTAAGTTAGTATTATTTACATATGCCTTCCTATTAATGAAATACCATGGAAAAGGTTTTTACAAAAACTGTATGATAGCAAGAGGGATTTCTGACAAAGGCATTATAGTGGGTAAGGTGTGTAAAAGTTTCACAACTGGAACTGAATGCTGGAAAAAGAATAACTTCACAGGGAGGAGTAACTTACTGTTTTAGATGAGCCACATTAAGATGGATCATTATGTAAGAAGAAATTTTTCTTTAGTTCTAACTAGCAGATACTTATCTATTTATAAAAAAAATGAATACCATAATGAAAAATCCAAAAGAACTTTGATGATACATTTAATATTTTGGAGACAACAAATATTTTCAGTGATAGAGATAGTTCAATTAATTATGGAATTTATAAGCATTGGATTCCCCTATAATCATTATAAGTGATGTTCTTAGAACAGTATGAAATTTCAAAGATGATATTGGTTAGAAAATATATGTATGATACAATGAGATGAAAAGTCAAAGTATAAAGTAGGCTCACACCTGTAATCATACCTACTCTCAAGGGTGAGATTTGAGGATCATGGTTCAAAGTCAGCCCCTGGGGGAAAATCCATTTAACCACCAAAATTCCGGAAATGGAGATGTTAATAGCATTGAAGGACAAAAAGCAGAGAATAATGTGCAAGCCCTGAATTCAAACTCCAATTTTGGCAATAAACAAATCAATAATCATACAAATATATGTACCCAAATTGTAGGCAAATATATATATAAATATATATATGCATATATATGCATATATGCAAGGCAGAGGGATATAACCGTGGTGTTTCAATATTCACATTGTGGAGCTCTAGGATGGGAACTGCGCAAACATTTACTTAAAGGAAATCAAAAGTGACAATATGTTGGAAATGATCTGTACAACTTGGGCAGCTGGATTGGGAGAGCCAGGGAAAGAAGAAGAAAAATGAGGGAGGGTGTAACCAGTTACACAAGAAATGTTATCACTGCCTTACTTATGTAACTGGAACCCCTCTGTACATAACCTGGAAAATAATACTAAAATTACAGAAAACAATGGTTTTATTTATGATGTTATATTTAAAAGTATATTTAAAAAATTATAATCATGTTTTAAATTTCTAATGCATTGTCCCACTCTACTGGATTATATTGGAATATAGGAAGAATTACTTAGACATGAGTCCATGAGCAAGGACACCAATAAAAATTCCACAAATAAATGTCAACATGAACCAAAGGGTCCTAACCATAATACCTTACTTCTACAGCAAATCACACAATCCCCCAAATCCAAATAACTTAATCATTTAAAGGCAAATGGTGAATCAACTTCTCCATTTGTAGAAATACATACTTGCAACAAGGATGGAAAAGGCACCGAGACCCAAAGTTAATGACACACAATTTTGAGGAAGATTCCACACATAAAAGAATGTGTCCCACCCATTTATTTATTTTTATTTTTTTATTGTGAAAATACTGTACAGAGGGGTTGCAATTACATGGGCAACATAATGAATACATTTCTTATCAAGCATTGTAGCCTCCTCCTTTGTTTCCCCTCTAAATCTGGTTAAGCCAGTTATCTTTGTCATACTAATAAAAAAGCACAAAAAAAGCTAACTGTGAGATTCAAAACGATTGCCTGAGAACAGGTGTTCATTGTGACAGCACAGCAACACCAGTGCGAATTACTTTGTCTCTCTTTCCTTGTCTTATTCCCACCTCATTCTTGAATTCTGAAGGTCAGACTCTGGGGAGCCAGTTCTCTTAGTTCCAGAAATTAATGAAAGGGTACAGGTGCTTGGAGATACAATTTCTTTACATAGCTCTTGGATTTTCATTCTTTATTAAACTTAGTGAGTACTAATGGGACTATAAAACATGAGAACGTCATAAGTTTTCTACTAATTTTTAAAATGTCTGCTGTAAGAAGAATCAAAATTAACGAAAGAAACAACTCAGACCAAGGGTATACCCTATTCCGTCCTGTAATGTTTTCAGAATGTCTACTTTGACTCCAAGTTCTTTGATAAATTTGGAGTTGATTGAATAATATTGTCCCATTTGTTAGTAAATGGAAAGACTTGGAAAAAAATTATATTAAGTGAAGTAAGCCAGGACCAAAGAAACATAGGTCCCATGGTTTCCCTTATTTGCAATAACTAGTATAAGTCTCAGACAAGCTGAAACGCTCAAATAAGTTGACGTTAGGTGAAATGAACCCAAAATAAGTATTCAAATACTTTTTGCTTTCATGCTATTGTTTGTGACATACGTATAAGATGATTTCTTTGTTGCTTTGTATGTTCCTTCCCCATGGTATAATCCCTATTTTCATGTATTTGATGTTGGTATAATCTGTGGAGGGGAAGGGAAAAAATGTTTAATAGGCAACAATGAGATGTACAAGTCGTTATGTCGAAAAACGACCTTTACAATTTTGGCGTGGGGGGGGGCAAAGGGGCTGAGAGGGGGGAGATGAGAAAGGATCATAAGGGGAAACAAATGAGGAGGCAGCAATGCTTGATAAGAAATGCACTCATTACCTTGCTCATATAATTTTAAACCCTCTGTATGGTATTTTCACAATAAAAAATGTAAAAAAAAACTCAGAAACCATATAAAGGTATTTGTGGTGTATTGATACCAGGAAAAATTAAAATGTCATTTGTAAATACCAAATGACATTTACAAAGCACAAACCATAATTCTTCTGTGAGCTAATGTGATGATTACACATTTATACTTTCCAACAAAATCACCATTGAGAATACCACAGCCAGTTCCAATCACAGAAGCAAAGCTGCAAAGAATTGCTAAAATTTTCATCTATTCATTCCTAGAATTGAGAGGGTTGATTTTACTGACATTGACTGTTTGATCCTCTTTCTCCTCACAAATAAATGCGCCATGTAGAACAATTTATATCTATATCTTAACCTCATGGGTGCCTGGTCTTTCTGGTCTGATCTTCCATCTGAGTACCAACTATGGAGCATATGTAGTTTATGAACATGGACCATTCCTTAACAAGAAGAAACACACTCTAAAACAATTGTAACAAAAACATCTATGATAATGCAAATATTCTATATATGCGTTGTCTAACAGACTAGCCACTGGATATATGTGGCTACTGAATTTCAAATGTGAATAGTATCTGAGAAATTAATCCTTCCAATTTCAGTTAAATGAAATTTGAAATAATGACATTCATCTACTGTGTTAACTAGACAGCGTAGTAGAGTAGTTTTCAAATAAGGAAGTTGAAGTTCTCACAATAGTGGTGATAAAACATAATCCAAGTGAAGAAGGTTCAATTGGATACTAACTACATGCCTGTGAATTATCTGAGCTTTTCTGTCTTATAGAATTCAGTCATCACTCACCTAGTTTGACAGCTGGGAGCAAAGGGGTAGGAGATATAAACAAGCTACTTGGGATACTGACAATTGCTCCTTGAAGATGAGGGTTGTGCATGAATCTTTTCTATATTTTGTAGGCCGCAAAGTGTGTAGAAACCTCTAGGTAGAAAAATAATGTTTGTTTTCCTTATTTCAAAGAGTTGCTCTGTTTATCAAAATGGGAGAGAAGTCAGACTGAATTCTATAAATATACAAACAATATAGAGAAAATTTGCTACATTCTATTCGTTGATAGGCTCTGGAATGAACTTTGGTTCTTTGCACATACTCTGTAAATATTTACACAGTAAAAAACAGAAATGTAATTCTTTACTACTGTTAAAATACATAGAATATCTTCTCTAAAATATATTCGGAGACCTATTTTTTCCTTAATTTCTTCCACATCTCCATTAAGAAATGGCTCTGTGAGAAAAGCTTCCAGATGTGTAAAATTTGAACTCCATCTATTTCTTTTGTTGAGTTGTACTCTAGATAGGATTGCAAACCCTATTTCATCTTAAGGCTTAGGGCTAGAAAAAGAAAAAATATTCTCAACAAATTGTCATGCCTCATTTTTAAGGAGAGCTATGTATTTATTAGGAGAAATATGTATCCCTCTTGGTAGCTAGGAACCTTCAAGAAACAAAAGAAAAAGAACAATTTTATTGCATTGTCAAGTATGTGTATATCTTCAAGTGAACACCAGCTGCTCTATATTCTGTAGTATATTTGCAAGAATATTTTGACAAGTTATTTCTAAGCTATTGTCATCCTCCAGAGTAAAGTTCATGGATCCATATTTCTCATTATATAGAGTGCAGTTGCTCAAAGTCAGAACCCATTTTTTGTGTAGGTTTCACATGGCTATCTTTGCTTCACTCAGTGGCACTGAGGCCTGGAAGATTCACTTCAAATATATAACTACACACACACACACACACACACACACACACACACACACACACACACACACACAAATATCTCACTGGCTTTCACTGTTGCTTTAAAAATTAAGTCTTTTTTGTCTCTAACCCAAGAGCATCATAAATCGTCTAGCATCCATGAAAATGATAATTTCATTATTAACTTGCAAGTAGGTTATATCTCTAGCTTCACACAATTCTAAATACTCATATGAAGAAAAATATACATCTAGAGTTTGAGTGAGCTTTTATATTATGAAGCTCTCAATTTTCATCTTATTTGCATGGAATAGGCAGCAATGCTCAATAGGTAATGTACTCATTACCTTGCTCACGTAACTGAATCACCTTTACAGTATTCTTACAATCAAAAACAAATAAAAAGGAAAAAAAAAGAAAGTGGATGTCATGTGTTTCCATTAGAACTAACTAAATTTAGTGGCTGTAATTTTCTACAGGTTTTAAGGACCTAATAAGTTGTGGATATGTTCCAAGACCTTTACTAAAAGCTGAGGGATAGAGATCCAAAAGTGGAAGTAGATAGGTGACCAGAGCTTAATTATGTAGCTTTAGTTCACTGTTACAATAACAGGAGTGCAAATCAATATGATTTGTAGTTACAGGACCAGAAGACATATTGGAAACTGACATCAGGAAGGGTCATTAATTGTAGGAAAACAAATCAGGATGCACCAAAGGATGCAATCAACAGTGTCCAAAAAACAACACAGAATGGGATAAAGTAATTGCAAGCAAATATTTAACAAGTGGTTCACATAAAGAATATATAAAGAACATCATCCCAACAACAAAACACAACCTGATTTTACAATGTGCAAAGAACTCAGATGTTTCTCCAAAGAAGACAAAGTTTTAACAAGCCCACGAAGGTGTTTAACATCACTAATCACCAGGAAAGTGTAAGTCAAAATAATTAAGAAAATTACCACTTAATATGAATTAGGTAGGATAACTACAAGAAAATAAAGTAACAATGTTGACAATAGTGTGATAAAATTGAAACTTCTCTATGGGAAACAGTAGAGCATCTTTTCAAACAATTTAAAACAGGATTATTCATACCTGTCATTCTAACCACTCAGGACAGGAGGCTGAAATCCAAGGATCTCGGTTCAAAGCCAATCTGGGCAGAAAACTGGAAGTGGGTCTGTGGTTTAAATTGGTAAAACGCTACCCTTGAGGAAAAGTTCAGGGACAGTGACCCTGCTATGAGTTCAATGCATATGAAAGAAAATCCATAAAGAAAGAAAGAATTGTCATATGATCCAATGACTCCATTTCTGGGCATATACTCCAAAGATCTAGAAACAAGGTCTGGAAGAGATCTTTGTACACTCACATTCATTTTGTACAATACTCAAAACATGAAGGCAATCCAAGTGGCCATCAACCAATGAATAGCTAAAGCAAATGTGGTTTATACATACAGTGGTATATCATTTCAGCTTTAAAAAGAATTATGTTGTGACAGATGCTATATTATGGATGAATCCCTGGGACACTGTCCTAAGTGAAATAAACCAGTCATAAAAAGATCAAATATTACATGATACTACTTATGTCAGTTACATAGAACAGTCAAATTGATAGAGAGGAAGCAAAATCGAATTTAATGCATATCTTGAAGCAGAGGAGGGTTGAAAATTGTTTTAATTAATATAGAATTTGAATAATGAAGGATGAAAAGTGTGTGGTCATTGATCTTATAAAATATTGTAAATGTACTTACTACGATTATGTTGTATTCTTAAAATGATTAAGATAATAAAACCTGGGAGAGGAGAAGGAGAATGATGAAAGGTAAGTAAAATGAAGGTACATTGTATGCCTATGTGGATAAATATACCAAAATGAAATTGTGCTAATACACAGTTTAAAAAAGATAAAACTTTTAATTGTTTGCATTTGACCACAATTATTGAAAAAAAACAACTACAACAGTCTGCGAAACAATTTAAATTTCCAGCATTCAATAAACCTGGGTTCAAAACTATATCTCACTTATGTGTGGGAGGTTGTTTTATTAAACATGTTCTTATTATTATCTTTAAGTAGTTGTACAAACAAGTTCGCATTCTATAAAACAGTATATGAATACAAGGTGTCTGACAATATTATCACACATCCCTCTCAACCCAACCCTTCTGCCACTTTTAAAAAATTGAAATAAGTGATTACATAATATTCATATATTTCACAGTATTGTGGAATCATGATTCTTAAAGTCAGAAATATATTTTAACCATCACAAGGAAAATTATCATTATCGTAGTCTATAAAGTTTGTGAATTCTATGAGCTTTGACAATACCAAGTACTTCTTCCATATTAGGTGATGTTTACATTTCTTGCCTTTTGCTTAGTGTAGACGATGCCCTCTTTCCCTCTTGTTCCTTCTTTCCTATCACTGTCTTTGTATTGTGTAGTTCTTTTCCTTCTATGACCAGTGGAGCTCATGAGCCTCTCTGTTGTGTGTTGTTCTGTTTCCCACTCATTGTGTTCCTCCTCCTGGCTTCTCTCCATTGAGTGCAGACTCTTTTCTAATGTAATGAGAGCACATTCAGAGAAACCACCCCTTTTGTAGAAAATAGATCGTCAATTTTCCGTAATTTGTATGTTATCATACATATTTTAAATATATAATAGCATTTGTAGCATATGAGATATATTTCTTCTTTTTCATATGCTTAAAAGTAGTTTCTAGTTGCACATAAAATGCATCAACTATTCCCTATAGAAAATAGTAAAACATTACACATGAGGTCTAGAGCCCTTGATGTACATAGAAAAAACATCTCAGGTGCCTAGCATAATATGCACCATTCCCTTCCAAATCAATAGATTTAACTGAAGTCCAGGCTAAGTAAAATAGTGATAACATTTCACAACAGTGATAGTATTTAGATAATACATATAAAAATGTTATCTGATAGCATCTAGGATATTGCTTTAAGGACAGTCACACATATTCTGTATTTCTTTATTTCCTTATTTCTGTTCCTTTACCTCACTTCTTGGAACTTGGAAGTGATTACTGGCAATTTAGGGGTCACTTTGGGCCAAGACAGTGAGGGCTATATCCTAATGCTGGAGTATGCCTGTATCTTCTTGGAATCTTCATGCCTGTACTGTCTTCCCCTGGAATTTTAACAGATAAGAAACTAAGCCATTACTAGTTACATTGTGATGATCATTTGAGTTCTCCTGACCTTAAGATACTTACATTGTGGATTGATATGCACTCACAGAAAATACATAGTATTGCATACACACACACACACACACACACACACACACACACACACAATCCTTTAAGTAGTTGTACAAAGGGTCATCATTCAACAAGTCATTTAATAAATATAATGCAGCTTGATCGATATCACTTCTTGTATCAGTTTTCTTTCATTTATTCATTAAAATGTCATTACCAGTTATATACTGAACATACTGTTCTGCTACTAAGCACTTGCTTCATCTGGAGTTTATATTCCTAAGTACCTGCTTTCAGATGGACAAAATATGATCTTCGCCCTGAATGCAGCTCAGAATGTACCTTCACGAGAAATTACTTCCCACAACAAAATATAGGTCTCTGAAGATAATACGAGCACTCGGGGAATGGGGACTCCTACTTCAACTGACTTTAGAAATACAGTACAGTTATTTCTCTGCCCTAGATTTGCTAAAGGTATCTTACCATGTTGGCTCAAAGCAGAACTGAATTTGCCTTCTGTAAGTAGAAATCAAATTGCATTCAAGGTAAGTGTGCAAGTTTAACTCAATGGGCTTTGCTGCTTTAAACAGCAATTTAGACATCCAATCTCTTTGTCAGCATATTGTTTCACGGGACCCCATAATGTACAGTGCCCTGTGAGTAACAAATGGAGATGTGCTACTCAGAGGGAGTTAAACCTCTTCAGTTGGGTAGTTATGGATAAAATGTGATGATTGGAACTGGTTCCAACATGGCAGGCATGAATGACACATCAAAAAATACACAACTTTTTCCCATCAATCTTTAGGTGCTAACACTTACGACTATGGTCTGGGAAGTGTCCCTCTACCTCCCATCCAATCAACAGTGTTTTCTGCACTTGTGCTCTGAGTTGGGGTATCCAATAAGGAAAATTCCACAGTCATGATTTATGCTCTAATACTGGGAAACCAATTATGAGACCCAATGTAGCACAAGCCCATCCATAGACCAATCAATCCAGGAACATGCCCTCAGGGGCAGAGACAAAGTGTTCTACATATACCTGAGGGATGTGGTTCCCTTCTGACCAGCTCTTGTTCCCCCTTTTTGCTAAGGAGTCTGTCTCACTGCTCTGTTTTCATTTTGATGAAGAATCTGTTTCATTGCTTTGTTATTGCTATGAAGGAAACGTGCTTTAAAAACATTTCTGCTTTTGAATTCTTAAAAGAAAACATACCTGAGACATAGACAATACTGCTGTTCTGAAGATGCTGGGGAGAGGGAAGCCTTGGCCTTCAGCTTTGAGACTTGATTTAGAATTCGATAATTTAGGTGCTGTGGTTTCAAATTAATCTGAACCAGGCTAATGACTGTATTTTCTCGTCTTCTTACTAGAATCGCTAAAGGAATTAGAAATGAGATTTATGAGACATTATGTCAAAAAAAAGAACTTTACAAATGTGGCTCAGGAGGAAGAGTGGTGGTGGGAGGAGGGAGATGGGAAGGGACGGTAAGGGGAAACAAAAGAGGGGCAAAAAAAGAAAAAAAGAATTAGGAAAAAACAAAACAAAAACCACAAGAACCCAGTACTAGTCTAGCAAAGGGTCAAGAAATTATCAGCTTTCCTTTTGTTCATGCATGAAGCTAACAATGAAAATTTAATGTAGCCAACTAGCATCATTAAGGTATTAAATTCTGTAGAATGTGGTTTCTTCTCTTATACTTATTCCGAGAGGATATGCTTTCTTCACTAACTAGATCTTGTTCACTGACTTTTGCTTTGTTAAAAACTGTTTAAGTCTTTAAAAGGGAATTGAAGACTGCCAGGCAGGAGGGATTTAGTGTAAGATGTGGGAAGTGTTCGCATACTATGCATCTAGAGGGCTAGAAAACAGGTTGATCTGCTCACTGCCTCTAGCAATTCATAAAGTGTCTTGCATTTTCTAAAACCTAAATCCAAAGTTTCACCTTCTCCTTCCCACCAAGAATTCTCCCTCAGGCCTCTTCCTACCATAGTGTCTTGGCAGTTTATAACTGCTTTGCCTCAGAAATGTGGCATCAGAAGTGTGCCCTGTGGTCAGGCAAGCAGCTGGGATCTGGCTGATTCATCTATGGCTCTGTAAATGCTGCAGCCTAATCTGTGCCCTGTGCTCAGGGTTCAATATGTGTGATTAAGTCCATAGCTAGGTGCCTCTAGAGAGAGTAGGCTTTCCTCTTTCTATTAGCGGTAGGAGCAAAAGTACCAGACAGGTTCTTTATAATGAACCAGCCACACACAGCTGTTGGTTTCATTACAACTTGTTGGGGTGAGTTAGCCTAAGGGAGCCAAGGCAATATGTGAATAAGGTGTTTTCAACTGGAAGCTCATAAGCCTCTGTTCCAAAGAGGAAGCTGCTGATAATAAATTCTGTCTGGGAATGGACTGTGTAGGAGTTAGAATCTTTTTCTCTGCAAGTGATTGCTTGAGAGAGAGCATTAACTAAGCATAGCCATCATCTTATAAAAAGCTATTTTAACTAAAGTATATCCTGTAACTAAAATCTTTCTAGGTACATAGTTTAACACATAGGCATAGTTTAACTCATAGAACACAAGCTTAGAAAGACTTTTCTAACTATTTCTGGCCTGGTTGTCTTGGTTTAGTGAATTTCTCTGAAACTGCTATTCCCTTTCAAACTAGCCAGCTGAGCTTCCAAAGAGCCAATTGAGCAAGATTGTGAACACAAGTTCTGATCAATACCAGAAGTAGAAACTCATTAGGGGTAAAACATACATCCTACTCAGACTTCCTACTCAGAGTGGTTGCTTAATTGGCTTCCTGTCATTAACATGTCCTTTAACAGAACTAAACTTTGCTGTGCTAAGTTCCTTTCAACTTACTGGTCTTTCTTGGGGTATTGGCTTATGCTATGGGAGTATTCCCAATATCTGGAATATTGTCCAGGATCCTTGTTATACAAGGGGGTTGGGGGGAGCCCTTCAGGAGGAGACACAACTGCCTTGTTGACATAGCTCAAGGTTGGGTTAAACAGCACTCGTTGTGGTTAATGATGGAAAGTGTATCAGCAATATTAGGAAAGGGCCCAAGGAACACTCCAATAAAAAGTAACCTCATGAATTGGCCATGAGTGGAAAAATTGGACTAGAGCATATTACCTTGTTGGTTTGGAAATTTCATGGGCTGAGTGAGCCTTAGGCACAAGGAGAACTTCAGTCTTGATGTTTATTTTCATTCTCTGGCCCAAGAATAAAAATCTGAGAATTGGAGGAAGTCATCTTTGAGAAATCTCCAGTAAAGGGAGAATTGAATATGAGAGGGGTGCACAAGAAACTTACAATAGGGAGGATTAACTGCACCAAAAACTGAAATCACAAGAGACCTGCTAAAATGGAGAAAAAGAATTATAGCCCTAAGGAGCCAAAGAAAAATGATCCAGGGACCTACTTCTGATAATCCACTGGGAGAATGGTGAAAAAGATCTGAGAACACTATTAAATAATGGATGATTTTTGTTATTGAGCTCCATAATGTGCACTTGTCCAAAAAATTTGTTATGCATATGTACTTGCAAGTGTGTGTTTTAAATCTTATATCATGAAAGGGGAACTCAAAAAAGTCCTACTCACTAAAGAACTTCAGCTGCCCACTTTGACTCTGAAGCCTGGATTGTTCCTCTAGCTGATCCAAGGGTGTATGGTATTGGAACCTGTTTCTGAAGCAGACTCTCTGGGTAAACTTAAAATTCAAATTCAAATCTGGGTGCCAGTGGCATGCACCTACATTCCTAGCTACTCAGGATCTGAGGATTGTGGTTCAAATCCAGCCAGAGCAGGAAAGTCCTTGATAGTCTTATCTCCAATTAACCACCAGAAAGCTGAAATTGGCGCTAGGCTCAAGTAGTAAGGCTTTCTTTCACCTTGAGCTGAAGAGCTCAGGGACAGCACCCAGTCCCAGATTTCAAGTCCTATGACCAACAAAAAACAATGCTTGGGTGAAATGGATTAAATATTCTGCCCACCATTACAGTTAAGATTGTGTGGGACAGAAACCAGAAAAACAAGTGGTCCACTTTCCACTGTGATGAACCTCAGACCCCCAAGGCATGGAATGCATTATCTGTCGGTCAAACACAGCCTGGGGAAAGTTGTAAGACTGTGCTGTTGCTGTTCACAAAAGTAAGGATCTGAGACAAAAACCCTATCTTCCCAAGGCCAACAATACCTCTTGCCTTTCTATGTAGGGGGACAACTGGCATTTGTGGGAAACTTATCAAGATGCATTGGAGGCCGAATCTGTGAAGAGATGAGTAGTAAGCACTAAGCATAGCCAGAGGAAATGTCCAATGGTATTGTGGAAGACCAGTGTTGATGATGTTCCTGGCCAACTAGAGTAATACCTGTGCTTTGGTTCAATTGGCCTTCCCTTTCACCATAACACTTCATCCACCTGTCCATTCTCAAACATTTTATATTAGTTAGGAGAGACCCCTTCCCTAGAAGGTCATTCATATTTCATATTTAAAAGGTACTATTCAGGATCCTCCCAAAATTTCCAAAAAGTTAAAAGCCAGAACTGAGATAGCAGCTTATGAATCAGTTTTATTCTGATAATTAGTATAAATAAAATATAGTTTGGGGGCTGAGAATATGGCTTAGTTTTTAAATTGTTTGCCTCACATGTATAAAGCCCTGGGTTTTATTCCTCAGCACCACATAAACAGAATAGGGTGGAAGTGGCACTGTGGCTCAACTGTAGAGTGCTAGCCTTGAGTAAAAGAAGCTCTGGGAGCTCCAGGATTGACAAAAATAAAATGTAAAGTAGAATAAGATCAACAGAGGTTTGTTAATTATACCTAAAGATTTTTTTATGATTTTTATTGTGAAAATACTGTACAGAGGAGTTACAATTACATGGGCAAGATAATGAGTACATTTCTTATCAACCATTGTTGCTTCCTCCTTCGTTTCCCCTTCCTATCCCTTCTCATCTTCCCCCACGTCAGCCCCCATAGTGCCCCCTTTCACCCCTCCCCCCACCAAAGTTGTAAAGTTTGTTTTCGACATAACGACTTGTACATCTCATTGGTGCAATGGGTCCACCTGTATCCCTATTTAAACGATTTTGTTGCCTTACCCTCCACAAATTATAACAACATCAAATACAGTGAAAGCACGGGTTATATCATGGGGGAGGGACATACAAAGCAACAAAGAAATCATATTATAAATATGTTAGAAACAATCACATGAATGAAAAAAAACATTTGAATCCTTATTTTGGGGTTCATTTCGCCTAACATCAACTTATCTGACCCTTTTGTTTGTCTCAGACATATTTTAGTTATTGCAAATAAGGGAAACCATGGGGGCTATGGTTCTTTGGGACTGACTCACTTCACTTAAAGGATTTTTTTAAATCCATAAACTAAATGCTCTAGTAGGGTTGGAAAATTAATTTTAGAAACATTATCTGAAAAAAAATCAGATGAAGGACTGAGAAGGTGGCTCAGCGTTAGAGTGCTTGCCTTGCATGCATGAGTCCCTGGGTTCGATTCCTCTGCAGCACGTATGCAGAAAAAGCCAGAATTGGTGCTGTGGCTCATGTGGTAGAGTGCTATCCTTGAGTTGAAGAGATGAGGAACACTGTCCAGGCCCAGATTTCAGGCCTCACAACCCCCAAAACAAAGAAAAAAGAAAAAGAAAAAAACAAGGGCAAGTGTGACTCATACCTCTAATCCTAGCTACTCAGGAGGCTAAGATCTGAGGATGGAAGTTCAAAGCTAGGCCAGGCAGGTAAAGTCCATGAGACTCTTACTGCCAATAAACCAATCAGAAAACCAGAAATGTTGCTCTGGCTCAAGTGATAGAGCACTCTCTTTGAGCTGAAAGCTGTGGGACAGCACTCACGCTTAGAGTTCAGCCCCAAGACCAACCAAAAAAAATGCAAGCTATTCCTAAAGGGTTTCCTACCAAGAGGGACAGAGGGTTTCCTACTAAGTGGGAGGGAGGTTTTGGGGTTTATGTCTAGCAGAAATGCAAGTTTCCCTTCTAGTGGGGAGGGGGATTGCCTTCTAGTAAGGAGGGTGTTAATGATCAAATTGGTCAAAAACATTATCCAGTCTCATAATGTCCAGATAAGTGTTTAATATTTGTCAGGTATTGACTTGTGAAAACATCCGGCTTGGGCAACTCCAGTGTTAATGCCCTAAAAGTGAACTTGCTTAGTTCCAGGGCCTCAATGGACCCTCAAGTTAATCCTACGGTATGATTGCAACTTCAGTCATGGAGTAGACACTCTATGTATGCCTTCCAATTTTGAGTCTACCCAGATTGAAATTGTTACTGGATAAGGGAGGTAAATACCGTGATCATTCTGTCCACATACTGAGTACTGCTATGACTATGTGGCAGGGAGGCCACACAAGAGGTCCTCTTTGTGCTGTCATGGAGCTCAGACCCCATGGGCATGAAATTCATGATAGGTCAGCAAAATGTTATTTGAGACAACTTGGAATACGCTGTTGCTCTTCTCAAAAGCAAAAGTCTTTTTCAAAAACCCCTGAAACTGACTGCCTCCATTCTTTCAAGGTCAGTCTATACCTCGGGAAAATTTGACATTTCTGGAAAACTTACCTGGATGTAGTGAAGGCCAACCCTTTGAGATGAGCAGTAAGTACTAAGCATAGACAAGGTAATGTATGGTGGCATTGAAGAAGATCACTATTGGAGATGTTACTGGCCAACTGTAGTGGAATCTGTGCTTTGGTTCAGTTGGCCAACCCACACTTGAGCATTCTCAAACACATTACATTAAGTAAGGAGAGACTTCATAATTAGGGGGTCATTCAAACTTTATATTTACAACTATGCTATTTAGGGGCCCCTGAAAATCTCCCAAAGAGCTTAAAGCTAGAAACCAGAAACAGCAATTCAAATTAGTTGTATTCTGTTAATCTCCACAATGTATGTTCTCCACAATCGAATTATTCCAATATGTGCTTTTATTCATCTTCAGCGTTTGTTAATTGGAAATGCCACCAAGGAAAAATAAGTAGGAGCCACTGGTAGGATTATATTGGAAAAAATTGGTCTAAATAAAATACTTGACCAGATAAGATGAAGATAAGTGAAATGAACCTCAAGATAGGGATACAAGTGATTTTTTCTTACTTCCTCTTGTTTCTAACATATTATAATGTTCCATATGATTTTTGTTTCTTTGTATCCCCCACCCCATGGTATAAGCCCTGTTTCCACTGTGTTTGAGGTTGGTGCCCTACATCTTGTATATACAGTTCTCTAATTTGGGGAGGGAAAGGGGAAAAAACAAAATGCTTAAATAGGGATAGAGTTTGACCCATTCTAACAATGAGATGCACAAGACAATATTGAAAAACAAACTTTACAATTTAGACAGGGGTGGGAGGGAGTAGTGTAGTTGTGCAGCTGGAAGGTTAATGATGGTACAGGCAAAACAAAGGACGTTGAAACAATGCTTCATTGGAAAAGTACACTTTACCTTGCTCATGTAAATAACCCCTCTGTACAGTATTTTTACAAAAAAAAACCTGTTAAAAATAATAAATATACTTGAAAGGGAATCTGTGTGGTGGTTGGAGGCCAGTGCTACAGAACATCTTACAAGTATTGAATTCTGGCAAACAAGTTACCAAAAAAACTGAGATGAAGCTGAGTGTAATCCTAGATGCTCAGGTAGCTGAGTTCTGAGGAGCTGTGTTTGAAGCCAAACAAAGCAGGAAATATGAGACTTTATTTCCAATTACCTTGCAAAAAGATACTACTGGAGTTGTGGCTAAAATGGTAGCCTTGAGAAAAAATGCTTTGGGACAATGCTCACAGCATGAGACCAAACACAAGACCAGCCCACAGTCAGTTAAAAAAAAAGTTTGTGTGTCTCTGTGTTGTGGCAGACCTGTTACTAGTTTCATGATGGAACAAACATTTTAAAAATGAGTCATGGTGTCAATATTTACCTCTTTAGTAATTGTTTTCAGAATAATGTGTGGATGTGTACTTTATCTCTTGTTTAAGTTTTGTTGTGATTGAAAAACTGCCTTAACCAAACACTAACCAAACACTTTTTTAACTGAAAATATCATATTTGATACTGCTGATCAGGAAAGTTAGTGCTTTCTAGGTCAGAAGAAAAGAAAGTAAAATCACATAGGATAATTGTAGAAGTTAAATCATGAAGTGCTTTACAAATATAAGCACTGCCCTAGTAAAGATAGTCACAACCTTATCAATGCTATATTAGAGAAGTGCTAGAGGCAAGAGACATGGAACTATTCGTAGAACACCAGCTTGGTAAAAGTTGGTTATTTATTTATTTTTTTTACTATGGACAGGTTTTCTGGATTTGGTTGATTATTAAAGCTTTTGACTAGTTTGAAAGGGGTCAAAAGTTTGAGCCATCATGAAAGATGATCTCAAATTTCAAATTCGTGGGAACCAGTGGTGGGCTTCGTATCCAGTGTGCTTTTTCAACTTGGGCATGCGAAAGACAGGATGCCTTCTGCAGGAGTAAATTTTGCCTTGCTAAGTTGGTGTTCGTAGGATACATTAATTTCCCCCGGTATTTCCAATACAGATCTTCCATGCCATTCATGAAGGATCCTAGGAGCCCTCCAGAGGAGAGACATCCAGTTGCCCTGTTAAGCCAACCTCCAGGATGGGCTAAACCTGCCAACCTTTGTTGCTGACAATGGACCTAAGATGTAGAGTTAATCCACAACATCAGGAAGAGGCCCAAACATGTACCCCCAGAGCAAGCAATCTAATGCATTGGCCATAGTAGAAAAAAATGAAACTATTAATATTGCTTTGGTAGTTGTGTGTTTGCAGGGACTGTGTATGAGAGAAGTGTCTAAGATTCAAGATCTTCAATCCTTTGTTTCTAAGAGTCTTGATCTACAACTTCATTTGTCCAGATGAGAAGAATGAAAAGTTGGAGATGGAGTCAGCTCTGAGAAAATTCTCTAGTAAGGGAGTTGAGAAAAGCAGTGAATAAGAAACTCAGTCTGAAGGGCAAAGTGCACCAAAAATTCTTATTCCCATTACAGCATGTCTCTGTGAATTAAGAATTCTAAACCTAAGAATTCTAAACCTAGGAAGCCCAAGAAAATTGAAGCTAAGTATGCTCCATCAGACATTCTTAATATTCTCGTCTTTTAGGGAGAATGTGGAGAAAGATATGAAAATATGCATTAAGCCTGATTTTTATTTTTGTGCTCTAATTTTAATGTGCATTTGGTAAACTAAATCCTCTATATGCCTGTTTCTGTGTAAATATCTTCAGAAGGATCTGTTACAGACATTCAGTAATTAACCGACTTAGTAGCAAAAGGCTCTTGAAATTTGGTTATTTACAATGTTCCAGCTCTAAAAAGTTCTTTTTATGACTATTGATAAAAAAACTTCATATAGGATTACTTTTTCCTGAATATTTTATTTAAAAGGATGTTATTTACGTTTGAAGGTTTTAAAGACCAGCAAATAGGGGAAACATAGGAATGATGAGTACATGCTTTTGGAATAGTTATGTAATAATAGTTATGTAATAATCTTTTTTTTAAATTTAATTTTATTTTATTTGAGAAGATACTGTACAGAGGGGTTACAATTACAATGGCAGGATAATGCATACATTTCTTACCAAGCATTGCAGCCTCCTCCTTTGTTTACCCTTCACCACCCTTCCCAGCCTCCCCCCTCCCCCCCACCCAAAAGCAGTATGGAGGTTCCTCAAAAGACTTCACATAGATCTCCCCTATGATCCAGCAATCCCACTTTTGGGCATTTACCCAAATGTATACAAACAAGACCACACTAAAGCTACCAGCACAACTATGTTTATTGCAGCATTATTTACCATAGCTATGATATGGAACCAACCCAGATGCCCCTCAGTAGATGAATGGATCAAGAAAACGTGGTATATATAAACAATCTTATATAAACAATATAAGATTGTTTCAAGGGCTGGGAAATTAGCTCAGTGGTAGTGTTTGTCATGCATACATAAGGTCCTGGGTCTGATTCCTCAACACCACATGAGCAGAAAAAGCAGAAATGGTGTTGTGGCTCAAGTGGTAGAGCACTAATCTTGAGCTGAAGGGCTGAGGGGTAGTGACCAGGCCCAGAATTCAGGCCCCACGACTGAAAAAAAATGTTTCAAACAGCCTTGGGTGAGGAATGTGGGTGGTGGGAGGGATGGTTTACCATCTAAGCAATTGTGTAAAGCCAACAAAAATTTTAATGGGAGGGCTGATGTCATATTTTATCAAGCATGACTGTCAAACTTAGAGAGCGAGAAAAGTTCAGCCTGGACATGTGAGAACCTTCCTTTTTATAAAGATAAACTCTCTGTTTATACCCTGGATCTTCCAGGGTAATTGAAGAGGTGAGAACCACATGACCTCAGTTGAGCCAGTCCCACTACTTAATCAGTGAGCTCAAGACCACCAACTATTATGAGCAATGTTTGGTCATTAAAGGACAAATAGAATCCAAAAGCAACTTTATTATTTAAGTCCTAGAAAGATGCCTGGTATTGCAGAGGACTAGTGTTGAAGACATTACTGGCCAACTGGGTTGGAAACTGCACTTTGGTTCAATGTACACCCATTGCATTCAAGCTGTTTGGACTGGCCAGGTTAATAAAATCCTAACACTAGGTAAGGAGAAAGATCTTATCCCCAGAGGGTTTCCAACCCTCATTTTACATAGATGCTATTGGGGTCTCCCAAAGAGTTCCTAATCAAAACCTGCTATTTGATTTCTAGCTTTAAATTGGTAATACCTATAAAATGTAGGTTTTGTTACACATAAATAGATTGGACTCGATTTCTTATCACCAGAGCCTTATAATTATACACAATCAAGGCAATAACAGAACAACTAAATGCCACTAGTAGGATGGCATGGAAAGGATAGATCTAGGTATACTAGCTGGAAAGGGAATTGTGTCTGTGGTGATAAGAAACCAATATTGCACAAAGGTCTTACAAAGATTGAAGACTGGCAATAGGTAAAACATTTACTAGCTTGTTGATTAATACTTTGAAAGACAAAGGAATGCTGCAGTCCATATTTGCCTCTAGTACTTGTTTTCATAGTAATGCCCGTGTTTGTTTTGTAAACTGCCCTCATTCATACAGCAAACAACACCCATTTCTTAAATATTTTCCCTTTGGATACTGCTGAATCGGAATGTCTATTAAAGCTGACTAGGTTTGAAGAAAAGTTAAAAGAAGGGAGAACTGTAGGAGTTAGAATCTGCCAAAGTGCTTGACATATTCACTGCCTTTTAAAGGATAGCTGCTCTCTTACCAGAAGTTAAGATTGCTTTTCTGACAAACGTTGGCCAGATGTACTGGTTTTGTCTAGTTTGAAAGTTTGAGCAAGAAAGATTATGATCCCGAGGTTGTGATCAGTGAGAACCAATGGTTGACTGCCTACTCAACATGCTTGTTTGGGTTCCAGCCAGTAGCACTTTCTTCTCCAGAAGTAAATTATGCCTTGCTGGGTATCTTTCGAGTTGGGATATGAGATGTCATATAGGAGAAAACACCAAGATATTTCCCACAACTGCTCTGGTGCACTTAACTCCTTATTTGGGATAGCTTTGGAAAAGCACAAGCTAATACTATACAAAGTGTACTTTTAAAATAGAATTTGTTCACTCTTCCCATTCTTTATGGCCACTCTCACACTTTTTTTAAATTTTATTTTATTTGTGAACATACTATACAGTGGAGTTACAATTACATGGGCAAGATAATGCATACATTTCTTACCAAGCATTGCAGCCTCCTCCTTTGTTTACCATTCACCTCCCTTCCCAGCCTCCCCCCTCTCCCCAATCCTTCCCCCTCCCTCCCCGCCCATCGACATTGTAAAGCTCCTTTTTACAATTACAATTTGTATTTCTCATTGTTGCAACAGGTCCACCTGAATCCTTAAATGACTTGTTTTTCCCCATCTCCTCCATAAGTTATACTGACATCAAATATATTGAAAGCGGGGGTTATACTGTGGGGGAGGGACATAAAAAGCAACAAAGGAATAAACTTATAAATGTGTTAGAAACACATGCATGAAAGAAAAAAAAAACATTAAAATACCTACCTAAGGATTCATTTTCCTAACATCACAATATCTGACTTTTTCCGCTTGACTCATACATATACTAGATATTGCAAATAAGGGAAACTATGGGACCTGTGTTTCTTTGTGTCTGGCTTACTTCACTTAATATAATTTTTTCCAAGTTTTTCCATTTCCAAACAAATAGGGCAATGTCATTCTTTTGGATGGAGGCATAGAATTCCATTGTGTATATATACCACATTTTCTTGATCCATTCATCTACTGAAGGGCATCTGGGTTGGTTCCATATCTTAGCTATGGTAAATAATGCTGCAATAAACATAGTTGTGCTGGTAGCTTTAGTGTGGTCTTGTTTGTAAACATTTGGGTAAATGCCCAAAAGTGGGATTGCTGGGTCATAGGGGAGCTCTATGTGAAGTCTTTTGAGGAACCTCCATACTGCTTTCCAAAGTGGTTGAACAAGTTTACATTCCCACCAACAATGAAGTAAGGTTCCCTTCTGTCCACATCCCCTCCAGCATCTGTTGTTGTTAGAGTTCTTGATTTTTGCCATTCTAACTGGAGTGAGGTGGTATCTCAATGTTGCTTTGATTTGCATTTCTTTTATGGCTAGAGAGGTTCAGCATTTCTTCATGTGTCTATTGGCCATTCTTCTTTCTTCTTCAGAGAAGTTTCTCTTTAAGTATTTAGCCCACTTATTTATTGGGCAGTTGTTTCTTTGAGGATTTGTTGTTGGGGGATTAAATTTTTGAGTTCCAAGTATATTTTAGATATGAGACCCTTGTCGGTTGTATGGCTAGTAAAGATCTTCTCCCAATCTGTGGGCTTTCTATTGATCTTGCTAGCTATGTCGTTTGCCATGAAGAAGCTCTGCAACGTTATGCAATCCCATTTGTCCAGCCTTTCTTTGATTTGTTGTGTTTCCGGTCTCTATTCAGAAAATTTCAGCCTGAGCCAAGGAGACCTAGGGTTTCTCCTATTCCATCCTGTAATGTTTTCAGAGTGTCTGTTTTGACTTCGAGGCCTTTGATCCATTTGGAGTTGATTCTGGTGCAGGGTGATATATAAGGGTCTAGCTTAAGTTTTCTACATGTAGTTAACCAATTTTGCCAGCATCATTTACTGAAGAGGCTGTCTTCCTTCCATTCTATTGTTTTAGCTCCCTTATCGAAGATTAGATGGCGCTAGGTCTTTAGGTTCATTTCTGGGTTTTCAATTCTATTCCATTGTTCCTGAGGTCTGTTCTTATGCCAATACCAAGCTGTTTTGATTACTATGGCTTTATAGTAGAGTTTGAAATTTGGTATTGGTATTCCTCCAGCAGTGTGCTTTCTGTTGAGGAGCGTTTTTGCTGTTCGGGGTCCTTTGTTGTTCCATATGAATTTTTGGATTGCCTCTTCAATTTCCTTGAAGAATGAGGTTGGAATATTGATAAATATCACATTAAATTATTTGTAGATAGCCTTGGGAAGTATTGCCATTTTCACGATGTTAATCTTTCCAATCCAGGAGCATGGTCGGTTTTGCCATTTTTTAAGTTCTGAGTTGATTTTCTTTTACAAGATTTTAAAGTTTTCATCATAGAGGTCCTTCACTTCTTTAGTTAAGTTAATTCCTATTTTATTTTTTGTGGGGCTATTACAAATGGAGTTGCTTTCCTAATTTCAGCCACTCTTTCCTCATTGTTGGCATACAGAAAATCCATTGATTTTGGGGGGTTAATTTTATAACCTGCTACTTTGCCAAAGTTTTGAATCAGCTTGAGTAATTTGGGAGTGGAGTCTATGGGATTCTTTAAATATAAGATCATGTCATCTGCAATGAGGGAGAGTTTTATTTCTTCTTTCCCTATTTGGATCCCCTTTATGTCTGCATCTTTTCTTATTGCTGTAACTAGATATTCTAATACTAGATTGAAGAGAAGTGGAGAGAGTGGACATCCTTGTCTTGTTCCTGAGTTCACAGGAAATGGCTTTAGTTTTTCACCATTAAGTATAATACTGGCTGTAGGTTTGTCATATACAGCCTTTATTGTATTGAGGAATGTTCCATGGATTCCTAATTTTTCCAAAACCTTCATCATAAAGGGGTGGTGGATCTTGTCGAATGCTTCTTCTGCATCTATTGAGATAACCATGTGGTTCTTATTCTTGCTCCTGTTGATGTGATGAATAATATTAATTGATTTGCATATATTGAACCAGCTTTTCATCCCTGAAATGAATCCTGTTTGATCGTGGTGTATGATTTTTTGGATGAATTGTTGAAGTCTATTCGCCAAAATTTTGTTGAGAAGTTTTGCATCAATGTTCATCAAAGAATGGGTCTATAGTTCTCTTTCTTTGATGAGTCCCTGCCTGGTTTTGGGATGAGCGTTATGATGGCTTCATAGAATGTGTTAGGTAGTGAACTTTCTCTTTCAATTTCATTGAAGAGTTGGAGGAGTATTGGTGTAAGCTCTGCTTTGAAGGCCTTGTAAAATTCCGCTGTAATACCATCTGGTCCTGCACTTTTCTTAGCTGGGAGGTCTCTTTCTTATTGCTGTTTTTATTTCAATGCTTGATATGGGCCTGTTAAGCTGGTTTAACTCATCTTGGTTTAGTTTTGGCATGTCAATATTTGCTAGGAAAAGGTCCATTCCTGTCAAGTTCTCAAAGTTATTAGCATAAAATTTTGAGAAGTATTCCCTTATAATGTTCTGAATCTTGGTTGTTTCCGTGGTGATGTTTCCATTCTCATCTCTGAGTTTATTAATTTGGGTGTGTTCTCTTCTTTTTCTGGTAAGATTTGCTAAGGGTCTGTCAATTTTGTTGAGTTTTTCGAAGAACCAACTCTTTGTTTTGTTGATACTTTCTATAGTTTTTTTGGATTCTAATTCATTTAATTCTGATTTAATTTTAATTATTTCTTTCTGTCTACTGGATTGGGGTTTATCTTGCTGCTCTTTTGCAAGGAGGATTCACTGTGTCCTTAAATTTTCAGTTTCAGATCTCTCCAATTTGTTGATGCAGGAGCTCAGAGATATAAACTTGCCTGTGAGTACTGCCTTTGCTCTGTCACAGAGGAGGTGGTAATTTGTGTGTTCATTTTTGTTGAATAGCATGAACATTTGAATTTCCTTTCTAATCTCTTCCATGACCCACTCATGATTCAGCATTGTGTTGTTCAGCCTCCATGTGATACCGGACTTTCTTTGGTGGCTTTTGGTGTTGAGTTCTAATTTTATTCCCTTGTGGTCAGAGAGAATGCAAGGTATAAATTCAATGTTTCTGAACTTAGACAAGTTTGCTTTGTGGCCTAAAATGTGGTCTATTTTAGAAAATGTTCCATGTGCTGCTGAGAAAAATGTGTATTCTGATGTTGTTGGGTGAAATATTCGGTAGATGTCTGTTAAGTCTAGTTCATCTATGCAGCTGTTTAGATCTGCGGTCTCTCTGTTGAGTTTTTGCCGAGTTCATCTATCTACTTGGGTGAGTGGTGTGTTAAAATCCCCAACAATAATGTCTTTGGATCTATATGGGATTTGAGGGAAAGTAGTGTTTCTTTGATGAATTTGGTTTCTCCATTGTTTGGCGAATAGATATTTAGAATTGTAATATCCTCCTGAAGGAGAGATCCTTTAATTAGTATGTAGCGACCTTCTTTATCTCTTCTCACGAATTTGAATTTGAAGTCTATTTTATCTGATATTAGGATTGCAACACCCGCCTGTTTATGAGAGCAGTTTGCTTGGTAGATTTTGTTCCAGCCTTTAATATTGAAAATCTCTTTGTTTTTACGGGCAAGATGTGATTCCTGAAGGCAGCAGATAGAAAGGTCTTGTTCTTTAATCCAACTACACAGTCTATGTCACATAATTGGAGAGTTCACTCCGTTAACTTTAAGAGATAAGACTGAGAGGTATTAGGGAGTTCCTGCCATGTTATCCACCTTCTTGGGGGCTGCGAAAACTGGGTTCTTCTTTTGGTTCTTGGGTTCTCAGTTTGGGTGCGGTTTCTTGGCCTTTATTGTGATCTTGTTGGTTTTCTATGTGTGGGACATCTTTAAGAATCTTTTGTAGGGCTGGTTTGGTGGAGATGTATTGTTTCAATTTTTCTTTGCTATGGAAGGTTTTTATTTGGCCTTCAGTTATGAAGGAGAGTTTAGCTGGTTACAGTATTCTTGGTTGATAGTTGTTTGTTTGTAGGTCGTGGCATACATCATTCCACCCTCTTCTTGCTTTGATTGTCTCTGCTGAGAAATCTGAGGTGATTCTAATTGGTTTCCCTTTGTAGGTGATTAACCTTTTCTCCCTGACAGCTTTAAGGATCTTTTCCTTGGTCTGAGTTGATCCTGTGTGGATTATAATGTGATGGTGGGATGTCCTATTATGGTCTGGTCTATTTGTGGTTCTAAAAGCTTCTTGTATCTGAATAGGCCTATCTTTTTGTATGTTTGGGAAGTTCTCTGCTAGGATCCTGTTAAACAAATTTCCTATACCATTAACTTCTGTTTCTAGGTGCTCCTCTACAGCCATTATCCTTAGATTAGGCTGTCTGATGGTGTCTTCCAAGTGTTGGATATAGCTATCATATTTCTTGGACTTGTCTTGGATGGTTGTATGTTCTTTCTCTATAATATCTAGGCTTTCTTCAATCCCTGAGTTTCGATCTTCTGCATGGTCTAACCTGCTGTCAAGACTCTCTACTTTGTTTTTTATCCCATTTCCTTCTAGTTGGTCAGCTTTGATGGCTTCAAATTCTTTGTTGAATTTCTGTTTTAGGTCTTGTATGAATTTCTTTATTTCCTTAATTTGATGTTCAGTGTTTATTCTTAAATCACTTAGTTGATTGGTTATGGTTTCTTTGGACTCCCATTCCTTCTGTTGGGTTCCATTCAGCATTCCCTTTGTGGTCTCCCTGACTTCCTTTAGCTCTTTGTTAATGGATTCCATGAATGCCTTAAGTGATCTTTGTGTATTGTCATCCTGCACTCTCAATTCCTGTATTACTCTTTGATTAGCTTCCTCCCGTTTGTGGGATTCCTGCAGTTCTCTTTGAGTGTTCTCACCCTGCTCACCCAAATCCTGCATCAGTTTTTGAGTAGCTCCCTCACGGTGATGATATTCCTGTATATGTTTTCGGGGTGCCTCCTCTCTCTCCCTATCACTCTCATACAGAGTCCTTTGTATGTTTTCAAACTTTTCATTTATCATGTTTGCCAGCAGTGTTTGTAGAGCTATTTGGGAACTCTCCTCTGGATTATTCATTATCTGTTCTGTCCCCTGGATTTGCCATTTTTCTTGTGTTTTGCAGGCTTACTCTGCCCATTTGAGATGAAAATAGCACCAGTTTTGTGCTAGAACACTATCTTAAGGCTACCATCAACCAACGTATGAATTTGTACAGTCAATAGTTTATAGATACAATCTAGTTCAACAGATACATCTATTCAACATCAAACAACTATATGTTAATGGGCTTCGAACCGCAGAGAAGAATTTGGAAAACCAGAAATTATTAGGGTTAGGGAGAGATGTGAGTAAAAAATAGGAATAGATTGGTGTGGGGAAGCACAGGGAGAGTTAACTATGTCCTAATCTCAAAGCAGGAAATAGGTTGGGTAGGATGCAAGTAGAGAGAGAGTGGAAAAAGAAGAAAGGGAAAGGAAAATGAAAAGAGACCAGAAAAAATAGACAAGTAAAAATTACTGATATTATGGAGATTAAAGAACATCTATTTAGAGAGGAACGTGAGTATATTGAGAGATTGGGGGGACATAGAGGAGATGTGAAAGACTTAAAAAATGCTTAAATTGTAATATAGGTATAAAGAGGTAGTACTTCTATTAAGGAATTTAAGTCTCAGAGGTTTTGAATTGAGTAATAAATTTGTGGATTAAGTGTGTACACAATGGGGGATAGGGTCTACTAGTTAACTACGGTTTGTCTGAGGATGTGCAGGACAATAGTTAAGTCATATAAAGAAGAACAAAGAGAGGAAAAGGTGAAAAGTCTAAGGAAGGGAGAATAAAAAGATCAGAAGTTCAGTAGAGCTAAACCAAAAACAAAAAGATATTAAAAAAGAAGAAAAAAAGAGAAAGAAGACAAGAAAAGAAAGAAAAACGCACCTTCACGTACCCCAAAAATAAAAATTATAAGAGGAAAAAAAAGTTACTGGAAAACATTATTTTTTCAAAAAAGGCAAAAATTAAAGATTAATAAAAGTTTTAGAAAAGCAAAAAAAAATTTTTCTTATATATAAGGAACCAAAAAAAAAAAAAGAAAAAGAAGAGGAAAGAAAAAAAACGTTCTTTGATTTTTTGGGGAGGGGTGGGAAAAATCTTGTATCTCCCTTGTGTCTGTAGCCAGCCTCTTGTTGGCGTCTCTGGTCAGCTTGAGGTCCTGTGGCTTGATTGGTTTCTTAAGTCAGATTGTTCTAACAGGCAGAAAAATGCTCTGCTTTATCCAAAATTTTGAGATCCCCTTCCCAGATTAGTTTAATGGGAGGGTGATCTGGTTTGAGAATCACAAATTAGGGGAATGCAGTGATGAGACTAGGTTCTGGGTAGAGTTGAGGCCTTTCAACAAACAGTAGCTTTTCCCTGGGGCTATTTTGTGAAAACCTCACAGAGCCCAGCCTGGAGCCATTCTCAGCGTTTCTGTTTTTCAATAAATTGTGGAGGCTGATAGAGGGAGGGGCAGCCTCTGGCTCTGGTTACCCAGTGCGGAAAGCCACTCCTATGGTTGGCACCCGAGCTGGGTGACTTTTCCCTGGATGGAGCTGATTCTGGCAGGTCACGCAGCTGTTAAGTTCTTGTGACATGCTAAATGACTCGTTTTATTCCAAGCCTGAGCTGGAGCTCACAGCTCCGCCAAGCTTTGTTGGTATCCAAGATGGAGATCACCGGTGCTGGGGGGGGAGGGGTGGCCTTCCCTCCTCTGCTCCCTGAGAGCCTTCCCTCCTCTGCTCCCTGAGAAGGAGTGAGGACGTCGGGCTTGTACTCACGCCAAGTCTTGTATCCTGAGTCGTCTCTGGTCTGCAAACTGCAGGATGAAGATGTCCGCTCCTTGTTGATTCTTGCTGGTGTTGAGTAGAATCCACTCACCCGCTGCATCTGGCTCCTTCGTCCCGGACTCTGTGGCTCAGTTATGGTTCCCTGCAGTCACCGCCGCGACTGCTGCTGCCACCGCAGTGACTGCTGGCAAGTGCTCAGATGTGTTTCTTTGCCTTGATTTCCCCTCTCTTGCCTAACCCTCTGTCCTGTGATGGCACACTTGGTGTGGTTCTCTGGCTTAGGGCTGTTCACTGGAACTCTAAAACTGCTTTCTATGTGAGAGCTTGTTCAGATTTCAGCTTCTCCTCCGCCATCTTCCTGGAAATCCCCACTCTCACACTTTATATAATGCATCTTCATCTCCATCACTTTCACTTTTCCTGTTCTCCATCTAGCTGCTTCTTGCTCCAGTCTGAGAGTGTTCTTGTTTGCCTTTTTCTTTTGCATAAATGATCGTAATCAAAATACCTTCACAAAATAGAATATAGACTGTGCTAACATGGTTCAAAAGTCTTAAAAAGCAAGAAGCACCATGTTAACTCAGTGCCTATCTTCTAACTTTTCTGTTTTCATTCTTTTCCATGATGAGCCTGCTTTTAATTCTCAAGTGTTTTTGTTTTTGTTTTTGTTTTTTAATTTTCTGTATAAGCTTTGAATCATAAGCATCTCCCATTACTTATTCTGAAAATGTAGGCACCCATTGGTGATGAGCCTGCTGGTTAGTGAGCAAGGTCAGGATTTTTTTTTTGTTTGTATGTTTTTGGTTTATTTTGGTCATTGGTGGGGCTTGAACTCTGGGCCTGGGCGATGTCCTTCAGTTCTTCATCTCAAGGCTAGAACTCTACCACTTGTGTCACAGAACTACTTTTGGTTTTCTTGTGGTTTTTTTAATTGGAGATAAGGAAGGGTCAGTCTCATGGAGTTTCCTGCCTTGGCTGGCTTTGAACCCGGTCCTCAAAATCTCAGCCTCCTGAGTAACTAGGATTACCCATTTGAGCCACCAGTATTCAGAGGTAGTTTTTATTTCATGGGAGCTTTCATTCAGGTTATCAGCTTTTTATCTGATTCTCCCTCTGCAATCTGCTTTTCTCTCTGCAATCCTTCCTGGAATACAGCTAAGCAGTGGCAGAGAAAATAGTCAAATGCCATGTTCACTCAGTCGGGCAGATGGATTTGCTGCACTTAACCCCTTTGATGCACTTAATTCTGGCTCAAATCCTAGCCTATTTCCTAGCTTGGTGTGCTTAATCCTAGCTACTCAGGAGCTGGACCTCTGCTTCTGGACCTCTGCTTCTGGACCTCTTCCTTTAGTTCAAGGTACCATGCACTGGCCATCCTCAGCCGTGCCAGTGTATTGGCATAGGTGACATCGCCAAGATTTGTCATAGGCCTGTCCAGTCCTTATGTCAGAGGTCTACATAAGCACACATTTTCCACTATTTACTTTATTTTTACTTTGATCTCTGTTTTGTTTTGCTTTGTGCCACTGCAGGAGCTTGAACTCAGAGCACAGTCCTTTCCCTTTCTCCTAAAAGCCAGTACTTTACTATTGAACCACAGCTTCACTTCAGGCCTTTTGGTAGTTCATGGAGGTAAGTGTCTCACGAACTATCCTATGCTCTCCTACCCCACCTCTGAAGAGCTAAAATGACAGGTAAAAGCCCCTGGAGCCAGGCACTGGTGGTTCACACCTGTAATCCTAGATACTCAGGAGGCTGAGTTCTGAGGATCGCGGTTCAAAGCCAGTCCGGACAAGAAAGTCTGCGGGATTCTCATCTCCAGGTCACCACCAGAAAACCGGAAGTGGATCAAGTGGTTGAGCACTAGCCTGGAGCTGAAGAGCTGAGGGACACCACCCAGGCCCAGGGTTCAAGCCTCATGCCCGACAAAAAGAAAAAAAAGCCCCTGAGGCCTGGATATCTTTTCTATGTTCATCAATATGTCTGTCTCTTCACATAACCATTAACCCAGGTAACTTTCAAATTCATCTTTACAAATTTCATTTCATAAATATTTGGTAGAATTCATCAAGAAGTCAAATGTGTGCCACAGTTCTTCTGTTTTTAAAAGGATGTCATGCATTAGTAATTAAAGCCACCCAGATGTTCTGAAATTTCTGAAGTCAGTTTTTGTAACCTCTAGATATTTTTCCATGGTGTTTAATATTTGGAGCTATTGGTGTTGTTTGTAGCATACTCAATGCTGGTATGTCGTTCTTCATTCCCGTTCTTCGTACTAGTTTTTCTTAATCTCTTTCTCGTTTTTGATAATGAGCTTATCTTGGGCCTTGCTAACTATTTACACCACCTTTTGATCCCTACCACCTGCCTAACTAGGGCTTGAACTTATGAACTGAGTGCTGTCCCTCAGCTTCTTCATTCAAGGATAGCACTCTACCACTTGGTCCAGAGCTCCACTTCATGTTTTCTGTGGTTAATTAGATATGAGTCATTGATTTTCCTGCTAAGTCTGGTGTCAAACATGTCATATCTTAGCCTCCTGAGTATCTAGGATTGCAGGCACAAGCCAATGCCACCCAGCTACAAAGTCCTATTCATGACAGTGCCCATATAGAGATGTTGTTTAAACAAAGGAGGAGGCTGCAATGCTTGGTAAGAAATGTATGCATTATCCTGCCCATGTAATTGTAGCCCCTCTGTACAGTATGTTCTCAAATAAAATAAAATAAAATTAAAAAAAAAAACAACAACCGCAGATGGGGGCCTTTAAGTCTGAAACTTCAGGTGTTCATTGGGAATCATCCCTCATGCAGTGGGCATAGGGGTCTAGCCCTACTCATTGCCTCCAATCCCAGACCCAATAGGCAGCGAGAGGCTTCGGAGGTTACCACTGAAGTCAAAAGTGTCTGTGTGAGAGGCCCTATGTATTCCTGGTTTGTGCAGTTCCTGAGGAGTGAAGGGGAAGTAGACCCAGAATTTGGAAAGTAGTTGACCGTGCTGTGACCAGGCATGTGTTCCTAGGATGGACACAGGATCACTAGGTCCAGCAGACACAACCTGAATGTCCTTAGCATGGCTGATGTGCATGGTCTGTGGTACCAAACTGACAGCTGACAGCACTGTCCCCTCAGAAGAGTGGCCCAAGGAAGACAACACAGGAAGAGTGGGGATGGAATGGAGCTATTTCCAGGAAGCCAGGTGGTATCTTGGAGGCTGAGGTGTGTCCATGAATCATGGGTGGCCACTCAGTTGCACACAGGCATGCCTCAGAAAAGCACTTGCCACTATCCCTCCCACCACTATTACTTCCTCTTTCCCTTTCCCACTTGAAGGTGTTATACCCAAGTCCCAGAGACCCTCCGACGACTACCAAGAGACCAGGCAACCCGAACTGCAAAATGCAAGGTTTATTCAACAAGCCAAGGCTCAGGCCACGTCCTGTACCCCCAGACGCAGCAGAGGAAGGAAGGGGGCCCCCGAGCAACAGTACAGCTGGGCCTATAAAGGCAAAAACCACAAAATTACAGCAATGCTATGGTTTAGGGACAAGTTCTATTCTGATTGGTCAGGACCAGGTGTCTGCTTGAGCCATCAAGGCAGACAACTCTTGTGGTTAATCTTCTGCTGACTGGGTCTCGAAACCATCCTGTTCTCGGGTGTTCTGTAATCTTTAAATAACAGTTCTCAAAAATTTTGCACAAACATATTATTGTTCATCTCATTTTTGCAACCTTTGCAACATTAACTTGGAACAGGAATTAAAGACTGAAACTAGTCAACTTTTGAAGCTATCACAATATGGCCTTAGTTTGGTTCTGACATTCCCCCCTTGAGTTTTGGCACAGTTATCAATCTTGATGACATTACATCTCAGTTTCAACATCAGATGTGTTTACAGGAGTATAGGTGTGTTGTACCATTAATACAATAGTCTCCAACCTTTCCCTTATATATTGTAACAATCTATTTAGCAAGCAAGGCCCAACAGTATGCAATAGCAGTAATATAAGCAAGGGTCCAATTAACGTAGAAATTAAGTTAGTTACCCAAGGAGAAAAATTAAACCATGATTCAAACTATCTCTGTCCAGACTCTCATTTTTTCTTTCCTTCTTCTAATCCTTCCTTTACTTTTGTTATGTTATTTTTCACTACCCCTGAGTGATTTACATAAAACAGCATTCTTCTCCTAATGCAGCTCATAGTCCACCTTGTTGTAAAACTAGTAAGTCTAGTCCTCTTCTATTCTGTAAGGCCACCTCTGTTAAAGAAGTTAAGGAATCTTGCAAGCGGGAAATCGAGCTTTCTATTCTTTTAATATCTTCATCTATTGATTCCCTCAAGGCTAAATAATGCTGTTCCTGTCTTGTTAAAGCCGCTATTCCTGTTCCTAACCTTCCAATGCTTGCACCTAACAGCAGTCTAATTGTAATAGCTGTGAAAGGCTCTTTTTTATATCTATCTTCCTTAAATTTGGAGCTTCATATAAATCTTAAAATTCCTCATTACATTATAATATTTATATGCACACAACTAGTTAGTCCAGATTGATTACACACCCACCATGTGTTGCTAGGAGGGATCAAATATTTCATCTGTTCGTTCCCCTTCTCAGGCAGTTTTATGGTTTTGTTGCAAATCCAACTCATATCCTGAGGTACTTCACCTATGCAGATCCCTTGACCTGTAACTCGGCCCATTGTTAATCCAACTTGACTAGTCCATCTGCACTCCTTTTGGTTCACAGTCCTGGTTACATTACCTACCACTGCTATCCCCTCATAATAAGATGGTACAGTGTCATAGCATAGCCAACAAGAGATAGTTAATTCTGAGTTAGAGGCATTTAATAATGCAAAGGAACCTATAACCAATTCTATTAGTGGATTTTTACTCAATGCTAGTACTATGTTCACTGGTTCTACTTTTCTGGGGGTTGCTGCCCTACTAATGTAGGGTGTTACTCTGTAACTATAGGGCTAGTTAGTTTTCAGGTTGGGGTGGTACACGTGGGGCTTTCTTGGGCCAAATAAGCTGAATAACCTGGTTAGGGCCCACCAGGGCTATTCTAATGACTTCTTGTCTAAGGTTTATTCTAAAAATTAATCCATGGTCATAATCATCCTTTTGTAGCCTCAGTCCCCATGTCCTCCCTTGGGCCCAAACAGAAAATTGTTTCCCTTTCTCAGTAAACATAATAGTTAGAGGATTACACCAGAATTGTTTGCACGGTCCATCTAGAATTGCTCCACAAATTTTTTCACCCTGATAAGTCCCTTTTCTAGCCATAGTAATAAGGTCTCAGTTAGAGGATGGCTTCCAATGTCCATCTCCTGGGGCTTCACAACCCCATTCTTTGCAAAAATAGTCTTGTTCATAACCGCACCTTTTGCAAGATCTGGGCTCCTCCCATACCTATGACACACATAGATAGGCCGTCTCCCTAAGTAATATCTTCTCGCTGAGGTGGCACATCCTTCTGGCCTATTGTCTAGCCCATGTGAGTTACAATGTCTTTTTGTTGCTGTAAAAGTTGTTTGGCCATTGTATTCAGGCAGTATGCTAGGGTCATAATGGTGGGAATATCCCAACTCCCAATTGCTAAATCACATAAGTCTGTTGTTAAGTCTGGCCACCAGGTATTAAGTGGGGCTTCTGTTGTTGCCACAGGGATAGGTTTGCCCCGTTTAGGATTCAGCAGCCAAGTTAGTTGGTAAGGGGCATGAGGGTTAATTCCCTTTACCACAGTACTTATCAATAGTAGAAACAGTCCTTGGACAATCTTCTGATCTTGTTGTTGGGTGATCTGATCTTGTTGTTGTTGGTTGTTTGGGTGAGGCACACCTTCCCATGCTGACACTGAAGATGCTGCTGGCTCCTCCTCCTCAGGATTGAAGAGATCAGCTAGATTGGCATGGGTGTGGTGGATCCACGCAGTTACTCCTTGTACCTTTAAAGCTGTGGGAGTGGTCAGAATCACCATATATGGCCCTTTCCACCTAGGCTCCAGTGCCTTGGGTGATGCCTCCTGACCAGGACCCAATCCCCAGGCCTGAAAGAGTGAGGATTGGGTATAGAAGCAGATTCGTAAATGGCTTTTATCTTAGGCCAGATTTCTCCATGCACCTTCTGCAAGAATGGAACAGTTGTTAAGTCTCCATCACCCAGCTCCTACAATAATTCCGATTGGAGGCTAAGGATCATTGGGGGTGCATTGCCATACATGATCTCAAAGGGAGTCAATCCTAACTGGTAAGGAGAGTTCCTAACTCTGAACAGGGCCAAGGGAAGAAGGGTCACCCAATCTGCGCCAGTCTCCAAGGCTAATTTAGTCAAGGTGTCTTTTAGTGTCTGATTCATTCTTTCAACCTGTCCTGAACTCTGGGGTCTATAAGCACAGTGCAATTCCAATCTGTCCCCAGTGCACTGGCTATTCCCTGACTTACCTTGGATACAAAGGCTGGTCCATTGTCAAACCCTATTACTGCTGGAAACCCATACCTTCGGAGAATTTCCTGTACAATCTTCTTGGCCACTATTCCTGCAGTCTCTTGCTTGGTTGGGAAAGCCTCAGTCCATCCTGAAAAGATGTCTACAAACACTAGTAAATACTTGTAACCAAACTTTCCTTTCTTAAGTTCAGTGAAAGCCACCTCCCAGTACGTTCCCGGCCTAGTCACCCTTATTCGACTTCCATTAACTTTTTTTCCCCTTCTGGCATTAGTAAGCTGACATGCTCTACATTTTTTAACAATGTCTTCTATTAGTCCATTTCCTTCTCTTATCTTGATCTTCCAGCCTCTTAGCAAGTCCTGCATCCTCCTGGTTCCCATGTGTGAGGCACGGTGAATTCTTTTTAACATCTGTAGTCCTAGAACTCGAGGAATTAACATTTTTTAGTTAGCTATGCACCACCATCCATCTAGGTTTTGGGCCATAGGAAGTTTTGATGCCCATTCCTCTTCTTCTTTAGTGTAGTCTGCCTGTACTGGTAGCATTCTAGGTCCAGGATGTATGTGTCTGTCCGCCAAGGTGATTAATTTTCCAGCTGCTGCTTGTCTAGAAGTCTGATCGGCCAGTCTGTTGCCTTTCACTGTCTTGGTGTCCCCTTTTTGATGTCCTGGACAGTGCATGATGGCCAACCGTGCCAGGTCCCACACAACTCTAAGCAGTCCCAAAAATCTGTTCCTTATTTTTAATAGTTTTTCCCTCTGCTGTTAGCAGGACTCTTTCTTCATATATAGCTTCATGTATATGGGCTGTTGCAAAAGCGTAACTACTGTCTGTATAGACATTCAGTCTTTTCCCTCCAGCCATGTTTAAGGCTTTTGTTAATGCCACTAGCTCTGCTCGCTGGGCTGAGGTCCCTCTGGGCAATGCTTCTTCCCAAACTGCCTGATCTTCCTGGTCACTGCAGCTCCCACACACTTGTGTCTATCCCTGATGAAACTGCTTCCATCGGTGTACAGTGTCAGGTCAGGATTCTGCAGTGGTTGGTCTTGCAGGTCTGCTCTGGTCTCAAGGACATGAGCTAGTATTTCCTCACACTGATGTAGCAGCTTCTCATAGTCAGGATCTGGCAGTAGAGTAGCTGGGTTGAGGAAAGTTGGCATGCAAAAGGTTACGTGTCCTGGGTTGAGCTGGAGAGCCTGATAATGGGTCATCCTGGCATTGCTCATCCAACTATCAGGTGGTTGCTTAAGAACTCCTTCCAGAGCATGGGGAGTGGCCACAGTCAGGGGCTATCTCAGCATTATCTTAGTGGCATCTTTAACCAGGAGAGCCACTGCTGTTATTATTCATAAGCACAGTGGCCATCCGGTTGCCACAGAGTCCAGCCTTTTTGATAAATAGGCTACAGGCCTTTTCCATGGTCCTAGCTTCTGGGTTAGCACTGCCTTAGCCACTCCCTCCTTTTCATCCACAAAAAAGGGTAAAAGGTTTAAATACATCTGGCAAGGCCAATGCTGGAGCCTGCAAGAGGAGTCACTACAGAAGTTCAAAGGCCTGCTATTGTGTTAGTTTTGTGGCCTCATACAGGGGAGGGCTATTTCTGCAAAGCCTGGTATCCACACTCTGCAGAATCCTGCAGTCGCCATAAACAACTTCACTTGCTTTGGAGTTTTTGTAGTTGGTATCTTTAACACAGTCTCTTTTCTTGCCTCAGTCAGCCACCTCTGCCCATGTCTGAGGATATATCCCAAATACTGTACTTCTGGTTTACAAAGCTGGGCTTTTTTGGCCGATGCCCGATACCCAAGCTCTCCCAGAGTTTGTAACAGATTGGCAGTTCATTCTCTGCATTCTAATTCGGTCTTAGTGGCTATCAGTAGATCATCAACATACTGCAACAGACTCACCCCTGGGTTCCTTTCCTGATATTCACGAAGGTCTTCGTGAAGTGCTTCATAAAACAGAGTAGGGAAAGTTTTGAATCTCTGGAGAAGTCTAGTCTACGTTAGCTGTCCGCTGACGCCTCCCTCAGGATCATACCACTCAAATGCAAACAATAGCTGACTTTTAAGGGCCAGGGGAAGGCTGAAAAAAGCTTCTTTTAAGTCCAAGACTGAATACCATTTCCTGTCCAGAGGTAAGGAACTCAGCAAAGCATAAAGGTTTGTCATGGTTAAATGAATGTCCATTACTCTTCTTTTTACTTCTCTCAGATCCTGAACTGGCCTATAATCGAAGCTGTTGGGCTTCCGAATGCGCAGTAAAGGTGTGTTCCAGGCTGATTGAGTCTGTATGAGGAGTCCTTTTATCAACCTCCGTATATGTGGAATTATGCCTTTTCAGGCATCAATGGACATAGGATATTGCTTTATTTAAACTGCGTCTGCTACTGATTTCAGCTCCACAAAAATAGGAGGCATATGCTGTGCCCACCCCATTCCTCCTGTTTCTGTCCTGGCTTTCAGGTATTCTCTCAACCATAATTCAACCTCAGACTCAATTTTCTTGGGGGATTCAGTCTGATGAATTCTATATTCCTCTGTTTGGGCACAAGTCACTAACACTTTCATTGGTTCTCCTGCTTCATTTAGAACCTTCATTCCTCCTCGAGTAAATTGGATTTGGGCTGTCACTTTTGACAAGAGGTCTTTACCTAGAAGAGGATATGGGCAGTCTGGAATAACTAGGAAGGAATGTGTCACTCTGCCATTTCCTAAGTCCACTGTCCTGTTTGTAGTCCAATCATAAGTTTTGATACCAGTGGCACCTTATATTATATCTTTCTTATTTTTTATTTTTCCCTTGTCAGCCCATAATACTGAGTTTTAAGCCCCTGTATCAACCAGGAACGTCACAAGTTTCCCTTCCACTCTTAAGGTTATCCTAGGCTCAGGCAAGGGTTCCAAGCCCCGTCCCCCTCAGTCGCTGTCTTCGTCTAATTCTCTGGCTGCTAGGACTTGGGGACTTTTGGGTGGAAAGTACTTTCCGTTCCTGGTTTTCTTGTCTTCCTGTTTCTTAAAGGGACACTCATGGGCCCAATGCCCTTATTCTTTACAAATGCACACTGGTTTTGCCCCAGTCTCAGCCTGGGTTTTGGAAATCATTTCCATTCCTTCTGGGTCTACAGGATCCCCTTGCCACGACATGAGTCACAGCCAGAATCTCCTTCAATTCCTTCCTATGTACTGCCTGTTGTTGTTGCAGGACCCAGATGAGATTCTTTTCTTGTTCTTTTTCTCTCTCTTTTCTTTCCACTTCTCTTTCCCTTTCCTTCCTTTCCTCTTTCTGCTCTGGAGTTTCTCTCTTATTGTACACCTTATCTGCCATGGCAACTAATTCCCTCACATTTCTTTCTCCTAATCTCTGTAATGACTGTAATTTTCTCTTTATGTCCAGGGCAGCCTGATTTATGTATGAAAACATAAGCATTTGAGCAGAATCGGGAGTGTTCAAATCATAAAGGTTATATTGTGAAAAAGCTCCCTGTAATCTCTCTGGGTATGCCGCCGGACTTTCTTCTAGTCCTTGTCTTAACATCATAGACTTTAGCCATATTAGTAGGTCGGTGTGCAGCTGCCTTGAGACCCGCCAACAGAACCTGGCGATAGACTAGGAGACGCTCCCTACCTTTGGCTACAGTAAAAAAAAAACTAACAGAAGTATAACATCAGGGAATAAAATAGCTCAATATCTAGTTCAAAAATACATACTATGTTGTCCTCCATCAGCTATTGAAATAACCAAACTTCTGCTATTACTAACCAATAGCACTTGTACAGTTTATAAAGTCATAGAATGAGATGCTTTCAGAGATGGAAGGGATTTTTTGTTTGATTTTGTTTTGGATATGTGTTCATGAGATAACTTACTAGGGGCAACAATAAACACATAACCTCAGAAGAAAAGTTATAGCTGTTAGTCTCTGAATCTACCCCATGCATCTACCTTCACCTCTTCCTCCTCCTCCCTGAAATATCTGAGTACTGTTCTAGATACTGGCCATACAAGTGATGAAAGTAGGCAAAGTCTTGACATTTTGATGGAAAGTTAGGCAAATATAAAGAAGAAATTTGCTGTTTGGGGTGTACAGTTCCTGTCATGTGCACTCAATCTGAGCCCACGCTACTAGGTCCCTTTTCAGAGAAACCACAACAAAAGCTCCCCTAATTGGTCTGGATTTACTGTTTCCATCCAGACTATGAGTTTCTAGAGGGCAGAAATATTGCTAAGCTTTCTACAATGCTTATCAGGCTATATAACCACAGGAGAAAGCACAAAATCTCTAAGGCTCATGGCTACTTGTTTGGTCCTGAAACTCCTATTATCATCAAAAGCCATTCTGCAGGTATGTTTGATGATATAAACATTAGTTAATTGATATGCAGGAAAAACTTGTTGCAGGGAGGGTATGAAATAGTAAATGTCTATAATCCCAATCAGCAGAAAGTCATGAGTTCAAGGCCACTCTGGACTGCTTAGAAGTCAACCTTGGCTTATACAGGGAGACCTTATGCTCAAGAACCCAAAGGAAAGAAAAAATAGAATAAAACAAGAACTATTGCAGCCGGGATTTCTTGGGGAAAGGGCAGTCACACAAATAGAATTTGGAGCCAGACATTTGAGATCAATGCAAGGATAAAGAAGATTGATAATTGATAATAACAGAGTACAAGAGGGTAGAGTCAATGCCTGACTTCGTTTTTAAAAATGTTTAGACCTCAGGTATGACACAGACTAAAAGGCCCTTTCAACTAGGCAACTTAATCATTAAAAGATTGCCCATTTGATTAATAGGACTTGAGTGATTTATGGCAATCCTTCAACAAATAACTGAAGACCCTACTAAATATCGGGCACTCTGAGGGACTCTGTATAACATCTGGTTGAGGACTAAATCTAGAACTCATTTGAGCAAACCTGTTCTGATTCTGATGGTGTCCAGAGGTCAGAAAACAGATGAATGCCCGCCATTATGAATATCATCTGTGTTAACCCTATTATCATTGGACTGCAAATATAATATCCAGTGCCTCAGGCAAATAGAAATCAGTTGGAGCCTCCTATTTTCCTCCCAAAACACATTAGTTTTGTCAGAGATAGCCACATTTTCTCAGCAAGATATGAGAAATTGTTTTCTGCAGAACCCAAACATCTCACGGAGAAAAGACCTCAAGAAGTAAATACCCCTCACATTTCTCCTAAGTCAGCACAACCAATCTTCTTAAAATGCAAACATACATGCACACAAAAAGCTCTGGATGAACCCTCTCAGTGGTATCCATGCTTAAATATAAGCAGATAACCAAAGAAGATTGATGTAAGAGAAAAGACTTGCACAACAACAGAAAAAGACAAGACAGGAAAAATATACTTTGGAGGGGAGAGAGGTGAGAGGAGAGAGGAACATACACTATTCAGGAAGATGAAAAACTGAAAGAGAAAAACAAAATTTGTCCTTACTAGCCTGTGAGAGAGAGCAGCCAGAGACCCTGAATCCATAAAATTTAAATATGATTCTATTAAAGGAGTCATAACAAAGCTGAAAGAACTCTTGGAAAATAAGGATGTGATTGGAGAAATAAAAACCTAAGGATCATAAGACAGAGTAGAAGATAATCTAGCAAATATAAATTCATAAAAGACTAAACAATGGATAACAAGGAAGAAAATACTAGAAAGACAGATAATTCATCCATAAATTCCAGCACCTGTGTAATAGGAAGTCTAATAAAGAAATGGGGGAAGAATAGAAAGGCAGTAATCACAGAATACTTTCTAATCTTTCCTATAAGGAAATAACCTGAGTTTCCATAGTGAGAGGCTCAGCCCAAGCTAAGTTGTAATTACAAGCTCACGCCTGTAATACTAGGTACCCAGGAGACTGAGGTGTGAGGATCATTGTTCAAAGCCAACCTGGTCAGCAAAGTCCCTGTGAGCCTTTTATCTCTAAAACTCAAAAACTCAGAAGTGGTGCTGTGGCCCAAGTGGTAGAGCAGTAGCTGTGAGCACAAAAACGTTCTGGGACAGTGTCCAGGCGCTGAGCTCAAGCCCCACAACAGACAACAACAACAAAAAGATCAGTACAGGATAAAACAGAATTAAGTCAAGACTAGTGCTCAACAATGAATGATCAAAGAAATTTCCGATTTCTCCAGATGAAGAGCAAAATATACAAATGTTGTTTTTGGTGGTGATGGTATTTTTGATTTTTTCTTCTTCTGTGAGGTGAGTAAAGAAAGGGCCCAAAAAGGGAGGAAGGGAGAATAAACAAATGAACTCATGTTATTCAGTAGAAACTATGTGGAAAATGACTTATATAACTTGTGGGCAGGGAAGGCAGGGGGAAACAGAGAAAGTAAAGGAAGGGGTGACAGTTTCCAAAAGAAGAAATGTACTCATTACTTGACTTATGAAATGGTAGGCCCTCTGTACAACACATTAAAATTATATTAAAATATATCAACAATAAATTACATTAAAATTATATTTAATTTTTTGTATTAAAATTTAAATTATATTAAAATTAAAATAATATTTAAAAAGCTAAAAATTCCCCTATAGAAAAAAAAAAAACCACGTGAATACATACCAATGCTCACTCAATAGAACTTCATGAAACTTTGAAGAAAATGAAACCAGGCCTTTTAAATGAGAAGAGAAAATAATTTCTAACCCAGAGTCCTCTTCCCAAGTCAAAGGTCAATGAAGTGCAGAGATTAAACCAGTAATATTTCAGAAAACAGTTTTCCTTTCAATGTTTGTTCCTGTGTGTCTATTCTGAGAAAACTCCCCAAAGAAGCTCTTCACTATGGTCAATAGACACATGAAGAAATGCTCAATTTCTCTAGCATTCAAAGAAGAGCTAATAAAAACAACATTGAGATTCCACCTCACGTCACTTAGAATGGCTAGAATCAAGAAAGCTAATAACAACAGATGCTGGAGGGGATGTGGACAGAAGGAAAGCCTACTGCATTATTGGTGAGAGTGGAAACTTGTTCAACGACTTTTGGAAAGTAGTATTGAGGTTCCTCAAAAGACTCCCCTATGACCCATTAATCCCACTTTTGGGGCCCAAATGATCACAAACAAGACTACACTAAAGCTACCAGCACAATTATGTTTATCTCAGCTAAGGTATGGAACCAACTCAGATGCCCTCGGTAGATGGATGGATCAAGAAAACGTGTTATATATATATACAATGAAATTCTATGCCTCCATCAGAAAGAATGATATTGCCCCATTTGTTAGGAAATGGAAAGACTTGTAAAAAATTATTAAGTGAAGTAAGCCAGGCCTAAAGAAACATAGGTCCCATGCTTTCTCTTATTTGCAATAACTGGTATGTGTCTAGGACACGCAGCAAAGGTTAAAAGCTCTGTACATATGACCATAAGATGATGTTAAGCAAAATGAACACCAAGATAGACAGTGTTTTTTTTTCTTTCTAGCAATTGTTTTTAACATATTTATAATGTAGTATGTGGGTATTTTTGATTCTTTGGTATGTTCCTTTCCCATGGTATAACACCTGTTTTCAGTGTATTTGATTCTAGTGTCCTGATTCTTGTATATACATTTTTCTAATTTGGGGAGGGGAAGGAAAAATACAAGATGCTTAAATAGGGATAGAGTTTGGCTCATTGTAACAATGACATGTACAAGACACTATGTTGAAAACAAACTTTACAACTTCAGGCACGGAGGAGGGGAGTGGGGAGAGGAGTTGGGGAGGTGGGGAGCAAAAAAACCATAGGGGAAAAACAAAGGGGGGATAACAACGCTCGATAAGAAATGTACTCATTACCTTACTCAAGCAACTGTAACCTCTGTACAATAACCCCTCTGTACAGTATCTTTACAATAAAAATATATATTTTAAAAAAACAAGCTCTTCACCAAGATGAAAAGAGCAAAAAAGCAAGTTGATGGACATGAGGTTCAGTTGGAAAAGAAGAGAAGGAATTCACAAAGATGACAACAGGAGAGACCCCAATAGGAGAGCAGACAGAAAGCACAGAGAGAAACAGGGACATATACAGGTTCAAACAAGTCAGAAACTCAACAGGCCATAGCTCCAAAAAAATGTTCTAGAACATTTCCAGAAAGTATGCTCTTGAATGGGTTCAAGAATAGGCACTGGAATAGTCTCCAGGATTGGGTCTGGAACATATTCTAAAATCTATTGTACAATGTTTTCTACAATCAGTTGTACACTCAATATGTGTGAAAATAGTGAAGAGAAATTAGAACACATAAGGACAGTATGGCTGATTGAGGCATATTTTCATATTTAATTTAAATTTCTTAATTATATTTAATTTTAAATTACATATGTATATAATTTATACATAATTTTTATGTATACATTTACTTATATATTTATATAATTGTATATAATTTATGTATGCATATACATGAGCATATATTATATCATACATTATATTATACATATATTGCATTATAATTACATTAAATTATATAAATATATATGTATTTATACACAAATTATATACATATATGTAGAGGCAAGTCCATAGAAAATCAAGTTAGAATCATGTCTTTGTGGCTTAGCAAAGAATGACATGCACCTAAAGTAAGCTTCCAATATTCATGCAATCACCTATGTAATACTCACAGGAAGGATTCAAATGATGAAGATGGGATTTGTGCATTAAAGGGGAATTGGGGATGATCAATAACCACTATTTCTCTTTAGTGGAGCATGTGTGCCAGAACTGGGACTTGAACTCGGGGCCTGGACCCTGACCCTGAGCTTTTGTGCTCAAGGCTAGCACTCTACTATGTGAGCCACAGCTCCACTTCTAGCTTTTTGGTGTTTAACAGGAGATAAGAGTTTCACGGACTTCTTTTCTGCCTGAGTTGGCATTGAACCATGATCCTCAGATCTCCAGCCTCCTGAGTATCAAGGACTTACAGGTGTGAGTCACCAGTGCCCAGCTGACACACCTTTTAAAGGTACAAAATTGAAATTATTGATTACTATATATACTCAATTATCCTTGAAAGAAGTATTTGATTCTGTAAACTTTTATTCAAAATGAAAAACTATCCAGGCACCGGTGGCTCATATATTTAATCCTAGAGACTCAGAAGGCTGAGATCTGAGGATCTTAATCTGAAGCAAGAAGAAGCTGGAAGCGGAGCTGCGTCTCAAGTGGTCAAACTAGCCTTGAGCAAAAGAAGCTCAGGGACAGCACCCAGGCCCTAAATTCAACCTCCAGGACAGGCACAAAAATATTTAAAACCATATTTAGATGCATGGAACTGAATGCCCTAAATTTAAGCCCAAGGAAAGGCACAAAATATATTTAAAAATACATTTAGATGCATGGAACTGAATATGGAGCTTATATATAAACCCCACCATCTAGAGCCAAGTGATTTTTGACCATGCCCAGAAAAGACAGGCAGGTACTGGAAAAGTTACAATCTTTTCAATACATGAGACTGGAGAAATTAGATATCTTGCGTGCAGATGAATAAAATCAGATCCCTACCTCTAGCAGTTTTAAAAGAAGAAATCAACTCAAATGGATCCATGATTTAAATAAAGATTTGAAACTGTGTGATTATGATGTTTATATGTATTTCAATCAGGTAATACTTTATTTTCCTCACACATTTTCTTTTGAGACTAGGACTCAAATTTGGTATCTGATGTTTTTGCTCATTGGCTGGTGCTCTATCACCTGAGCCATGCCTCCAACCCCAAACACCATTGCTCTATGACAATTGCAAATTAGGGACAAGTACTGGGAAAAGCAGATTAGCACATTACTTACAGGAACTCACAAAGGATCAAGGCCATCACAGGCCAAGTCCCTATAGAATAATGAGATGGGATTGTTTTTACAAACAAATGACTCTCACACTCTTACCTTTCCTTCTGGCCTCCTCAATTAGAGCCAAGCAGCTTTTGGTTACATTCGTATAGGTGGACTTTCTTCTCTAAAACCTTTTTCTTATTAGACAACTTAAAAAATAAAAATAATCCAGCTGCTGGTAGCTCACACCTGTAATCCTAGCTATTCAGGAGGCTGAGATATGAGGATTGAGGTCCAAAGCCAGCCCACGAAGGAATGTTTCCGAGACTCTTATCTCCAATAAACTATCAGAAAACTGGAAGTGGTATTGTGGCTCAAAGTGATAGATAGCTAACCTTGAGCTGAATAGCTCAGGGACAGTGCCCAGGCTCTGAGTTCAAGCCCCACGACTCACAAAAAAAACAGAAAGCAAAAATACCTTTATGAGTACACAGATGAACAATAACACTTTCACTAAGCTCCCTTCAAAAAAAGGACAGAATACAAACATATATAGTAGCACAAAAGAATTTTTTAAATGAAGTTGTAAGTCATTTTTAGAGATAACAGGATATTCCTTCCACATACTAGAAAATGGGTTTTGCAAGATTGGCCAAAAGAAGGAAAATTGTAAGGAAAAAATAGTCTCATACAGTAGGATGCTTCAGAAGACAATATGGAAACAGCTATAACAAATTAAATCACATTTCTGAATCAGCAGTTTCTTCACTAAGCATTTAGCGTAAAGTATGCCAAGGAAATTGTAGAGCTGAATATAAAGCAACCAGAAAAGAAAAAAAAACCCACAAGCATCTGTCAATATCAAACGGGGCTAGACACCTGTGGCTCACACCTGTAATTCCAGCTACTCTGGAAGCTGAGATCAGAAGATCAAAATTTGAAGCCAACCCAGTCAGGAATGTCTGTGAGATCTTATCTCCAATTAACCAACAAAAAGTAGAAGTGGAGCTATGGCTCAAGTGGTAGTGCTAGACCCCAGTACTGACACACACACACAGAGCCATTGGGTTGCATCATTAAGTATTGCACATCCCTACAATATTATCCTGAACAATCTTTAAAAAGAATAAATTCAACATATCGCACTGGCACAGAAAGGCTTCTAAGATAAATGGTTTAGCTAAGAAAATCAAGTTTCTACAAAGAACACCCTCATATTTTTTTACGTGTCCCCAAACTGCTTTCCAGAAAGGAAAAGCTGTCACTTTGGAGAGAGGCTAGAGCTCAGGAGGAAGAACTTTGGTTGGCTGCTATTTGGTTTTGTGCTGTTGGATGAACTCCGGGCCTCATATATATTAGACAAATGCTTTACCATAAAGCTATACTTCCAGCCTTTGCTTGGTTTCTAAGCCTTTTGAAATGTATTTTTTTTGCGGGGGAGGGGGTCCGGTCTGGAGCCTGAACTCTGGGCCTGGGCGCTGTCCCTCAGCTCTTCAGCTCAAGGCTAGCACTCTACCACTTGAGCCACAGCACCACTTCCGGCTTTTTTCTTTTTGCTTATGTGGTGCTGAGGAATCAAACCCAGGGCCTCATGCATGCAAGGCAAGCGCTCTACCACTGAGCCACATTCCCAGTCCCCTTCTAAGCCTTTTGAAAGGTTTAGTGGCCCACCATAACTAAGGATCATTTCTTTATTTTTTTATTTTTTGGGGGGTGGGGTCCGGTCATGGGCCTGAACTCTGGGGCCTGGGCGCTGTCCCTCAGCTCTTCAGCTCAAGGCTAGCACTCTACCACTTGAGCCATAGCGCCACTTCCGACTTTTTTCTTTTTGCTTATGTGGTGCTGAGGAATAGAACCCAGGGCTTCAGGCATGCAAGGCAAGCGTTCTACCACTGAGCCAACTTCCCAGCCCTCATTTATTTATTTTTAAATCACCAATTGTAAAGAGAGAGATCATGCATGAAAAGCAGTGGATTAGTTCTGGCTCCAAGGATGAAAATGGCTTTCTGAACTTTTATTCAAAAATTAGCAAGAAGCTGTGTGCCGAGTCATGCCTATAATCCTAGCTACTCAGGAGGCTGAGATCTGAGAATCCTGGGCACACAAATCTGGGAGGCTGTTATTTCCAATTAAGCAGCACAAGAAAGTACAGGTATGGATAAAGTGGTAGAACACCAGCCTGGAGCAACAAAGTTGAACAAGAGCAAGCAGAAGGTTCTAAGTTCAAGTTTCAGTACTGGCATGCGAGTGCTTGCGGGCGCGCACGTGCGCATGCATGCGCACACACACACAGACACACAGACACACAGACACACAGACACACACACACACATGGTTAGCAGCAATCTCGAAACTAAACTTTCAGACTCTTGCTGACTACCCTGGAGGAATGGTAGCACTTGTTTCTTCTCATCTTTTAGAAGAGGTCAAGGACTATTGGCTGCTACCAGTAGCTAGGCATCAGCAACTTGCTCAATACATGCATTAACAAATGGGAGTTGAATGAGGAAATGCCTGCCAAACGTGCCAGAAGGAGGTGACCGCCCTTCCCCGAGGGAGCTAAGGCCCTCTGTCCCCCAGAGAAGTGACACCTCACCCCTGAATCCTCATCTGGGACGAAGGTGACTGTCGCACTGACTCCATTATCTGGCATGATGGATGAGGAGGGTCGGAACATAAACAGAAGGCTTCTGCAGTGGTGGCTTCTATTGTCTTTCTGAACACATCGTGCAGCTGGCTGGCTGTCAGGTGCAGGGCCCAGGAATTTGTGATAATCCCTAAGCAGAAGCAGCCTCTACAAGGCTGGTTTGGCAATAGCCCAGAGACCAGAGCCAAATTCTCACTCTCCTTGAAGCTGTAGCTCCTCCTGCACCAAAGCAGAAGAAGGAAGAGGCCCTAGAGTCTCTTTCTCTCATGGGACCTGAATATATCACTGTTGTTGAGACAATGTCCACCTGGACGACCCAGATAGCTTCACCAGGCTCAGCCCTGCCAAGAGATACACAGGGATTTGCCACCCATCTCAAGATGCCAAAATTCATGTTTCCAACAACCAGGCAGAGCTCTGCAGCTGATATGGCAGTCCAGGAAGAACAAGTATGACTGATGGAGCCCATGAGGCATGAGTCTATTCCCTAGCTTTGCTGTTTGTCAGTGAGTTAATCTTGGACAAGCTGCTTAATCTGTGTCTCCATTTCTTAACAATAAATTGACAAGTGTGTGTATGTGTATGTGTGTGTGTGTGTGTAAGTGCATGTGTGTGTATGTGTGTGTGCATCTGACAGTCTTAGAGCTTGAACTCTGGACCTAGGCACTGCTCCTGAGATTTCTTGCAGATCAAGGTTGGTGCTGTACATAAAGCTCTTTATTTTTGGTGGTTAATTGGAGATAAGAGGCTCTCAGATTTGTCTGCCTAAGCTGGCTTCAAACCATGATCCTCAGATCTCAGCTAGAATTGTAAGTATAAGCCACTGGCCCACAGTTTGGCAATTTTTATAAAAGACAACTGCTTTGATCATAGGCTTGTTGTGAGAAAGGAAGGAGATAGGCCATTTGTTGAGGCCACTGTGTAACAGGCAGTTCAGGAAGTAAAATGGGATTCTATTTATGATCAAAGAGATTGCATCTGGTGATCATATCACACATGGCTTCTTGAAAGGGTAAGGGATTGGGAAGAAGATGGCTAAAACATTCTTCACCAAACGGAGGTGGCCAGGAATGAACAAAAGGAACAACAGAAACAGGAGAAAAGGAAGAAGTGGAAACCATAGTCTGGCACCAGTGGCACATGTCTGTAATCCTAGCTACATGGGAGGCTGAGATCTGAGGAGAGATCTGAGATCTGAGATCTCATCATTCAAGCTCAGCCTGGGCAGGAAAATGTATGAAACTCTTTTTGTCATTTAAGCACCAAACACATACACACACACACTCACACACACTCACACACACACACACACACACACACACACACACACACACACACACACACACACACCAGAGGTAGAACTGTGGCTCAAGTTATAGACAGCACTCTGAGACAACACTCAGGCCCTGAGTTCAAGCCCCAAAACCAGCACCAAGAAGAAAAAAGAGAGAGAGAGAAACAGAACCATGCCCAGAGATGATGTGTGGTTTATGGGTCAGCAGGAAAACTATTGAATAGAGGACTGAAGAAGATCCTTGTCTTAGAGTCTCTGAGTACCAGCAGAGCAATCCAACACTGCACTTCTGAAAAAGTCACTTGACAATACCTTGCTTAGCACAGGGGACAGAAGACGCTAACAGAGCTAAAAACAAGAAATCAACATCCCTGGCTCTTTCTCCCTCCTTTCTTCTCCAACCCTGCACTTCTTAGCTAAACCACCAGCTGCCCACAGAGGCTGATTCTCTAGAGAGATGTATGCATTCTATGGCTGTATCTAAAAAAATGTCCCCAGGTGTATTCATTTCTCCTGTCTCTGCATGGTGAGTGGGGAGCCAGACAGTTCTTTGCTTCCCAAATTAACATGCGCTGCTACACTGGATTTGGCCACCAGGGGCGCTGTTCGCTGAGAGCCCTGCCCACAGAATTTCCACAGGCCACTCAAGTCCCTTCCCTGGGCCTTTGGCTTCCCTACCCCAAAAACTCAGCATGAAGGAATGATTGTCAGTCCACATTCTCTACAACCAGATGCTTTCACCATTATTGACCATATTCCAACCACCTCATCTATTAGGATCCCGTCCATCTTTCTACCATTTCTCTCACATTTCTTTTTTTCTTTTTTGGCCCGGTCGTGGGGCCTGAATTCTGGGCCTGGGCGCTGTCCCTCAGCTCTTCAGCTCAAGGCTAGCACTCTACCACTTGAGCCAAAGCGCCACTTCCGGCTTTTTCATTTGGCTTATGTGGTGCTGAGGAATCAAACCCAGGGCCTCAGGTATGCAAGGCAAGCACTCTACCACTGAGTCACCTTCCCAGCCCCTCACATTTCTATGACCTTTTTAATTACAAAGAAATCAATAGAAGAAAAATAAAGCCAAAACAAAGCATTACGAAACTCTGAATCCTTTCCATCTCTTTTCCATTTGGAGGAGAAACTGGTGGTGTTCAGGAGAAAGGAATTGAGGTTCTCATGAAACTACAAGAAGGAAAGAGGGCTGACAAGAGAAAGAAAACCATTCTCAAACATGAATGCAGGGCTTGAAATGCAGGGCTTAGTGGTAGAGTGCTTGCCTAGCATTCATGAAGCCCTGAGTTTGATTCCTCAGGACCATATGCACAGAAAAAGCTAGATATGGGGCTGTGGCTCAAGTGGTAGAGTGCTAGCCTTTAGCAAAAGGATCTCAGGGACATTGCCCAGGTCTTGAGTTCAACACCTAGGTCTGACAAAAAAAAAAAAAAAGAATCCAGCTAGGTGTCAGTGATACACACCTTGTAATCCTAGCTCCTCAGGAGGCTGAGATCTGAGAATCGCTGTGCAAAGTTTTATTCCTTTTGCCCAGAGACACTGACACCCATTTATCTCAAGGAAAAGCAACAAAGACCTTTCAGTGATGCTGTAGGTCTCTAAGTTTGAAGCCTCCCCACACCTACTTCTGAGGGACATGAAGGAGACACAAAGCTACTGTGCAGATGGCATTATCTCTGAAGAATATCCGGCTATTGTGGGAAGGAGAGGCACAGGGGATCAGGGATGGAGATGCTCTACAAAGCGCATTCTGTTGGAGATCAAAGAAGGATCCCTTCAGAGCAACTTCACATGTGGAGAATCCAAAAAGGAACTTATGTCAAGAAGGAGGAAACCCAGACTTCCCCTTTGTGGCCATCAAAGAGATGCCAGGATCTCTGCTGTGTGCTTTTCCATTTTATCTCATACTGCCTGGGTCCTATAATAGCCCATACTATGTAACCTTCACCACTAAATGCCCATGAGAATTCACCTCATGTGAAGGTAAACTCTACTTTGTACTGTGTGGGTTATGGACCTAAGCAGGATATAAATCCATCCAAGACATGCTTACAATCTGAATCAGAAGCAAAAACAAAAACAAAAAACAAAACAAAAAAACATGGCATGAATCTGAATGCTGGTGGCTCGTTCCTATAATCCTAGCTCTTCAGAAGGCTGAGATCTAAGTACCTCGGTTTGAAGCCAGTCTAGGCAGGAAAGTCTGTGAGAGCCTGATCACCAATCAACAAGCAAAGAATTGGGAACAGGGGCTGGGAAGGTGGCTTAGTGGTGGAGTGTTTGCCTAGCATGGCTAAAGCCCTGGGTTCAATTCCTCAGTGCCACATACACAGAAAAACCGGAAATAGCACTGTAGCTCAAGTGGGAGAACCCTAGCCTTGAGCAAAAGAAGCTTAGGAACAGTGCCCAGGCCCTGAGATCAAGCCCCACGAGTGGCAAAAAAGGGTTGGAAATGGAGCTGTGGTCGATATGGTAAAGTACAGTCTTAAGCAATAAAAGCCAAATGAGAGCTCCAGGCCCTGAGTCTAAGCCCTAGTACTAGCACAATTATAAATGTGCGTGCATGCGTGCATGCACACGCGCGCGCGCATACACACACACACACACACACACACACACACACACACACAAACACAAAGTTTAGAGGGAGGAAGAAATGAATTAGAAAAGGTTGAGAGACGGTTGAGATGATATGAATTCCTGCTGCTCTTGTCACCCCAGTGAGTCAGGCAAAAATTCTATTTCCTTTCCAGCTATGCTGACTCACTTCTCTAGAGGTAGAGATAGGAGAACCATAGTTGAACGCTAGCCAAGACAAAAATTAGTGAGAACGAGAAGAGGTGGAAGAGGAAGAAAAGGAGGAGGAGGAGGAAAAGGAGGAGGAGGAGGAGGAGGAGGAGGAGGAGGAGGAGGAGGAGGAGAAGGAGGAGGAGGAGGAGGAGGAGGAGGAGGAGGAGGAGGAGGAGGAGGAGGAAGAGGAGGAGGAGGAGGAGGAGGAGGAGGAGGAGGAGGAGGAGGAGGAGGAGGAGGAAGGAAGGAAGGAAGGAAAAGACACTGGTGGCTCACATCTGCACTCCTAGCTATTCAGGAGGCTGAGATATGAAGATCAAATTCCCAGCCAGCCCAAACAGAAAATCCTCTGGGTCTTATATCCAACCGCCCAGCAAATGGCAAGAAGTAGAGGTGTGGCTCAAGGGGTAGAACGCCAGCCTTGAGCCTCAAAGCCCTGAATTCAAACTTTAATACAAATTCTTTAAAAAAATCAAGACATGATAATGCATGACTATAATCCCAGCTACTCTGGAGGCAAAAGTAGAATGACTGTGGTCCAAGGTCAGTAGGAGTAAAAACATGAGACCCCTATCTGAGGGAAACAAAGAAAGAAAGAAAGAAACCCTAAAAGTAAACAGGACTGAGGGTATAGCTAACATAGTAGAATAATTGCGTGGTAAATGTGAGACTTTAAATTCAATCCCAAGGGCCACAAAATAATCAAGTTCTGTTTCTGGTTTCTTAGGTATCTTTGGGAAGGTATGTGGAAAAGAGATTTCCCAAATAGAAAAGAGAACCCTCTGGACACTGGTGGCTCATGCCTGTAATCCTAGCTACTCAGAAGGCTGAGATCTGAGGATCACAGTTCAAAGCCAGCCAATGCAGGAATATCTGTAAGACTCATCTCCAATTAACCACCAGAAAACCAGAAGTGTGTTGTAACTCAAGTGGTAGGGCACTGAAGAGCTCAAGATCAGTACCCAGGCCCAGAGCTCAAGTCCCATGACTGAAAAATAAAAAGAAAGAAAAAGAAAGAAAAGGGAACCCTACCAGATTTTCCATGCCCCACTGTGACCCCTGAGGAACTCAGATTAACAATACAAGCTTGAAGTCATCCACAAAACCTCACACAAGTTAGCTGACAGTATCTTGCCAGTTGCCAGAAGTGGGAAAATTTGACGGCTTCTTACAAACAGAGAATTAGGGCTTTCGTAGGTGACCTTCATGCCTCTATGTGGGTTGGAGCCCCTTATTCACAAACCGGTCACCTGGATGAAGGGTTACCTAACAACTTCTCAATTATCCTTTGGTTGTTTTTCTTCATTTTGCTACTATTATGCAAGACTGGCACAGTGGATCTGGATTGGCAAAGGGGTTTTGTGACATGGAAGTCTGCTCCTCATGATCGTATTTAAGATAATCATTCTGGTCATAGATTTACCAAAAAAAGGCACTTTTTATTCCCACACCTATTTACTTCTCTGGAGCAGAAATCTTTACTCTACATGTGGAAAAAAGAAAAAACGAAAGTGTTAGAAAGAAAGGTCTGTGGGTTCTTGAAACAGTTTTTGATTCAACTTCTTGTGGTTATAATGATTTTTCCACCAATTATTATTATTTGTTGTTGTTGTTGATGTGGGGCTTGAACTCTGGTCCTGGGCGCTGTCCCTCAGCTCTTCAGCTCAAGGCGAGCACTCTACCAGTTGAGCCATTGTGCCACTTCCAGTTTTGGTTTATTGGAGATAAGAGTCTCATGCACTTTCCTGCCCAGGCTGGCTTTGAACCAGGATCCTCAGATCTCAAGCCTCCTGAGTAGCTAGGTTGACAGGCGTGAGCCAGTAGCTAGGATTAAAGACTGTTTATTTTTTTTTAGCCTGATTATACCCTCACTCCTAATTCCAGCTTAATTTTTTGAATCTATTTTCTAGCTTCCGTATCACCTTACCCTGCCTATATTATCCCAACTATGGATTCTTTTTTATTGTAATAGATGGAATAAAATGACAACCATTTAGTAGAAATCATATCTTGAATTTGTGGGTAAGGGGTTTGGAGGGTATGTTCATGCACAAGTTTGCCAGTCCTGGGGCTTGAACTCAGGACTAAGCACTGTCCCTTGATGAAGGATAACACTCTACCACTTGAGTCATAGCTTCCCTTCTGGCTTTTTGGTGGTTCATTGGAGATAAAAGTTTCATGGGCTTTCCTGCCTGGGTTGGCTTTGAACCACAATCCTCATATCTCAACCTCCTGAGTAGCTAGGTTGACAGGCGTGAGCCACCAGTACTTGGCTCATATCTTGAATTTTCAATGTGAATCTTTTCTCAGGCTGATGAATGGGATTTTCTCCTGCAAAGCTGAACAGAGATGGTACCTACAGTTCAGATCAGCCCAGCAATTCTGAGAGTTAATAACTAACCACTCTAGCACATTGTTGCTAGCCAAAGATATCCAGTAGCCAGGGTGAATTAAACACATTTTCCAACACACAATATTTTTTGCTTATAATCATCTTTTCACATACAACTCCATTTCACATTAGGGAGCACCTGAGAAAACACAAACAGGGCTGGGGAAAAGAATAAATAAAAAAACAATTACAATTCGGGCACTGATGGCTCACAACAGTAGTCCTAGCTACTCAGGAGACTAAGATTGAGGATCATGGTTCAAAGCCAGCCTAGTCTGGAGTGTTCCTATGACTTTTATCTCCAATGAACCACCAAAAAGCCAGAAGTGGAAGTGTGGCAGAAGTGGTAGAATATTAGCTTGAGTAGAAAAATTCAGAAACAGTGCCCAGGTCCTGAGTTCAAGCCTCAGGACCAGAACATGCACCCGTGTGTGCACACACACGTGTACACACACACACACACACACACACACACACACACACACACACACACACACACACACACACACACAATGGCTCACCATTTCCTTCCCAAGATACCTGGCTCCAGAAAGCACCACAGCATCACTGTTTGCAGTGCCCATGAGACAATCGGCATCCTATAAAAGACAAGTGATGTGTTTTGATCAAATGTTTGCTCTAGTATGTAAAGCATGGTTAGCTTGACAATGAAGGCCACCCGTATGAAGCACTAAGCACTGTCCTGTATGAAAAGTTTGCCATGTATGTCAATTCACTTCATCCTAGCAGTAATTAGCTTGAAAGGAATGCCATGATACTCTTATTTAAGAGCAGAAAGTTGAGAATGAAGGAATACAGTAGCTCACTCATAAACAGTCCTTAAGATGGTGGCAAGCCTGTAACCTGGGTAACCTAGTTCTGAAATCATGTTCCAAAAGTAATGACCTCATCATAATGACCTCACATTTCTAGTTGACCAAGAATTCAGGGAGGGGCAACGATATGTACCAGGGGGAGGCAGCCAATGTGATTATCTTGGTGATGGGCTGGACGTAATTGGTTGTGAAATAACCAAAAAACAACTTGGAACACATAGGAGTGAATTCACCAGGAGCATCTGCTTCATGTCTCAGCAGGAAACAAAATGCCCCATGAAAAGCCCAGTATTAGTAGCTCATGCCTGTCATCCTAGCTATTCAGGCAGCTGAGGTTTGAAGATCAAGATTTGAAGCCAGCCTGGGCAGAAATGTCTGTGAGACTCTGATCTCCAATTGACCAAAAAGCAGGAAGTAGAGCTGTGGCTCAAGGGGTAGAACACTATTCTTGAGTGGACTCAAAACAGGCAAAGAGACCCAAATCTAAGTACTTGCATACACACACACACACACACACACACACACACACACACACACACACACACACACACACACACACACACACACAAATTCCAACTGGAAGAAAGAAGTGATGGGTAGGAGGTTAAAGAATAAACAAGGGCCACTGAGCCACATGGAGATTGGCAGCAAAAGAGAGCTGTGGATTCCCCAAGGCCAAAGGAGATGAAAGCTCAGAAGTGTTATCAGAGTCCACAGAGATTTGTGCACAAGGGACCGTCCATCAGGGACCACACAGATGGAAGCCATGATGATCACCAATGTCACACTGAATCAAGAAAGCAATAGAGAATGGCCTAGGCCTCCTTCCTGCCTCCCACTGACCCAGCCCATCAAAACACATCTAAGTGTGATATTTAACTGGCCCCTTTCCATGTGAGACCAACCAGCAAAAATCCAGGTGAAGTGTCCTAGAAGGACCAATCTCCCAGGAGAGAAAATGGGTCAGAAGAGCTTCAAAATAGTTGGAGAGAGCTGAAAACTCAATCACATAGAACAGCTTTGGCTGAGGAATGGTAACCAGTCGGAATAGAATAGAACCTTCAACGTACAACGTGAATGGTTGACACCCGCAGAGAAAGGAGAGGTTCCCCTCTGCTCCACTGAGCAGCATCAAGCAGAGTTCTCGTCATTTGAATGAAGGTCAAGCACATCTCTACCAAATCTGTAGAAGAGTGTGCTGTAGCATACTGCTTTATTTTGTTTTTGTCTTCTCTGGAGGCTGGCACTGGGACATCAACTCAGGGTCTGGGAGTTGTCCCTGAATCTTTTTTGCTTTTTTTGTTGTTGTTGTTTTGTTTTGCTCAGGGCTACCACTTTCCCACTTGGGCTACAGCTCCATTTCTAGCTTTCTGGGGAGATTAATTAGAGATAAAAATCTCATGATGGGCCTGGGGAGGTGGCTCAGTAGTAGAGGGCTTGTCTTGCATGCCTGAGGCCCTGGGTTCAATTCCTCAGCACCACATAAGCTAAAAGAAAAGAGCCAGAACTGGCACTGTGGCTCAAGTGGTAGAGTGCTAGCCTTGAGCTGAAGAGCTGATTGACAGCGTCCAGGCCCAGAGTTCAGGCCCCACAACCGCTCCCTCCCCCCAAAAAAATCTCATGATGGACTTTCCTCCTAGGCTAGCTTCGAACCATGATCCTCAGATCTCAGTTTCTTAAATACTAGGATGACAGGTGTAAGCCACCAGTGCCCAGCTACAGGTGGAGGTTTTTGCAGGGGTAATTAAAGTTAACGGTATCATGGACCTTCTTTTGCAGGTTGGCTTTGAACTTTGATCCTCAGATCACAGTCTTCTGATTAGCCAGGATTACAGGTGTGAGCCACCAGCACCAGGCTATGCTGAGTTTCTCAGCCCACTGCTGAACTTTTATAAGAAAATCTTCCCTATAGCTATGGGTCCAAATGACCTTTATAACATTTCCTAGTTTTGTAACTGTGCAATGTTTGCACAGGTCCAGCTGGTCTAATCTCACCAGAGATTGCTGAGCGAAATGTTGCCCAGAGCACCAGCCTCAGGTCTCTGCCAGTGTCATGGAGCTGAGCTCTTTTCTCACCTCTCCCTGACTTTGGAAGCAATGATTTACTTCCTGGCTACATTCAGCCTGACAGCTAGTATCTCATCACAATGCCAAACTTTGACCTCTCTGGAGGACACTGTCTCCTCCCAAGCCCAAAGATGGTATATTCAGAGGTCTGAGGATTCCTTCCTATGACATGTGAAATGAGAAATCTATCCCAGATGGAAACTTCCTGCTTTGAAAACTCGCCTTATTGGTGTTATTTAATTGGATGAGCAGTTGGCCCTATCTCTGCTGTTGGATGATTCTAGTGGTTCCAGGACAGGGGGTTGTGTTTTGTCAGTCAATCTGCATCAGAGGTTGGCCCGGTAAATTCCTTAGCTTCTTTGAACCTCTGTTTCCTATTCTACCAAGTGGGAGACGTTAATGCCAACAACTCAAAAGAATCCATTGAGAGAAGTTGTTGAAATCATCCTAAATTCTACTAAATAATGGCTGTTATGATCAATAAAGTTAAAATGATACACATTCTTTCTGGGAGAGGGGGTGAAATGTCCGACAGACAGGAAAATATCAATCTGCTTTTATTTCCCCTTTTGGCTGGAAGAATGGAGCAAAGCTTGCTGTAGTTAGAACCCTCAGGAGAATCTGGATCATGCTAAGCAGATGATCTGCTCAGGGATGCAGGCAGCAAACTCCACTGAGCCATTTGGGTGAGTGGAGATGAAGTTCCAGGAAATGTAGCACCCCCTTTCCCCTCTCCCCCCCAATCACCTTTTTGGCCTTTCAAATGTTGCGAAGTTGGAGGCATAGAAATGGAGGGACAAAGGGTGAACCAATGCTGTAACAGTACTCAATGGACACTTTTAAATGAACTAGCCAACTTACTGGTGGAGATGGGAAGGTAGGGAACACTGCAAAAGACCATGGGAAGGGGTGACCACTGGCCAAGAAGAACTGTCCTCATGACTTTATTTATGGAACTGTAACCCCTCTGTGCATCATCTTTATAATAACAAGGAATTTTTTTTCTTTTTCTGGCAGTCATGGGACTTGAACTCCTGGCCTGGGCGCTGTCCCTCAACTCTTCAGCTCAAGTCTAGCGCTCTACCACTTGAGCTACAGCGCCACTTCTGGATTTCTGGTGGTTTATTGGAGATAGGAGTCTCACAGACTTTTCTGCCTGGGCTTTCTTTGAACCGAGATCCTCATATCTCAGCCCCCTGAGTAACTAGTATTACCGGAGTGAGCCACCAGCCCCCGGCTACAATGACATTTTTTAATGGTAGCAATTTTCAACTCCAGCTATCTGTTCCTCCAGATGCAGAATGAAACCATCTACTCTTTACATGATGACAACTAATTTGTGTGTGGTAGTGGGCACTGAAACTTGAACTCAGGGTTTCATGCTCTGCTTTAGATTTTTCTTAAAAAATCAAGATTGGTGCTCTACCAACTTGAGCCACACCTCTTCCTCTGGCTTTTTTGCTGATAAATTGGAGATAAGAGCCTCTCCAATTGGTCTGCTCAGGCTGGCTTTGAACCTTGATCCTCAGATCTCAGCCTCTTGAGTAGCTGGGATGACATGTGTGAACCAGAGGCACCAGACCTGACAAACTAATTTGAAAGTCTAAAATCTTCTGTGAGTCAAGCAAAACCATCGGTGGGTAACAATCTGGGGGATCTATAGCACAATATAATTTCATCATAATATTGTCTCTTTTAAACACACACACACACACACACACACACACACACACACACACACACACACACACACACACACACACATAAACACAAGCAACGGCAGAGATACCCATGTACCCAAACTTCCACAACCAGTTGGTATTTCTGTGGATGAAATAATCATGGAATTTTCTCCTTGATCTCTTTGCTACTCTACATTTGGCAATGGTCAAGGCTCCTACTCTAGTTGCCTATGTTCTGCATTTGTGTATTTTCTGTCCCGCTGAACTCATCAAGAATCATTTCCAATGCAGTCTTCTGCCCAGTGTTTACTGGCAGTAATCATAGTTCAAAGTGATACATGCAGCTCAATTCTAACACGTTGAGGGAGCGACAGGCATGGGGTGACCAAACAACTCCAGCCCCCAGGCAGGACAGAAACCCAGTCTGAGCAACAACTTTTTGCTGATGACCTCTTTCTAAACAGCAAAAGCATATGATCATGCTTCTCTGCTTATGAAAATAGTACTGTTTGGGACTAAAATACACTTTCAGGTAGTTAAATGAATACACTGTATTGAGCACTGTTAGAGGCAGGGCCTAGACGAGAGACTTCCCATGAGATATCTTTGCAATCACCAAGTGAGTTAAACATTATCTTTGTTCCCCTTAAGTAGACCAGAAAACTGAAGAACAGGAGTCGAGACAGAAGGAATAAGTCAGCCTGATGCAGAAACCAATGTGGTTCCCCTTCCCACGTGTCTTCCATCTTTGGAGCAGCGAAAGAGACGTGTGGTCACACGATCACATGATCTTCTGGTCATGTAATCATGTGGTCTCCTTCCTGAAGATGTGGAGGAGAGATCAACAGAAAGCATCAGCTGACCTGTGCCATCTTTGTCTGTGAAACAAGATTAGGCAGGTGACCTATTCCAGGATTCAGGCAGCATGGATCCTGGAGCAAAATTCCATGGAAAGAATTTGGGGACTATATTTCTCAGTACTTGCCTCAGTCCTTGGTATTTCTTCATTTGACTCTCCTGGGAGTCTGGCCTCAAAGGGCATACCCAAATCCCCCCTATGGCAAGAAAGAAGGGCCAGCATTGGACTTGTGCTTATGATATTACAGGATTATGAAAGAATGAATGCATTAGAGGATGAATGAAATGATATAAACACTTGGTAAATTGGTTCCAACTCTCCAGTGACATTTGATATACATAAGCAAAGATTTCAAAGAGAAGCTTTTCCATTTTAAGCTTAAAATAAAATCAGCAGAGCCAGGTGCCTGTGGCTCACCTCTGTCATTCTAATTACTCAGTAGGCTGAGATCTGAGGATCGCAGTTCAAAAACAGCTTGGGTAGGGCAGCCTATGAGACCCTTCTTTTTAATTAACTACCAAAAGAATCCACCAGGGCTGGGAAGGTGGCTCAGTGGTAGAGTGCTTGCCTTGAATGCCTGAGGCCTTGGGTTCAATTCCTAAGCACAACATAAGCAAAAAGAAAAAAGCCAGAAAGTGGGGCTGTGGCTCAAGTGGTAGAGCGCTAGCTTTGAGCTGAGGGACATCACCCAGGCCCAGAGTTCAGGCCCCACGACCAGACCCTCCAAAAAAAATTAAACAAAAGAAACCACCAGATGTGGAGATGTGACTCAAGTGGTAGAGTACAGGCTTGAGGAAAAAATAATTCAGGGACAATGTCCAGGACTGGTACAAAAAGAAAAAGCAAGAAAACAAACAAAAAAAACAACCAATAATAAGCAGAAAGCCCACAAGGGTGAAAACAAAGGTGGGGTGAATAAATCTTTTTAATGCTAACAAAGCAAATGTTCCCAGAGAAGGATAAATGAGTAGATAAACCTATTGGGAGCTTCTATTCTGGATGCTTGGGTCTCTGCAGAGAACAGAAATTTTAGAAAAAGAAAAAGCAAAGAAAGATGGAAAAGGAAGTAGGAGGCAGGCTTCACTCTGTAGCTTCACCTCTTCCTCTTCCTCCCTGTCACTCTCATGCCTTCCTCCAAGTCCATTAATCCCCAGGACCTAGGTTTGCTCAGATAAGGGATTTGCAGAGAAAGAACTCTCCCTATCTCTCCCCTGAAGAAGAAAAGTTCTTCCCACTTAACTCTCTGCCAGTGTTCCATATGTGATCTGCTTGACAAACAAAAATACACTGAATTTTTAAAAAGGGCAGTGGCCGCCCAAACAGCTATCTGTTCAACCCCAGAGAATTTTTCTCAGCCAGGGCTGGTTTTCTAAATCCCTCTTATCAATGATTGGCTCAGCAATTGGCCAGGTGACCCATTTCTGGCCAATGAGGGAATGCATGGCGTGTCAAGGGTGTAAAGGTGGAGGGGAGAAGTTTTCCGTCTCTGTGAAGCAGCACCAGGCAATGTCTCCTAGAGCAAGGCCACCCATCTTATTCCCAAAGATGGACTTAATATGTTGAATACATATGCCAAAATAAACTATGATGCATCCCCACCCAGCTACTCTCTGCATCTTACCTTGACACATCCCTCCTTCTGTACCTGCACATGGTATATATCTGATGTGGTATATGTTGTTTATTTAAATTCATTTGTGCCAGGTTTGTTTCATTTGTTTCAGGTTTGTGTTCATGGTAGCCAGAAGCCTCCAAAGTGATGAAACAACTCCTTTCCCCTCCTGACCACATGGATTCACTCACTGGCCCTAAAAGTTTGGGCAGCTTGGCTATCACCAAAGACTGTGAACAACAGAAGTGGGACCCAAAAAAAAGGAGGAAAGAGATAAAACAGCATTGGGGGAGGGGTGTGGCTATGCTCTGAGCCTCCCTCTCAAATTGAGAAAAAGGTGAGTCTTTCCAATTCTGTATTCCAAGACAAGTTCCACGTAAGCCTCTAGCAGGGGACAAATCTTCAGCACAATGGACAGAGCTCTCTGAAGGAATGACTGAAGAGCTTCCAGCAGCTCTGCTGTACCCACTGAGTAGCCCCGGAGTCTGTGAATCACTGTCTCCACATGATTTCTTCTCTTACTCAGAGATGCAAAGGTTGAGGCAAGACTGGTCACGATTTTGCTTGAAATGTGTCCCCAAAGTGTCTGGTAGATACATTTTGTTTTTTCTACCTTAGGCCTGAGTAAATGAGCTGTGATTCGAGACCAGAGGTAGTAGCCGCATCAGACTGTTGGTGTGAGCTAGTGATAACCCTTGCATTGTTAAAGCAGCGTTCAAAAGAAGAGGAAGGAAGAAGAGTGGGTACAGAGATCCTAGGATCCACACAGTCTAAGATGTTTCTTGTCTGTGCTTTTTGGTGGATTAACATTGTTTGTCCTGAGTAATAGCCTAAAGTTCATCTGTCATAAGCAGTCATCAAAGATAAATAAAGCCAGGAGCCAGTGCCTCACATCTGTAATCCTAGCTACTCAGGAAGCTGAGATCTGAGGGTCGCAGAGCCAGCCTAGGCAGGCAAGTCCATGAGATTCTTATATTCCATAAACCACCAGAAAACCAGAAGTGGCGCTGTGGTTCAAGTGGTAGAGCACTTGTCGTGAGCTGAAATGCTGAGGGACAGTGTTCAGGCCCAGAGTTCAAGCCCCACAACCGGCCAAAAAAAGAGATAAATAAAAGAGTCCTGTGTGCTGAAATGAAAGCAAAAATGTTCAGCAAAAATGGAGGAAGTCTACACACACCATGAGTGGCCTAATTACTGTTGTGTTAAAATACTGGGGGAGAAAGAATTTATTAGATTCCTGCAAATAAAATGTTGAAGTAAGCACTCAGGAATCTTAACAACGATCATCTCTGAGGTAAATGAGACACCATGACATAGAGATTCAGAGAAAGCCTTGTTTTTTGTGCCAGTACTAGGATTTGAACTCAGGACCTTGCACTTGATCTTGGCTTTTTTGTTTCCTTCACTCAAAGTTGGCACTCTACCACTTGAGCCACAGGGCAACTTCATATTATGTAAACAATGCCTACTCTGTCTGTGGTGGAGGCTGTGTGACTCTGATAAATTCACACACCTTATCTGGGCATCATGTACTTACTTGTAAGGTAAAATGATTGCCTGGATCAGGTGTCATAAATGATTGGGCCATCAAGTATTAAAATGGCTAGACAGGTCAAGAGGTCTGGAACTAGAGAGCTCTGGGCAAGTGCAAAGCAAGGTGTATACTCATTCATATGTATACACACATATGCACACACATGCATGCATGCACACACACACACACACACACACACAAACACACACACAAACCAATTTCTCATAGTATACTACTGAAGACGTATAAGGATCAATATTGTCTGGAAATGTGACTTAATGGTAGAGTGCTTCCCTATCATGCATGAAGTCCTGGGTTCAATTCCACAGTACCACATAAATAGAAAAAGCTGAAAGTGGTGCCATGGCTCAAGTGATAGCATGCTTGATCAAAAGAAGCTCAGGGACAGTGTCCTAAGTTCAAGCCCCAAGACTGGCAAAAAAAGACCAATGTTATAAAAAAAACTGGTGTCCCAGAGGAGCCAGAAACACATATGAATTGTATGTGAAAATAGCTCATTTTATAGTCAGGCACCAGTTGCTCATGCCTGTAATCCTAGCTACTCAGGAGGCTGAGATCTGAGGATCATGATTCAAAACCATCCTGAAAACTCATGAGACTCTTATCTCCAAATAACCAAAAGGCTAGAAGTGGACTTGAGGCTCAAGTGATAGAGCAGCATCCCTGAGAACAAAAACTCAGGGACAGCACCCAAGCTCCAAGCTTAAGTTCCAGGAACAATTTGCTGGTACTAAATCAAACCCATCTAACAAGTCATCTACCTACAGGCTGCCTACCTACCTACCTCTTGCTAAAAAGTCATTGTAAGCTGGGCACTGGTGGCTCAGGCCTGTAATCCAAGCTACTCAGTAAACTGAGATCTGAGGCTCAAGGTTCAAAGCTAGCCTAGGCAAGAATATCTATGAGACTCTTATCTGCAATTTACACCAAAATGATGGGAGTGGAGCTATGGCTCATGTAGTAGAGTGCTAGCCTAAAGATCAACATCCAGGCCCTGAGTTCAAGCCCCACTTATAGCACAAAAAAAAAGTGATTGTGGATACTGGAAGTCCAAAGCATTGAAGCCCTGATGGAGATACAGAACTCCATCTTCCAGAAAGTTCTACTGAGCTTCCACTAGCCCCCTCCACCAAAAGCTCACATTTCCTTTTCCCACTGGTGTCTCTTCCTCCCCTAGCCAAATGAGAGCTGGCAGAAGACCCTTGGGATAAAAATTCTGAGCAAAGCCAAGCATGGGTGGATCACTCCTTTAATCTGAGCTGAGATCTGATGATCATAGTTCAAAGCCCAGGTTAAAAAAAAAGCCTGTTGGGGCTGGGAAGGTGGCTTAGTGGTAGAGCGCTTGCCTTGCATGCCTGAGGCCCTGGGTTCGATTCCTCAGCACCACATAAGCAAAAGGAAAAAAGCCGGAAGTGGCGCTGCAGCTCAAGTGGTAGAGCATTCGCCTTGAGCTGAAGAGCTGAGGGACAGCGCCCAGGCCCAGAGTTCAAGCCCTACGACCGGACCCCCCCTCAAAAAAAAGCCTGTCATATGACCATATAAGATGATGCTAAGTGAAATGAACTCCCCCCACCCCAAGATAGGGAAACAAGAGGTTTTATTTTTCTTGCTGTTATTTTAATGTATGTATAATGTACTATGTGATTTTTTTGTTTCTTTTGTCTGTTCTTTCCCCATGGTATAACCCCTGGTTCACTGATTGTAGTGCCCTGCGTCTTGTATATACAATTTTCTAATTTGGGGAAGGGAAGAGAAATAACAAAATGCTGAAAGAAAGATACAGGTTGACACATTGTAACAATGAGATGTACAAGAAATTTGTTGAAAATGAAGTTTACAACTTCTGGTGGAGAGTGGGGAGGGAGGAGTGGGGAGGTAGGGAGGGAAGGGATGGTATGGGAAAAACAGAGGAGGAGATAACAATGCTTCCATGGGAAATGTACTCATTACCTTACTCATGTAACTGTAACCCTCTGTACAGTATCTTTACAAAACATCTTAAATATAAAAAGGTTTCATAATATATATTTGAAGATATATCTGTATATATACATAGCATATATATATATCTGAAAGTGGAGCATTGGCTCAAATGGTAAGGCACCAGCTGCAGATTTCCACCATTGAGGAGCTGTGAAAGGTGCAGGCCCTCTGTCTCACTGCTTCAGACTCAGCCTGTGTGTTTTTACTTCCCATACGTTTACCTTACCATAGGGTCAATGTGCTGGTGGAAGTGGTTTTGCAGGGCTGTGGAAACACCATTTCTACTTCACATGATTATAGAGATGAGGAGACCTCCTAAGAGCATGCACACTACCCTACCATTATTACCTGAAGAACTCAATGAATGCTTTGCACCCCTGAGAGGGAAGGCAAGGACTATAAAACTCACCCCACAGCTCAGCCATCAAGGTTATGGAACTGAGTGTTGGGTCACACAAAAACGTTGAGAATAGCCTGACTTCTGTACTCCTCACCTCCTCTCAGTATCCCCTAATAGCTCAATCCCTTCATAAAGAGAATTCCAACAAGTAAGAGCTAATTCAGACGTTAGAACCGTGATTGCATCTATTTTTATTATTATTTTGTGCTTGTCCTGGGGCTTGAACTAGTATCCTGGGGCCTGGCTAGTATCCTTGGTCTTGTTTTCTTTTTGGTCTATTGTGGACCTTGAACTGAGGGACTGGATGCTGTCTCTGAGCTCTTTTTGCTCAAGGCTAGCACTCCACCACTTTGTGCCACAGCACCACTTCCAGTTTTGTGGTGGTTCATGAGTCTCATTGACTTTCTTACCAGGGCTGGCTTTGAACTGCAATCCTCAGATCTCAGACTTCTCAGTAGCTAGAATTACAAGCATAAGCCCCCAGGGCCTGGCTGACCAACAGAATTTTGAAGTCTCGAGTTCTGTCCATTTCATTTCCATATAGCTCACCTTAGTCTGGTGTCTAATTCCATGTGATTCCTGAGTGAAATACAAATTAGAATTCATAAACAAGCTTATGCTGTTTGAATGGGCATCACCAAATATAGCTGGAAAGCTGTCTTCATTAATCTTTTTATCCTAGTACTCAGAAATCACAATGGTGGCCTGGAAATAATACCAAGATACAGAGGACAAACTGACACTTTTGTTCACAGTGTCTTTAATTCTATTCAGGAGAAAGGGATAAAAATCCTAGAAAAAGCGGTCGCTTGTGGCTCACTTCTGTAACCCTAGCTACTCAGGAGGCTGAGATCTGAGGATCACGATTCAAAACCAGCCCAGGCTGGAAAGTCTGTGAGACTCTTGTCTCCAATAAACTACTAGAGAAACAGGAAGTGGTGCTGTGGCTCAAGTGGTAGAGCGCTAGCCTTGAGCTGAAAAGTACAAGGACAGCGCCCAAGCCCAGAGTTCAGGCCCCATGACTGCCAAAAAAAATCCTAGCCATCATCCCTTCTCCCTCTATCTAAAGTTCCTGGCATGTTTCCTGTTGCTCATATGATTTCACATGGAACTCCTTAATATACCTGTTTAGCACGCAGAATGTTTTATATCAGAGATGCGGAAAGTGAGATCACTGTGATCTGAGTGTGCACGCGCGCGCGCACACACACACACACACACACACACACACACACACACACACACGAGTTCACAGTTGAACACTTAATCCCCATCCTCTCAGTGTTAGAATGTGGTGACTTGGGGAGGTGTTTAGGCCAGGAGGGCTCTGATCTTGTGGAGAGATTAATGCTATCAGAAAGGAATCTAAGGGGAGTCTGACTGCCGGTGTCCATGTTCAGCAAGTGTCTGTCCCCATCCAAAGATGCTGTGTTCCAAGCACCATGTTGGAAGCCAACTGTAGCATCATCTGACAATTGAGCCTTTGACAGCTGGGCCATGAACTTGTCTCCATTTTTAAGGCAATAGAACACAAGTTTCTCTTGTTAATAAAGTGTCTAGCCTCTGGTATTTTGTTATAGTCATACCAATGGACTAAGATGACAAAGATGGGTCCCAGAGCCATGTGGTACACTGTGGTGGCTCTCCTAAATATCTAACAATGTGGAAGTGGGTTTGGAGCTGGATACAGGGCCCAAGCAAGAAGGGTTTAGAGATGAATGCCATGAGGAGTCTTGCTTTTTTGTAAAGGAAGCATTAGGCAATAGGTTTTGTGAGGATAAAATGGTAGGGAGGGAAAACAACTGTGTTCTCAGCAGTTGCAGTCAGGACTTAGAATCAGCTGAAATGGAGCCTCAGTTAGACATGCTGAGCAAAGTGTGAGAAAGAAACAAGAGGAAAGGCCAGCCTTGCTGTGACCTTGCAAAGATGCTGGGTGAATTCTGTCCCTCTCCTCAGATGCTATAGAAGGCAGAATGTGTGGGGTGATGCTCTGGAATTAGGCAGGAGAAATCTCTCCAGGCTGCAAAGGTTCGGGAACCTATGAGGCTTCTCTGAACAGCTTCTTGTAAAATGCAAGAAGAGACAAATTATCAAATGATCTGAAGCCCAGAATTTACACTCAGGAGGGACTGAGCATGGAAAGATCTGGAAAGTTCTGAGACTGTCCATGTAAAGAGTCAAAATAGCATGTTCAAGCTGAGCACTAGTGGCTCATACCTGTAATCCTAGTTACTCAGGGAGCCTGAGATATGATGATCATGGTTCAAAGCAAGACTGGGTATACAACTGGGTATACAACAAATGAGACTTTTATCTTCATCTAACCAGCCAAAAAGCAAAGCCAGAAATGGAGATGTGGCCCAAGTGTTAGAGCACCAGCCCTGAGCAAAAAGCTAAGCAAGAGCTCAAAGTCCTCAGTTCAAGTCCTAGTACCCATGCAAAGAGCCAAAAATGGAGGTGTGGCTCCAGTGGCAGAGCACCAGCCTTGAGCAAAATAGCTAAGTGAGAGCACAAAGTCTTGAGTTCAAACCCCAAGACCAGCATGCACACATGCATGCATACAAGTGTGCACATACACACACACACATACACACACATAAACAAAGTGTGCTGAGGACAGAAAAGCAAAGTTGTGACCAAGTAATCATATGGAGATTAGCAAAGGATAGAAAGAAGCTTCTAGAAGGCATTTCAGAGATTTCTAGAGTTACCCATCCCCTCACAGGTCCAGAGTACCTGTGGGACCTACGGGGATCCTTGCCCAGAATTGTTCTAATTTCTGATCCCTACATTCTGCCGCAGCACTCCTCTGCCACACCCCCCAGCTGTGGCTCTGAGGGCCAAGATGTGCCTCAGGCCACCACAATGCAAGCCTTGTTTGTGTACTGTCCACATACAGTGAATTCCACAGGCAATCTGAAGGTGGGAGCTATGGGGGCATGGCTTCCTCCGGCCAGATTTCAAAGGATGCTTGCAAAAGCCTTGAAGACCAGTCAGGGTCCTACTTCAGGGACAGAGCTGCTATAGAGAGCAAGCTGTTGACACTGGAGTATTATCAAGATCTCTGCTAGGACAATATTGAGAGGACTGATGGAAGACCAGGCTCCACACACACACACACACACACACACACACACACACACACACACACACACACACACATACACACACACACAAGCACAGAGCTACAATGTACAGCCTCAGCCTAAAGAAGTCATAGGCATGAAATTTCAGCATGAGCGGAACCTTGAGCATCACCTAGGAAAGTCTTCCTGAGGCCTTGAGTGTCCACGAAATGGAATCTCATTAAGATGACCCATCTCCAGCCTTGAGATTTAATGTTGCTTACTCTGTTGGATTTTGGAGACTTAATGGCTATTCCTTTCTTCTGTTCTATGTAGTCCTCTAGAAATGAGGATGTGCATTTTTTTTTGGGGGGGGGGGGGTCCAGTCATGGGGCCTGAACTCTGGGCTTGTGTTCTGTCCCTCAGCTCTTCAGCTCAAGGCTAGTGCTCTACCACTTGAGCCACAGTGCAACTTCTGGGTTTTTTTCTTTTTGCTTAGGTGGTGCTGAGGAATCAAATCCAGGACCTCAGGCATGCAAGGCAAGCGCTCTACCACTAAGCCACCTTCCCAGCCCGAGGATGTTCATTCTATGTCAGTCTGCCATTGTATTTAAAACTATACATTAGGTTCTGCTGGCCTACAGCCTCAGAAGGAAGCATGATTTAAAGCTGGTCTGTATGTGACTTAGGTCATACTGGGGATTTTAGACAAAGTTGATGCTATAATAAGTGGCAAAGTTTACATTTTTGTGGGTGCAGCGATGGGGAATACTAGGATGAAGTTAATGTGTCTATTTTGTTTCTTGGGGGGGTTTTTGGTCATGGGGCTTGAACTCTAGGTCCAGACACTGTCCCTCAGCTCTTCAGCTCAAGGCAAGCGCTTTATCCAAGAGCTACTATAGAGAGCAGGCTGTGACAATGGAGTCTTATCAAGATCTCTGCTAGGACAATATTGAGAGGACTGAGAGGACTGATTGAAGACCAGGCTACACACACACACACACACACACACACACACACACACACACACACACACACACACACACACACACACACACACACACACACACACACATACACACAAGCACAAAGCTACAATGTACAGCCCCAACCTAAAGAAATCATAGGCATGAAATTTCAGCATGAGCAGAAACTTGAGCATCACCTAGGAAAGTCTTCCTGAGGCCTTAAGTGTCCACGAAATGGAATTTCATTAAGATGACCCATCTCCATCCTTGAGATTTAATGTTTCTTACTCTTTTGGATTTGGGAGACTTAATGGCTATTCCTTTCTTTTGTTCTATGTAGCCCTCTAGAAATGGGGATGTCCAATTCTATGCCAATCAACCGTAGTGTTTTAGAACTATACATTGGGTTACACTGGCGTACAAACTCAGAAGGAAGCGTGATTTAAAGCTGGTCTATATTTGATTTAGGTCATACTGGGGATTTTAGACTTTAAAGTTAATGCTGGAATAAGTGACGAAGTTTACTTTTTTGTGGATGGAGGGATGGGGAATACTAGGATGAAGTTAATGTGTCTATTTTGTTTTCTTGGGGTTTTTTTGGTCATGGGACATGAACTCTAGGTCCAGACACTGTCCCTCAGCTCTTCAGCTCAAGGTAAGCACTTTATCACTTAAGCCACAGCACCACTTCTGGTTTTCTGGTGGTTAATTGGAGATAAGAGTCTCATGGACTTTCCTGCCTGGGCTGGCTTTGAACCATGAACCTCAGATCTCATTCTGAGCAGCTAGGATTACAAGTGTGAGCCACTGGTGCCAGGTGAGTTAATATGTTTTGCAAGTAGAAAAGACATGAGTTTAGGGGCATGAATGAGTGCCATTGTCTGAATGTCTGTCTTACAAAATATGTGTCTCCCTCGAATCCCTCCCTGGTGTGGGGGGAGGGGGCTCTCACCTGTTAGGAACCATTTGGCCATAAGGGCTGCCATTTTTAAGGGACTTGACAGAGTAGAAAGTTATATGCTTGACAAAGAGACAGTCTAAGATGGAGGATTCGTTATAGCACTTTATTGTCCAACATTGAAATTAATATTTTATGTATGTTTCACTTCATTTAGAAATATAATTGATTGCTGGGCACTAATATCTCATATATGTTATCCTAGCTACTCAAGAAGCTGAGACCTGAGGCTTGCTATCCAAAGCCAGTCTGGACAGAAAAGACTGTGCAATTCTTATCTCCAATTAATGAGTAAAAAAATACCAGAAGTGAGGCTGTGGCTCAAGTGGTAGAGCACCAGCTTTATGAGTAAAAGATAAACGATGGTGCCCAGGTCCTGAGTTCAAGTCCCATAACTGGCACCAGGTATAAACAAATTTTAAAAATGTCTTAAATATATAGGAGAGAAGAAGGAGCCTGGGAAAAGCAAGAGGACAAGGCCAACGGGACTGGAGAAGAATATAGAGATTGCTAAGCATGAACTCCATTATTTGAATGGGCAAATGAACAGCCAGGAGATAGAGACAAGGTCACAGAGCTGATGGAGATTCTAGTCTAGCCCATGCTGTCTCCTGTCTCAGTACAAGTGCATTATGGTCAGTTATAGAGCAACCCTGCTGTGCTCAGGACAGGCAGCAAGCCCTACCTCTTCTGTGTACATGCAGACTTCCAGGTTGTGTAGGTTAAGAATCTGGACAGTAAAGTGGATTTTTAGTTCCTGGGTATCTCAAAAGGAACTCACCAAGGCTAAGTTTATTCCTACAGAAGAATGCACCATCAGTCAAAAAGTTGGCAAGCAACCACACAGAGCAGGCAGGCTGGCTGTTCCCTTTCTGTCCCTGATCCAGCAGGCACCACCCCTCTGCTCCCATTGGCTGAGCTCAGGCTCACAATGTGGAAAGGGATGCAGATGTAATTAAAATTCAAGGAGCTTCTCAGGTGCTCAGGAAAAGGAAGTTTGTAAGTAAAGTGTACTTAACAAGGGCCAAGCCACCTGGCCAAAGCAGGAACCATTCAGAAAAACAATTCTCACCAGGCACTGGTGGCTCACACCTGTAATCCTAGCTACTCAGGATGCTGAGATGTGAGGATCACAGTTCAAAGCCAGCCTGGGCTGGAAAGTACATGAGACTCTTTATCTCCAATAAACCACCAGAAATCCAGGAGTGGCGCTGTGGCTCAAGTGGTAGAGCTCTCACCTTGAGCTGAAAAGCTCAGAGACAGTGCCCAGGCTCAGAGTAAAAGACCCATAGTGGACAAAATGGAAAAAGAAAAGAAAATCTCTCAATATTAACAGGAATGAAGAAAACTCCTTTGATAGAAAAGACTTTTTCTCACATTAGTGCTAATAGCTCATGTCTCTAATCCTAGCCACTCAAGAGGCTGAGACTTGAGGATCAAGGTTGAAAACCAGCCAGGGCACACAAATCCATGGAAAATTTCTCGCCAATTAACCAGAAAAAGGTCAAAATTGGAGGGGTCAGTCAAATGGCGGGTAAAGCACTAGTCTGGAGCAAAACAAGCTAAGCAAGTGCATGAGGTCCAGAGTTCAAGCCTCATTGCCAGCATAAGCATATGTCTGTGTCTGCACATTTAATAGATCTTTGGAGGAGAGAAGGGTGAAGGGCAAAGTCTGACTTGCAAGTTGCCTGCTTCATGCTTTAACAAAGCCTGATCCTTGGTCCTATGTGTGTGGATATCCTTGAGCTGCAGGATGACGTGGGCCACAGTGGTGACCTGTGTGTACAGACATGTGGTGCATGCCATAGGAACTGCATTGTTTCTGCCCTTCTATGTGATGCCTCTGCATTTCCAAAGATCAGAAACAAAGGGAAGATGACTAGGAGCAGAGAGAGAGAGAGAAAGAGAGACAGAGAGGGGGGAGTGGGAGATGGAGAAGGAGAGAGAGAAAGAGAAAGAGCGAGCACTGCAGAAACAATGCCTGAGATGCAGAACATTAAAAGGCAAGTCATATAAACTGGCAAACCTGTACCACCACAGCCATAAAACACCCACGCCTGCTATCATCCACAGCCATGTGCCCTGCCTGGCCGCATTGCTCCAAATTCTGCATCAGGCTGTTCTAGAGCCCATGTTATAATTCCTGGAGAGTGTGAACCCATCCTTAGCCAGAACCTGATTGCCTTCCTCCTCCTCCTCCTCCTCCCCTCTCTCCCCTGGCCACCCAGAGTGGGCCCCACCTGCTGAGATGAGAAGGAAAGAGGAAAGCAGCCTTGGTCTGTCACCTATATGGGTTTTCCAGACAGCAGGACAACAGCACTTGGAATTCCCTACCATCCATTTATCCTCTCTACCAACCCCCACCTCCCACCAGGGCCACATCCCTTGTCACATGGCCCATGAGCTGCTCCTCCCAGGTGCACTGCTATTTCTTCGGTCCTGACCCTCCTACAGCTCCTTTCCCCAGCAGCTGCCATAACCAAGAAGCACCCAGAAGACCTGGTTTTACTTATCACTTAGTGACTCTTGTGAGCACCTTGCTGAGGGCTACATCTGCACTGCCTTCAGTAAGGTATGACAGGTACTATGGCTTCAGTGCATTGACAATCAGGAAACCAAGACAGCTAGAAGGAGATCGAGGTGTGTAAGCGAATGGTCAGACTCTGTGCCCTTTTGTGCAGGTTTGCATTTTAAGCAGAATCACAATGATCTTCTTTGGGGAAAAATAAATAAATCAGTAAATAAATCTTATGGTGGAATTTTTAACTTATACTAGTGAACTGACAAGGATCTATTGACCAAAGGGCATTCTCTGGGCTCCATGAAAGCAATGCTAGGACCATCTGAGCCCCAGAAATTATCTACTTCATGCTGAATGGAGCCCCTGAACATCATCCTACAAAAGTAAATTGGCCAAGATCCACTTGCTCTTACAGAAACCGTTCTGGCTCCATTCATGGGGGTTGCAAATCAGCCATCCATTGTGGATCTAGAAGGGTCTAGAAGGTCTCTATCACAGGAATGTTATGAAGTGAGGAGTGGACATGAGGTGGTGGAATGGAGGAGTGTGGAACAGGTGACATGAAGGGCAAGCAGGCTCAGAAACTGGCTGGATGTGTGTGTCACACTAAGTTAATGGCTTCACTCAATGAAACCTCTTTGCTCTCTCTGAAAAGTTGGGATTCATAATGGTCTCCTCCCTCTGGGGGAGTCATGAGCATTGAATGAACTAGTGACTGAGAGTATGAGAACACACTTTTGAAATTGTAAGTGATATGTATATATGTGTGTTTCTGAAGAGTATAGAATTATTAATTTTTTTGTCGGTCATGGGGCTTGAACTCTAGGCCTGGGTGCTGTCCCTCAGCTCTTCAGTTCAAGGCTAGCACTCTACCACTTGAGCCACAGCGCCACTCCGGGTTTTCTGGTGGTTAATTGGGGACAAGAGTCACAGACATTCTTGCTTTGGCTGGCTTCAAACTGTGATCCTCAGATCTCAGCCTCCTGAGTAGCTAGGATTATAGTGGTGCCTGGCAGAAAATAAGTTTGTTTGTTTAAGAAAAGCATTTGCTCCTTTAACCTAGAAATTCTACCACTAAGAAATCACCCTATAGAAAGAATCGCATGTACTTTCATTACTGAGTTACAACTGTGCTATTTCAGATCCTTTTTAAAAGGCAAAAAAATAAAACAACAAAAACTAACCTGGAAACATCATAAACTGTCCAACTAGATAAATATATCATGGAGCTAGCTGGGTGCCTGTGGCTCATGCCTGTTTTCTGAGCTACTCAGGAGGGTAAGAAGTAAGACTCGTAGCTCCAAGCTAGCCATGGCAGAAAAGTCCTTGAGACTTTTATCTCCAATTAATCACCAAAAAGCCAGAAGTAGAGCACGGGCTTGAGTTGTGCTATGCCAGCCTTGAGCAGAAAAGTCAAAGCAAAAACTCATTCTCTTAGTTCAAGTCCTATTACCAGCACACACACACATGCACACACATACATGAAAGAAAGACTCATGACCAGCAAAAAGAAGAAGAAGAAGAAGAAGAAGAAGAAGAAGAAGAAGAAGAAGAAGAAGAAGAAGAAGAAGAAGAAGAAGAAGAAGAAGAAGAAGAAGAAGAAGAAGAAGAAGAAGAAGAAGAAGAAGAATCTCAGATTTGTCTGCCAGGGCTGGTTTTGAACCTTGATCCTCAAACCTCAGCTTCCTAAGTAACTGGGATTACAGGTGTGAGCCAGCAGCACCTGGCCTAAACATCCATCTTTCTTTTTTGTCAGCCATAGTTCCACTTCCAGTTTTCTAGTGGTTAATTGGAGATAAGAGTCTCATAGATTTTCCTGCCTGGGCTGGTTTCTAACCACAATCCTCAGATTCTTAGTCTTCTGAGTAAATAGGATTATAGGTGGGAGCCACCATTGCCTAGCCTAAACTTGTTTTTGTTGTTGGTGGTGGTCATAGGGCTTGAACTCTGGGCCTGGACTCTGCCCCTGAACTCTTCAGCTCAAGGCAAATTCTCTACCACTTGGGCAAGAGTGCCACTTCTAGCTTTTTGCTGATTAATTGGAGATAAGTGTCTCTTGGGACTTTCCTTGCCTGGGGTGGCTTTGAATCATGATCCTCAGATCTCAGCCTCCTGAGCAACTAAGATTACAGGTGTGTGCCCTTCCTAACCATTTCTTAATATGGGTCTTGGTAAAAAAAAATATTCAAAGCCAAGTATGGTGGTATGTGCTGGCAATCAGGAGAATCAGAAGTTCCAGGCCAGTCTGGGTTATATAGTGGGACACTGTTTCAAAATCAAAACAAACTAAGGAAAAGTATATAGGTGAAACTATTTTTGTAGCCATCTTTGGAAAATAAACCCAGCCACTTAGCAATGTGGGTTTCAGAGAAAGCACTAGTGATGGCAGCTTCAATTTGCTGTCTGAAGTGTCTGCCTGGCAAGGGGCTTGGATGGTGGTGGTCATGGTGGTGGTGGAGGTGGTGGTGGTGGTGGTGGTTGTGTGTGTGTGTGTGTGTGTGTATGTGTGCGTGCATGTGTACATGCACACACTCATGCCTGTCCTGGGGCTTGAACAGAGTCTGGGTGCTGTCCCTGAGTTTTTTCACTCAAGGCTGTTACTCTACCACTTGAGCTCCATTTTGGCTTTTTAGTTAATTGGAAATGAGTGTCACAGACTTTTCTTCCTTGGCTGGCTTTGAACTTTGATCCTCAGATCTCAGTCTCCTGAGTAGCAAGGATTATAGATGGGAGCCACCAGGACTTGGCTTCCTCTCCTGTTCTTTGAAACAGGGTTTTGCTATGGAGTTCCAGGTGGCCTGGAACTTGTAATTCTCTTGCCTCTGCCTTCTGATTGCTGGGATTACAGACACACACCACCTTGCCTGGCTCTCTGTTCAGGAAGACATTTGATAAGCCTTCCTTCCTTCCTTCCTTCCTTCCTTCCTTCCTTCCTTCCTTCCTTCCATCCTTCCTTCCTTCCTTCCTTCCTTCCTTCCTTCCTTCCTGCCGTCCTTCCTTCCTTCTTTCCTACCTTTCTTCCTAACTTTGTTCCTTCCCTCCATCTCCTTTAACTTGGGGCCTTGTGCTCTTACTGAGCCTTTTTTCTCAAGGCTGGTGCTCTATCACTTGATCCACAGCTCTGCTTCCAGTAGTTTGCTGATTAATTGTGAAAAAGTGTCTTTCAGTTTTTTTCTGCCTAAGCTGGCTTTGAACTGCGATCCTCAGATCTCAACCTCCTGATTAGTTAGGATTACAGGTGTGAGCCACCAGCATCTAGCCAATATTTTTCAATAATTCTCCAAGGACTTGGTTTGGAGGGCATTTCTTGATAAATGTCCTATCTCCGTACCATGACCACAATAGCATAATGGTTGAAATACGTGGATTTTAAAAATTATTATTCTTTTTTATTCTTTTGCTATTTTTTATATGCCCTCAGGCTTCGAGACAAGTACTGAGTGCTGTCTCCTCCAGGTGTCTTTTGTTCAAGGTGAGCATTCTACCACTTGAGCCACAGTGCCACTTCTGGCTTTTTTGTTGTTGTTGTTGTTTTAGGGCCCGAACTCTGGGTCTAGGCACTGTCCTTTGAGCTCTTCAGCTCAAGACTGGCACTCTACCACTTGAACCATAGCATTTTCTGCTTATGTGGTGCTGAAGAATTGAACCCAGGGCCTCAAGCACGCAAGGCAAAGCACTCTATCACTGAGCCACCGTCTCAGCCCCATAAGGAGTCTAGAAGTGGATTTTTTGTTGTTGGTGGTGATGGTTGGGGGCTTGAACTCTGGGCCTGGGCACTATTGCTCAGCTCAAGCTCAAGGCTAGCGCTCTTCCACTTCTAGCTTTTTTTGAGTAGTTTATCAGAGATAAGGTTCTCACAGATTTTCCTGCCCAGGCTGCTTCAAACTGCAATCCTGAGATCTTAGCCTCCTGAATAGCTAAGATTGCAGGTATGAGCCATGGTGCCTATAAATTGTTTTATTATTATAAAGGTGATGTACAGTGGGGTCACAGTTATGTAAGTCAGGTAATGACTATATTTCTTTTTGGACACTGGCACCCAAGGAATATTTGTTTAAAAAATTCAACAATTTTCTGAATCTAAATTCTCCTTCCTTTCTTCTTAGCAGGCAAATCTTTATCCTGCTCTTCATGCATTAGAAGTTAGTAAATTAGAAATAAATGCACAGCTGTGTGGCAGTAGGGACAGAGGAAGTTCAGAAGAGAAGATAAACACGTCATCGAAACATCTGCTTAATCATCATCAACAACAACAGTAACCAAGCCTACACAATTGGATCAGTGATCTTAAAATGGATCACAGAATTAAAGGCAAACTAAAAATAAAATATAATCGAGTGCTGGTAGCTCACTCCTGTAATCCTAGCCACTGAGGAGGCTGAGAGCTGAGGATTGCAGTTCAAAGACAGCCTGGATTTTGGAGATAAGACTCTTATCTCCAATTTATCATAGTAAATGCTGGAGGTGGCACTGTGGCTCAAGTGTAGAGTGTTAGCCTTGCACAAAAGGAACTCATGGACAGCATTCAGGTCCAGTTCAAACCCTAGGATGAAATACATATATCCAGAGACAAACATAAGGGAAAATCCTTGTAACTCTAGGAAAAACTTTTTTTTTATGATTCTTTTATTAATCTTATGTGGTACCAAGGAATCGAACCTAGGGCCTCATGCATGCTAGGCAAGCACTTTACCACTGAGCCACATTCCCTGCCCCTAGGAAAAACTTTTTGTTTTGCGGAGGTGGTCTTCATGGGCTTGAACTCTGGGCCTGGGTGCTGTCCCTCAGATCTTCAGCTCAAGGAAAGTGCTCTACCACTTGAGCCACAGTGCCACTTTGGGTTTCTGGTGAATAATTGGAGATAGGAGCCTCACAGACTTTCCTGCCCAGGCTGACTTTGAACCATGATCATCAGATCTCAGCCTCCTGAGTAGCTAGGATTACAGGCATGAGGCACCAGTGCCCAGCTTGTGGTTATTTTTTTCAGTTATTAAGGTGTTATACAAAGGGGTTACTATTTCATAAGTCAGGCAATGAATACATTTCACTCCTTTCTTTGCTTTTCCTCAGTTTCTCCCTACCAGCCGGCCTGCAAGTTACACAGTTCATTTTCCACAGTGTATACTGACTTTTGATATAGTTATTTTTGAGATAGGATCATGATTTTCGCTAGCCTAGACCACATTTTTTTAATATATACTGTTGCTTGAACTCAGGGCCTGTAACTCTGTTTTTTCTGCTTAAGGATGGAGCTCTACTGTTAAGATAATGGGACATAAGAAACTCTTACGTTTCCTGCCTCAGCTGGCTTCCAACCTCTATCCTTAGATTTCAGTCTCCGGAGTAGCTGGAATTACAGATGAAACCCACAACCCTGGAGCCTGAGATTTCATTAAGAAGGGCTCAGTGATGGGGTAGACAGATGGAGATATTGATCAAGATGCGCTGTAGACCTGTGGAAATGTCACAACGAAACTTGCAGTGATGTACGTGCTAATTTGAAAAGTCATTGGTTAAGAGGAGCAGGGGCGGGGCTTAAACCTGGGGGTAGGGCTTGATTCCCAGGGCCCTGCACCTTTGTGCTCCAGGGGGCTAGAAGACTGGATCAAGACCCTAGGAAAACATCTGCCACTTGATAGACTAGTGCCTCTCTGGAATGGCAGCTCAAGTCCCCTTCAGCCCAGCCCAGCACTTGTGGCTAAGCCCAGACTATGGCCCAGCCTGCTGGCACAGCTGGTGGCCCCCAAAACGCTGAAGAGGGATTGCCAGAGCCCTCCATATGTAAAGAAGATGCGAGCTGGTGTTGGACTGTGATCTGCCTTTGCTTTGCGCTCCCCTAGCTCTGGGTTCCTGCTCATGTGGCTTCCTGGTGCTAAATGCTGAGGAGGGAGCCAGGCAGGTGCTGGTGGCTCATGCCTGCCCATAATCCTAGCTACTCAGGTGGCTGAGATCTGAGGGTTTCCAAGAGACTCTTATCTCCAAGTAACCCCCAGAGAGTCAAAGTGGAACAGCACATCGCCTGGAAAATTGAATTGTCTTAAAGTGGTAGAGTGCTAGCCTTGCGCAAAAAGACCTCAGGGACAGTGGCCTGGCCTTGGGTTCAAGACCCAGGATGGACAAAAACAAAAAACCCCTCCCCCCAAAAAAAAACTGATGAGTGACAATGTCAAGCAGATTTGCAATCCCTAACCATGGGTGTGTTTGGCACATAGGAGCCTTTGACCCTCCACCCCAGGCACAGGGAGAGCCTGTCCAAAAGTGGCAGCCCTGGAGGGCAGCCTGGCCTTGTCTGCTTCCCACTCCAGGGTCTGCTGCTCTTGAGGGCCCAGGTCACTTTTGGAGCTCTTGTGACAGATTCTTTTATTCTCTTTTCTTGGTGGGGCAAGTCTTGGAGCTTGAACTCAGGGCCTGAGTGCTGTCCTTGAGCTTGTTTGCTCAAAGCTGGTGCTCTACCACTTGAGCCACAGCTCTACTTCTGGCTTTTTGCTGGTTGATTGAAGATAAGAAGAGCCCATAGCTCTGTTTCCCCCCTCACTGTGAGATCCTTCTGGGTCATGTAACCCTCTGCCTGCCCTCCCCCCCAATGGATTCTGGGAGAAGCACTACCCCATGTGATAGGGTCTCTTAGCTGGGGCTCCTGTCAGAAGGTCAGAGGTTGGCTCAGCACAGAACACATTAGCTTCTCATGGCTCCTCACTCTGTGGTGTCCAGGGTCAACACAGCTGCCAGTGGAACATCCTTGAACCAAGACCTCTTCCCCTCAGCCATGGCTTTAACAAGGTTTTGTTTCTCTTTCTTTCTTTCTTTCTTTCTTTCTTTCTTTCTTTCTTTCTTTCTTTCTTTCTTTCTTTCTTTCTTTCTTTCTTTCTTTCTTTCTTTCTTTCTTTCTTCCTTTTGTCTGTCTGTCTGTCTGTCTGTCTGTCTTTCTTCCTTCCTTCCTTCCTTCCTTCCTTCCTTCCTTCCTTCCTTCCTTCCTTCCTTCCTTCCTTCCTTCCTTCCTTCCTTCTTTCCTTTCTTACTTTCTTTCTGATAGGGTTTCACCCTTCTGCTTGATTGAGATCTTCCAAACCTACACTTCTCACACAGCTGTGATTACAGATACTAGCCACCATGCCTGAACTGTGTCTCTTCTTCTAAGGTCACTGACCCCACCATTGCAGCCCCACCCTCTCCTTCCTCCTATCAGCTCCCTTCATGCAACTCAGTCCTTCTGTTCTACCTTCTTTTCTTCTCTCCCTTTTGTTCCCCCTTTACACTCTTCCCTTCTTTTCCTCCCTTCTCCTCTCCTATAACCCTTCTTTCTCCCCTTCCCTTTTCTTCCTTCTTCCCCTTTATTCCTCCCCCTCTCTCTTTTCCTTTCTTCTCCCCTCTCCTCCTCTCCCTTCTTTCCTCTCCTCTCCTTTCTCCCTCCCTTCCCCTCCCTCCCCTCACCTCTCCTTCCCTCCTGGGACAGGCTTCACAGAGTTCTCTGGCTGCCTCTGGCCTCCAAGGCCTGCCCTTTGTGGTCAGCATGATGCATTTGCCCCTTTCCCGCAGAGCTGCAGCTTCCCTTCGCTTCCCTTCTCTTCCTTCCCCCCTCTTCCCCTCCCCCTTCCCCTCCACTCCCCTCCCCTTCCCTTCTTTCTCCTTCTTCCTTTTACACCTTCTTGTCAGTCCTAGAGCTTGAACTAAGGGCCTGGGCACTGTCTCTTAGCTTTTTCACTGGTATTCTATTGGTATTCTACCACTTGAGTCACATGCCTTACTTCCATTTTTTTGTTGATTCTTTGGAGATAAGAGTCTCATGGACTTTCCTGCCTTGGCTGGCTTCAGACTTTGATCCTCAGATCTTAGCCTCCTGAGTTGCAGCTAGTATGACAGGCATGAGCCACTAGTGCCTGGCTCTTCTTTTTATTCTCTTTGTGTTTAACTGGTTCTCTTTCTCTCTCTCTCTCTCTCTCTCTCTCTCTCTCTCTCTCTCTCTCTCTCTCTCTCTCTCTCTCTCTCTCTCTCTCTCTCTCTCTCTCTCTCTCTCTCTCTCTCTCTCTCTCTCTCTCTCTCTGTCTCTTTCTCTCTCTCTCTGAGTCACATGATCCCATGATCCATAATGATATAAAAGGTTCTAGAATTTTCCAGAGGCAAACTTCTGCCTTGCTTGTGACCTGAGAAGGTCAAGTTGAAATTTTAATTACTGAGGGAACTCAAAGAGAGCATCATTGCTCCCATAGATTAGCCCCAAAATTGAGCGGTGGAACCCCAATGTACTTGTGTGGGCCAGGATCCCAGAGGTGCTTATTCACGTAGTTCTGCCACATGCTTCAGGCCCCAAGGGGCTGGAACTGGCTGGGGGTGGAGGTGGAGGCATGTGGAACCGCTGGAGCCATCTGCCATGCTGTGCTGGCTCAGGTCATATGCAGGGTGTGTTTGTGTGTGTGTGTGTGTGTGTGTGTGTGTGTGTGTGTGTGTGTGTGTGCGTGTGTGTGTGTGCTTCTTTCCAGCACGTGGTCTTCAAGGCAGCATGGGACTACAGTACATATGTTCTGAGGAGAATTGGAGTTAGCAGTGCATTGCAGCATGGCTGTGCCCTGCACAGACCTGGTGCTGCAGCTAGCCTAGGATCAAAAGGATGGGACATAGCTGGGTATGGGTGGCTCACACATGTAATCCTCAGAAGTCTGAGATCTGAAGATCACAGTTCAAAGCCTGACTGGACAAGAAAGTCCCTTTGTATCTTATCTCCAATAAACCACCAGAAAAGTGTAAGTGGAGCTGGTGGCTCAAAATGTCCGAGTGCTAGCCTTGAGCAAGAGGTCAGGGTCAGTGCCCAGGCCCTGAGTTCAAGCCACATGACCAACGAGAGAGAGAGATAGAGAGTGAGAGAGAGAGACAGAGACAGAGACAGAGACAGAGAGAGAGAAGAGGAGGAGCCTTGTCTCACTACATGTTGATGGGAGAGGAACACCAAAGGATTTATAGCCCTCCCAGGCCATTTTGTGTTCCTCAAGTCTTAGGTGCCTGGTGCAGTAAACAGAGTAGACATTCCTTGTCTTGGGGTGAAGGAGTACACGGGGCCTCTGCCTCTTGCACAGGCTCATCTCTGCAGTGGAAAAGGATCCATTTATGTGTGGCCTGGTAGGTTGCCTGTGGGACTGGGGTGGTCCAATTGCTACAATGCCAGCCTTGAGCAAGAAAGCCAAGCAGCTGAGTGGGTCCCTGAGTTCAAGCTTCTGGAACCAGTGTGTGTGCATGTACCAATCACACACACACACACACACACACACACACACACACACACACACACACACACACACACACACACACATACACATACACACACCAATAATAAAAGCACAGGTCTTCGGCTATAAGCTGTCCCTCAAATACAAACAGCAAGTAGCTCTAGGACACCTCCATCCAGCCCTGCCTTCCTGGTGTCTGCAGATCCACATTGACCTCAGTGTTCAGAGCCACCGGCTAGTGTGACAGGCACAGGCAAGGGCTCCACATGCTCTTTCCCCCAATTTATCAGTTGACATTGAATCCAAAATGGTGACATTAGGGAGTGAGCCACTGGGAGGACCTTAAGGAATGGCATGGGCCTCTGTTCCAGGGGCCTACAAGCTCTCATTTGCCTTTGCCCCCATGACCTGGCTCAGCCACAGCCATCCTCCAGGGGAGCAGAGAAGTCCCTCTCCCTGCTGGAGCAGTTGTGTTTGTTGTTTAGATGAGATCTATGTCATCTTCCTTGGTGGTGCAAGGGATGGATCTGTAGGTGAGTGGACAGTCCTTGATTTATGATGGCTGAACTCTCAATGGCAGTATCCCACCATGGGACAAAGACAAGAGCAGTTCACTTTCACCAGGTCTTGCTTGGTCCCCTGGCTAGTGATGTCCAGGACATTGCGTGGTGACAGTGAGCTTACACATCCCCGGGGAAATCAGTGGACCCTCTGTGGTGTGCTGTGTTGCTAAGCAACAATGCCTGGGAGGAGGTGGATGAAAGGCATCTTTGACTTACACTCTGTCAAAATGTTTGAGAGGAGACTTGGGATGTAACCATATGGGAAGTTGGGGTGTAGGCTGTGCATGGAGCATCTGTATATAGTAAGAGTTATCGTCAGCAATTTGTTCCTGAGTTATGGAAATCTAGTCTGCAATCTGTCAGTTGGAGACCTGGGAAAGGCAGAGAGTGAATTCCAGCTTCAGTTCAGATTCTCTGCGACTTGGAAGAGCCAGAGGTGCCAGTCCCAGTCCAAGGGGAGAAGAGCAAGGTGTCAGCTCCAGCTGGCAGGTTGAGAGAATCAAGCTTCTTCCACCTTTGTGCTCTATTTTTGGGTTGGATGACGTCCACCTGCACAGCCCAACCTGGCTGGACTCTGCCCACCAAGTTAAATGCCAATGCCATCCAGAAACTCACAGGGAGGCCAGAAACCACATATCTGGGCACCCTGTGGCCCAGTCAAGGTGACACAGAGAATCAACCAAGGCATGACACCTGAGGAGAGGGAGACGGTAAGGGATGGTAGTACTTTTCTAACCTGCCACAGCCAATTCTCATGGGCTTGGTAACTTTAAATAACAGAGATTTATTCTTTGTTCAAACCAGGTGTCAGCAGGCCTTGCTTGCTCTGAATGCTTACCTCTTTCTAGAGGCAGGATCTTACTAGGTTACCCAATACTTCCTTAGTCTCCTGAGTGCTGGGATTACAGGTGTACAACAACAAACTAGCTCTGTGGCTTCTTAATTTGATGCAATCCCAATTGTTAGTCCTTGCTTTTTTGGGGGGAGGGTGTGTGTGTAGGTAGTGGGGCTTGAACACTGGGCCTGAGCGCAGTCCCTGAGCTCTTCAGCTTAAGGCAAGCGTTCTACCACTTGAGCCACAACACCACTTCTGGTTTTCTGGTGATTAGTTGGAGGTAAGGGTCTCATGGACTTTCCTGCCTGGGCTGGCTTTGAACCATTATCCTCAGATCTCAGCCTCCTGAGTAGCTAGGATTACAGATTTGAGCCACCGGGTACCCGGCTAGTTCTTGCTTTTATTTCCTGAGCTATTAGAGTCCTTAGGAAATTATTGCCGGTGCCTACACCTGCCCCCTCCTCTGTGCTTGTGTTTGAGCTCAGAGCTCCATACTTACTAAGCTGGCATAATAGTGCTGAGCTACACCTTCCATTCCCCATGTCCTGGCTGCTTTAGGGGCTCTGTTGTTGTTGGAACCACAGGAACAGGCTGCCCCATTCCAATTCCCTCTGTACAGATGGAGTTTTGAGGGCATTTATTTATTTATTTATTTATTTATTTATTTATTTATTTATTTATTTATTTATTTATTTATTTATTTATTTATGCCTTGGCCTGGAACCATGATCCTCCCAATCTCAGCCTTTCATGTAGCTTGAGATGACAGGCATATGCCACTGTACCCAGCTCTGGGTTAAGGTAGGGTATCTTGAACTTTTCTGTCTAGTCCTCCTCTTCTTAGCCTCCAAGTAGCCAGGATTCCAGGCAGAAGCCACCACACCTACCTGGTTGTCTTGAAGTGTTTCCTCTAATATTTTCAAAGCTTCAGGTCAGACCAATTTTTGAGGAAGAGATGGGAAGAGACTGAATTCCAAGCCTGGGAATTGGGTCCTGGTTAAGGTACATAAAAAGCAGTGCCAGGTGCCAGCAAGTCCTGAAGGGAAAGCAGTGGTCTGTGTCTTAAGTGTGGCATGGGTCTGTTCACCTGCAGACAGTTCTGAGCGGACAGCAACCCCACAGCCACTTTTGGAGAGGAACGATGGCTGTGGTCATCTTTCCAAAGTGTGGATTTGGATGAGCACATGGCAGCTGGCCTTGAACACAGCCAGTGTCTTTGTGTCTGCTCTGCGTGCTGAAGCAGTGTTCTTGAACTGCAGGACTATATGGGTGCATCAGGGAAGGGTTGGCAGTGTAAGAAGAGGGTGGAACCAGGAGAGCATGTGTGACAGACTGTTTTTTTGCTTTGCTGGTTTGAACTCAGGATGTCTTGCTTGTTAGGCAGGTGCTCTGCCACTTGAGCCATGCTTCCAGCCCTTTTTTATTTGAGATTCTTTCTCAGATAGGGTCTCATGCTTTTTCCTGGGGAGCATTAGTACCCTTTTTCTCAATGGTAACTGGGATTAAAGGCATGTGCTACCAAGCTTGGACCAGGAATTCCAACCCCCCCCACACACACACTTCTAATAGCAGAAGTTGTCCGGGACTAGGAGAAGTGTCTCATGCTGAGCTCCCACCCTTCCTTCCAACATGCCCTTGGCTTGATGAGAAGACGTGGTCAAGAGGGGCTTTGACGTGGACCTTCTTTCTCCACTGCCCCTGTTCCGGTGGTCCTGGTTCTGCTTGTCACTGCCTCACTTGCTCCTCCCAGGTCGAGGGCATGGTGGGAGTCCAGGCTCCCGACTTCTGCCTCTGGAACCCCAGCAAAGTCCCCCTCTCCTTCCTCTCCCCTGCCCGGCCTTCCTGGCCGAGCCTCCCAGCTGGGCCTCCCAAACAGCTTCACTCCAACCTGGGCCCAGTGAGACTGGAGGCGCCTCCCTCCCCCCACATCCAGACCCTTGCTCCACCAAAAGGAGGTGCTGCATCCTGTGGAATTGGCAGGATTCTTGGTGATTGCATCCAGGACTCTGGGGCAGGGCTGGGCCTCCCAGCTTCATTGTCAGTCACCCTTATGAGCCCTGCCCTAGGGGAGGGGCTGGCGGTGGGCAGACAGACAGGGCTGGGGACAATCAGAGACCTTTGCTAGGAAACTGGAGACCTATGCAAATTACAGCAAGAGGGGCAGGGTTCCCAGCTGGCCTGCCTCAGAGCTCAGCTTTCCAGTGACTCAAGTCCTCTTCCTCTCTCTTCCTCCCTCTCTCCTCTCCCTCTCCCTCTCTCCCTCTCTCCCTCTCTCGTCCTCTTCTCCCTCCCTCTTTCCTTCCCTACCTCCCTTGCTCCCTCTCTCTTCCTCTCTTCTCTCCCTTTGTCCCTCCCCCTCCTCTTCTCCCGCCATCTCCCTTTCTCTCCCTCCCTCCCTCTCCTTCCCTCCCTCCCTTTTCCTCCCTCCCTCTCTCTCTCCCTTCCTATCTCCCTCCCTTCCCCTTCCTTCCTCTCTCCCCCTCTTCTTTCTTCCTCTCTCCCTCTCTTTTTCCCCTTCTCTCTTCTTTCTCCCTCCCTCCCTCTTTCCCTCTCTCTTCTCTAACTCTCCTCTATCTCCCACTCCCTCTCTCTGTTTCTCTTTTATCTCCCTCCCTCTTGTCTTTCTCACTCCCTCTTTTTCCCTCTCCCTCCTCTGCCTCTCTCCCCTGTCTCCCTCTCCCCCTTTTCCCCTCTTCCTCTCCCTCTTTTCCTCTCTTACTTTCCTCTCCCTTCCCTTCCTCCTCCTATCTCCTCCTTCCTTCCACTTCTCCAACTTTCTCCTCCCTCCTCTCTCTCCCTCTCCCTCCCCTTCCCTGTAGATACATCTGACATGAAGTTCCATATGCATGGGGGGAAGGGATGTGTGCCAGCACGAGTTTATGCCAGAAAGGAAACAAGGCAGACTTTTATGACTCAAACCCCACTGGGGGTGAACTCGCCTTCACCCATCTTACGTGGGGAGCTTGCTCAGTACAGCTTGTCCAGAACTTTTGCCAGGGCTGCGTGCCAGCCATCTGAGGGCCAGATGCCAGCAGCCCATTAGCCACGAGCCACCAGCCTGTGTGTACCTGTTCAGCCTGTCCCCTGGGCTCGGCGGCCCTGTCTCCTGAACCAAGGATGCCTGCTCTGTTCTTGCAATTGCAACATCTTCCATTAATAAAACCAGGATGGAGGTTAATTGCCTACATCGTTCATGAACAGCTCCATAAAATATTTATGAGGAGCATACAGGGGGAGGAATGGGGGTTGCTTGCTTGGTTTGGGGCTACAGCTAACATCTGGCGAGGGAGTCCGCAGGAGAGGAAATGTCTTAAGAATTGCTGATGTTCAGTATGGAGCTGGCCGGTCACTCCTGGAATTCCAGCTACTTTGGAGGCTGAGATCTGAGGATCTTGGCCTGAAGCCAGCTGGAGCACCAAAGTGAGACTCTTCTCTTCAATCAACCACCAAAAAGCCAGAAGTGGTAGAGCACCAGCAAAAAAAAAAAGAAAAAAATAGAAAAAAAAAGTTCAGAGACAGCACTCAGGCCCTGAGTTCAAGCCCCAAGATTGGCACAAAAAAGGACTTTCTGATGTTGAGCATTTGGAACTCCTCTTTGGGTGCTGTCCTAAAGTATTTAGGAGTCTGAGTTGGTCCCTTGCTGCTAGACATGTTGCTAGTGACGTCAGGAGCATTTGAGTTTAGCTACTGCATTCCAGGATGAAATGAAGGGGAAGGGGCACTGAGTCTAGAAGAGCAGACTTACACCATCCATGCAGCTCACCAGTCTGGCTCATTCCACACGCAGTGTCAGACATGGGTACACCCTGCACAAGCTCTTTCTTTTGAGAAGGGGTCTTCCTATAATGTCTAGGCTAGGCCGTAGAATTCTTGAGTTTAAATATTACTATACCTTGGTCTCCTGAGTTGCTGATACTACAGGCATGTACTACCACTCTTGATATTATGCAATCTCATTGAACAAAACAAAAAATCTTTGAAGCCAAGTGCCAGTTGCTCACGCCTGTAATCAAAGCTACTCTAGGAGGCTGAGATCTGAGGATCATGTTTGGAAGCCAGTGTGAGCAGGAAAGTCCTTGAGAGTCTTATCTCTAATAAGCCACTCAGAAAAAGCCAGAAGTGGTGCTGTGGCTCAAGTGGTAGAGTGCTAGCCTTGAGCACAGAGAGGCTCATGGACAGAACCCAGGTCCAGAGTTCCAGCCCCAGGATTGGTAAAGACAAACAAACAAAGAAAACAAACAAAAACAACAAACCTTTTGGTCCCAACTGGGGTATAGAAACTGGATTGGAATGTTCAGTTAGTCCAAGCTGGCTTGATTTGTTTTTATTTATTTTTTAGTCAGTTGTGGGGCTTGAACTTGGGTCCTGGTGCTATCCCGGAGCTTTTGTGCTCAAGGCTATCACTTTACAACTTTAAGACACATTCTACTTGCAAACACTTAGATCTTTTTCATCTTTTTTTTTTGTGGTGCTGGAAATTGAACCCAGAACTCCAGTCATGCTAGGCATGTGCTCTCCTACTGAGTTACATTACGAGCCCCCAGGCTGGCTTTAAATTCCTCCCACCACCTCTGGGTTCCTGGGATTATAGGCATGCACCACCATGCCTGGCTTCATATTTTGTGAAACCACCAAACAAACCCAAATCAAGAGACCTCCTTCTAAACAATGGGCTTGTCCTGCCTAGGAATATCTGGGGAGCTGGATGTGGGCACGTCTGAAATTCTAACACTTGGGAGGTTGAGGCAGGAGGATCATGAGTTTGAGGTCTGCCTGGGCTACATAACAAAACATGCTCTCAAAATACAAAATGAAAATAAGAACAAGGTATGCATTTTTAAAAGATTTTGCTTGGGTCTTTAAATAAATGTAACAGATTAGGACTTACAGGTACAGCAGAAACTTCCTGGATAAAGTCCCAGGGGCACAGCAGAGAGGAGAGAGACATAATAAGTGGGACTACATCAAAATAAAAAAGTTTTGCACATAGTTATTCACCTAGAAAGACAGCTAGCAGACTGAGAGAAGATCTTAACCAGAAATACATCAGACAAAGGCTTAATAGCCAAAAAAAATACAAGGAGCTCAAGAAACCAACCTCTGTTAAACCTAATATACCAATCACTAAATGGGCAAGGAAGCAAAAGAGGGAATTTCAGAAGAGGTAAGAATAGCAAATAATACAGGAAGAAATGCTCATCATCCCTGTCCATAGATAAAATGCTCATCATCTCCCGACATAAAGGAAATGCAAATCAAAACAACCCTAAGGGCTTGGAAGGTGAATCAGTGGCAGAGTTCTTGCCTTGCATGCATGAGGCCATAGGTTCGATTCCTCAGCACCACATAAGCAGAAAAAGCCAGAAGGGGTGCTGTGGCTTGAACTGAAGAGCTGAGGTACAGTGCTCAGGCCCAGAGTTCGAGCCCATGACTGGCCAAAAAACAAAAACAAAAAAAAAAACCCAACAAGATACCATCTCACCCCTGGTTATACTGGCCAGTATTCTGAATTTGGACAACAAATAATGCTGGGGCAGGGGTGGGGGGAATGTGGGAAAAAAGGAACCTTACAGTACTTCTGGTGGGAATGTAAATTAATACAACCACTCTGGAAAGCAATCTGGAGGTTCCTCAAAAAGCTAAATGTAGACCTTCCATATGACCCAGACATACCCAGCATCTACCCTGAACATCATGATTAGGACACCTGCACATCCATGTTTATTGCCACATTATTCACAATAGCTAAGATATGGGAACAGCCCAGATGCTCCACAATAGATGAATGGATCAAAAAAAATGTGGTGCTGGGTGCCGGTGGCTCATGCTTGTAATCCTAGCTATGCAGGTGGCTGAAATCTGAGGATCACAGTTCAAAGCCAGCCCAGGCAGTAAAGTCCATGAGACTCTTATCTCAAATAAACCACCAGAAAGCTGGAAGTAGCTCATGTGGTAAGAGTGCTAGCTTTGAGCTGAAGAGCGTCTAGGCCCAGAGTTCAAGCCCCATGACCACCACCACCACCAACAACAACAACAACAAGGAAAGTGGTACTTGTGTACAATGGAATTTTACATAACCATCAGAAAGAAGAAAATAATATCATTTGCAGGGAAATGGATGGAACTAGAACAAATTATGTTAAGTGAGGTAAGCCAAGATTACAAAGACAAATAGCGCATATTCTCCCTGATAGGTGGATTAGATCTGAAACACACTGGTATATGACAAATTATACAGAATTCTAGATACTCACATACAGTGAGACCAAAAGAGGATCGCCTTAGGAGAGAATCACCAAGGTGTATTACCCAAGCACCTCTTTTTATTTATTTAATACACATACTGAAATGAACTCCAAAGATATGGAAATAACTAACTTTTTTCTTAGTTTTTTTATTTATATGATGACTCTATGTTCTTTACCTTATAGATAGTGTATTCACATGAACATCTGTGGAAGGGGAGGGGAGGCCATAGAATCTGAGGGAAAAGGGTGAAAAAGTGCAGCAGTGAGTGTACTAAACATGGATGAAACAAACTATGCAACTCGTGGGTGCAGATAGAAGGGAGGGAATGGGAGAGGATGAAGGAAACAGATGATACTCTGTGAAAGGAAATGCACTTATTACCTGGCGTATGTAAATGTAATCCCACTGTATATCACCTCTAAATTAACAAAGTAAATAAAAAATGTAACCAGTTCCAAAAAGTGGCAAAATCACGGCACGGATGGTTCATTCCTGTCTTCTTTGCTACTCAGGATGCCGAGATCTGAGGATCACGGTTCAAAGCCAGCCTGGGCAGGAACGTCTGTGAGACTCTTGTCCAATTAGTCACTCACAGAAGCTGAAAGTGGAACTGTGGCCTGTGTAATAGAGCACTAGTCTTGAACACAAAATCTCAGGAAGAACACCCATGCCCTGAGTTCAAGGCTCAGAACACACACACACACACACACACACACACACACACACACACACACACACACACACACACACACACACACACACACACACACACACACACACACACACACACACACACACACACCAAAAACATGGCAAGAAGTGTTTCATTGGATTTTTTTGGCAACTACCCTGCTTTGACCATTTCATGGTCTCTTCAGGCTACTGGTATTCACCTCCGTGGACACTAGGAGGCAGTGCTCCCCCGATAATAACCCAATGGCACCAAAAGTTTAGGGGCTTTTCTGAAGACTCTCCAGGTTGCTAGCTCATCCTTACATCACCTAGATTGAGCAAGAATTCTGTCAAGATGGCTTAGCAAGAATCTCATCCTCAAAACATGATTCTCTTTAATATCTTCTTGAAGATTTTTGAAGCTCTGTGCTAGGAGGAGCAAAGACTAAATATATTTCCATCTACCTGCGGTCAATTTATCTATTATCCATATATCTACCCATCCATCCCTCATCCATCTCTCCACCATCTGTCCATCCGCCCATCCATTCATCATTATTCCAATCCCATTTACTCATCAGTCATCCATAATCCATTCACCCATCCACTATCTACACATCATCCATCCACCCACCCATAATCTATCCATCTATCATCCATGCTCATCCGTCCAAAATCCACCCATCCATCCATTCACCCACTCACCAATTCATCTATCATCCATCTTTCTACCCTCCATCCCTTATGCCCCTCTTTACCATCTGTTTATCCATCCATTCATTCTCCATCTGTCCACAATCCATCCATCCATCTATCGATCGATCCAAACTTGGAGCATTTCTTTTTCACAGAAAAGTGTTATATGACTTTGTTTTTTAGGTATAATCTGTTAAACATTCATGTTATTGAGGAGAGAGCATGTTGAATATTTCACATCCTCCCTGGGAGATAATTGGTATCTCTCTAGGAACTGGTGGGGTGAAGACGGGGGATGGTGGCAGGAAGCACTGACACACCAGCAAAAGTTTTCATTAAGTTTTTTTTTTGTGAGTTGTGGGGCTTGAACTCTGGGCCTGGGGACTGTCCCTCAGCTATTCAGCTCAAGGTGAGCACTCTACCAATTGAGCCACAGCACCACTTCTGTCTTGCTGGTGGTTCATTGGAGTTAAGAGCTCATGGACTTTCCTGCCTGGGCTAGCTTTGAAACATGATCCTCAGATCTCAGCTTCCTGATTAGCTAGAATGAAAAGCTTGAACCACCAGTGCCCAGCTGCTATAGATACTTTTTCAGAAAGTCCTTGCAATTTTGCCCAGTGTCAGCCTCCGACTAAGATCCTTCTACCATGTCTTCTCTGTAAACAGGATGACAGGTGTGCCCTGATGTGCTCAGCCCCTTTCCCCTTTTGCAGATGGGTTTCAGGAAGGAATCTAGACTCACATCAGTCATGTCCTTGGCATGACCTTAACTAAGCTCTGTTTATCTTGCAACTCTGAAATTAGGTTCAACATCCAGCCTTCTCTTCCCAGTGAGGTCGTTCTGTGAGGCTAGGTGAACCCTTAGGGGTTTGTTCATCCATGTGGACTGCTGAGCTCCAGGTCACAGCACTGATCTCTAGGTGCATAGGTCCTTGCTGAAGTTGGAGTAATGCCATCTTGTAGCAATCCATTACTTAGCTGTTGGACCAGGTGAACTGCAGCACACAAGACCTCCTTCCCTTGGCTGGATCCTGGGTGACAGCAAGCAGGGTGCAAGCAGAACATCCCATATTTCGCCTGCAGCTTCTCTGCGGGCTTTAAACTAGGTGGTGCTCTGACCTAGATTTCCGTTAAAGACAGTCACAGGAGAATTTCAGGGTGGTGGTATATGGGTGTCTGTCTTCCAGGGTCCTGGTAATGACTCTCTGGATGGCACAGGCCAGGGGCTCATAGCTGTCTCCTGCTCTGTAAGTAACCCCTACTAAGACGTCCAGTCTGCACCTTTCAAACCAGTTCACAGGCCCCCAGCTCTGTGTAGAGCTTCCAAGGAAGTTCACACCACAGTCTGCCCTTCCACTGGCAATACATGCAGAGCCTCGGGCTTAACTGGATGGCCTTCCACATAGCTCTGTCCCAGGGCATCCTGGGGATCTGCTGAAGGTTAGAGACCCCTGCCCAAGCTCAGGGCTACTTTCTGGCTCACCAGGATCCCTGCGAGAGAGGCTGGCTGTCTCAGACCAGGCAGGCCCCAGGTTGTGGCCATGGCAGGGGGAAGAAACCTGCGACAGGGCAGAGGCCTGTGCTTCCTTCTTCACTGATGCCCCAAGCACCTGGGTTGGCCATTGCCTCAGGACCAGCCCCATTTCCTCTGAGTGTTGTTCTGTCCCCTTTTTTCACCTTTGTGGTGGCACAAAACCATTCTTCCCATCACCCACCAGCATCACCAGTGAGGGGCTTGTGACCTAAACCCAGCAAATCACAGCAATCCAGCCTCTCTCAAGAGTGATTGGGGTGATGGACATTGATGCAAAACTTCTCAACAAAATTTTGGCCAATCGACTTCAACAATTCATCCAAAAGATCATAAACCACGATCAAACAGGATTCATTTCAGGGATGCAAAGCTGGTTCAATATACGCAAATCAATTAATATTATTAATCACATCAACAGGAGCAAGAATAAGAACCACATGGTTATCTCAATAGATGCAGAAAAAGCATTCGACAAGATCCAACACCCCTTTATGATGAAGGTTTTGGAAAAATTAGGAATCCATGGAACATTCCTCAATACAATAAAGGCTGTATATGACAAACCTACAGCCAGCATTATATTTAATGGTGAAAATTAACACCATTTCCTCTTAACTCAGAAAAAAGACAAGGATGTCCACTCTCTCAACTTCTGTTCAATCTAGTATTAGAATGCCTAGTTACAGCAATAAGACAAGATGCAGACATGAAGGGGATCCAAATATGGAAAGAAGAAATAAAACTCTCCCTGTTTGCAGAGGACATGATCTTGTATTTAAAGAATCCCATAGACTCCATTCCCAAATTACTCAAGCTGATTCAAAACTTTGGCAAAGTAGTAGGGTATAAAATTAACTCCTAAAAATCAATGGCTTTTCTCTATGCCAACAATGAGAAAATTGTGGCAGAAATTAGGATAGCAACTCCATTTGTAATAGCCCCACAAAAAATAACATACCTAGGAATTAACTTAACCAAAGAAGTGAAGGACCTGTATGATGAAAACTTTAAAATCTTGAAAAAGGAAGTTAAAACAGAACTTAGAAAATGGCAAAACCTCCCATGCTCCTGGATTGGAAAGATTAATATCGTAAAAATGGCAATACTTCCCAAGGCTATCTACAAATAATTTAATGTGATATCTATCAATATTCCAACCTCATTCTTCAACGAAATAGAAGAGGCAATCCAAAAATTCATATGGAACAATAAAAGACCCTGAATAGCAAAAAAGCTCCTCAACGGAAAGATAACTGCTGGAGGAATATCAATACCAAATTTCAAACTCTACTATAAAGCCATAGCAATCAAAGCAGCTTGTTATTGACATAAGAACAGACCTCAGGACCAATGGAATAGAATTGAAAACCCAGAAATGAACCTACAGACCTATAGCCATCTAATCTTCGATAAAGGAGCTAAAACAATAGAATGGAAGAAAGACAGCCTCTCCAGTAAATGGTACTGGCAAAATTGGTTAATTACTTTTAGAAAACTAAAGCTAGATCCTTATATATCACCTTGCACCAGAATCAGCTCCAAATGGATAAAAGACCTTGAAGTCAAAGCAGACACTCTGAAAATATTACAGGAAGGAATAGGAGAAACCCGGTCTCCTTGACTCAGGCCGAAATTTTCTGAATAGAGACCCGGAACACAACAAATAAAGAAAGGTTGGACAAATGGGATTGCATGAAGTTGCAGAGCTTCTGCATGGCAAAGGACATAGTTGGCAAGATCAATAGAAAGCCCACGGACTGGGAGAAGATCTTCACTAGCCATACAACAGACAAGGGTCTCATATCTAAAATATACTTGGAACTCAAAAATTTAATCCCCCAACAACAAATCCTCAAATAAACAACTGCCCAATAAGTAAGTGAGCTAAAGACTTAAAGCGAAACTTCTCTGAAGAAGAAAGATGGCCAATAGACACATGAAGAAATGCTCAACATCCCTAGCCATAAAAGAAATGCAAATCAAAGCAACATTGAGATATCACCTCACTCCATTTAGAATGGCAAAAATAAAGAACTCTAACAACAACAGATGCTGGAGGGGATGTGGACAGAAGGGAACCTTACTTCATTGTTGGTGGGAGTGTAAACTTGTTCAACCACTTTGGAAAGCAGTATGGAGGTTCCTCAAAAGACTTCACATAGAGCTCCCCTAATGACCCAGCAATCCCACTTTTGGGCATTTACCCAAATGTTTACAAACAAGACCACACTAAAGCTACCAGCACAACTATGTTTATTGCAGCATTATTTACCATAGCTAAGATATGGAACCAACCCAGATGCCCCTCAGTAGATGAATGGATTAAGAAAATGTGCTATATATACCCAATGGAATTCTATGCCTCCATCAGAAAGAATTACATTGCCCCATTTGTTAGAAAACGGAAAACCTTGGAAAAAATTATATTAAGTGAAGTAAGCCAGGCCCAAAAAACATAGGTCCCATGGTTTCCCTTATTTGCAATATCTAGTATATGTATGAGTAAAGCGGAAAAGGTCAGATAATGTGATGTTAGGAAAATGAACCCTTAGATATGTATTTTAATGTTTTTTTTCTTTCATGCATTTGTTTCTAATGCATTTATAAGATTATCTCTTTGTTGCTTTGTACGTCCCTCCTCCACAGTATAACCCCTGCTTTCACTATATTTTATGTCAGTATAACCTGTAGAGGAGATGGGGAAAAACAAGTCGTTTAAGGATACAGGTAGACCTGTTGCAACAATGAGAAGTACAAGTCGTCATGTCAAAAACGAGCTTTACAACGTTGGTGTGTGGGGGGGAGATGCGGGGAGGATTGGGTGGGGGATGGGGGGAGAGGCTGGGAAGGGATGTTAAGGGTAAACAAAGGAGGAGGCTGCAATGCTTGATAAGAAATGTACGCATTATCCTGCCCATGTAATTGTCACCCCTCTGTACAGTGTATTCACAAAAAATTAAAAAAAAATAAAAAAAAAGAAGTTACAGCAAAGGAAAAAAAAAAATAAATAGGGATACAGGTGGACCTATTGCAACAACGAGATGTACAAGACGTTATGTCGAAAACTAATTTTACAACTTTCGTGGGGGAGGGTGTGAGGGGCGGGGAGGATTGCGTGGGGAGGCGGGGGGAGGATTGGAAGGAATGCAAGAGGAAGCAAAGGAGGAGGCTACAATGCTTGATAAGCAATGTACTCATTATCTTGCCCATGTTATTTTAACTCCTCTGTACAGTATTTTCACAATAAAAAAAAGTATTTTTTAATGAAAGAAAAAAAGAGTGATTGGGGCTGGGAATTTGGCTCAGTGGTAGAGTACTTGATTAGCTTGCATGAAGCCCTTGGTTTCATTCCTCAGCACCACATAAATAAACAACAAAAAAAGAGTGATTGGTGCAGGAGGTGGGTGTGACCAAGAGGAGCCAATAAAAATCCCTCTGCAGACCCAAGGTGGGCCAATGGGAATACCTCTTGCTCACCCATGAAGGGCCAATGGGCATTTCTCCTGCAGACCGAAGGAGGACCAATGGGAATGTCTCCTACAGACCCAAGGAGGGCCAGTGGAAATGACTCTGCAGACTCTGTAGCTCTTGCAAAAACAGTCTGGGATTCCAAACTGGTTGGTCCATGCTTGCCATGAGTATGACCAGAGGCAGTTGGCATCATGGCTGAGGTTTGAAGGTGGGAACTGAATCCCAAGTGAGGAGAGTGGGTCTGTGGTGTGGATAAATGCTGCTACCATGGACTAGAGTGGGTCAGGTATGGCAGGAGGGCTCCTGAGGCTGAGGTTCACCTCCATCCTGCTCTGTGATCTGGCATCTTCTGCCATGGCCTGGTGCAGCAAGTTTGCCCTTGACCTTGAATGCTGGAGTAAGAAACTTCCATGTCTTGTAAACCAGCCCACCTCAAGTACCCTATCATCATGGTAGCTCGAACCACAGGAGATAGTCCCCAGATATCTGTAAGGGCAGTGTAGATAATGTGAACTTAGAGCTGTAAAAAACCGTGGGAGAATCTCTGTCCAGGAGAGACGAGGAGAAGGAGGAAGACTGCTTTGTTCTCTGCAAAGCTCAGGCTGGACTTTGAGGGGCCAGCACTCCTCTGCAAGGGTGGTCTGTGGAGCTATGGAACCTTCCAGCAGGGCTGGTGACAGTGGTCTTTAGATCCCTCCTCAGCTGAGATCCTCAGGTGCCTGGGGGATGGACCCCAGCCGCTCGGCTTCCTAGGAAATCTCAGCCTGCACTGTTGTCATTCAGGCCTCAAATCCTAATTTATATCGCTGGGAAGGTAATTTATACACTCATTAAATTCCTTTCTACTGCTGAGTTTTGAGTAACAGGTGTGTAATTATTTTCAGCTCTCCTTTCAAGAAAATTCTAAACTGAGGGCTGTTAAGACCTTAATATTCTTCACGGTTGCCAGGGATGGTATTTTTCCTGGATCAAATTCATACCCTCTTTTGGGGCTGACATTATTAGGTTACAGATTTTGCTTCAGGGGGCTGGAAGGTTTAGCCGTGTGTGTGTGTGTGTGTGTGTGTGTGTGTGTGTGTGTGTGTGTGTGTGTGTGTGTGTGTGTGTGTGTGTAGGAGGAGAATAGCAAAGGCTGGCCCTGGCCCTGGCCCTGTGTGTGTTGCTATTTTTATTTTTACAGCCTGGTCTCTTCTTTATTAAGTCATGGTTGTTCCTTGCAGACCTACTATGAGCACAGCTCCACCAGGATTGCATGACACGCACAATGGAGACAAATTACTTATCCAAGTACAGCAGCTAATGAACCTTAGGGGAGATTAGTTGTGGGCGGGGAGGGGAGAGAACGGGTCCTGAGGCTTGAACTCAGGGCCTGGGCACTGTCCCTGCAGCTCCTAGTCTGGCTGAGCCTGGCTGATGCCTTCACCTTGGGCTTCAGGGTTCTCATTCGGTAGTTGAGATGATATGGGCCCGGAGAGTTAGCATCTGGCCCTGCCCCGCTTCCTAGGAGCAGTGGGGCATGGGGCGTGGATGCTTGCCAGGGAAGCCCAGCTGGCTTCCAGACACCAGCTCTGCAGTGGTCTGGGCATGGGCCACACCAACCAGGTGTCACTTGGGGAGGCTGGGCAAGGCCTGAGTCCCAGACCTGAAAAGGCCCAGGGCTGACAGCCTGGCCAGCAGCCCCACACTATGGCAGGCAGTGGAACCTGTAAGAGGCATGGCCTAGAAGCGGAAGTGATGGTATTGGGAAAGTGGCCTAGAGATGCAATGAATTTGGGGCGTGGCCTAGAGGAATGGAGTAAGAGCATTGGGGTCTAGAGAAGAAAGTAAGGCCATGGGGGTGTGGCCTAGAGAAGAAAGGCTAATGGGGGAGTGGTCCACAGGGAGGAAGTGAGGTCATTGGAGCGTGGCCACGCAGGGGCTGTTAGGAGCCTGGCCCTGCTCATCCTCTGTCTGTCTCCAGCGAGGTGAAGCCATTTTGCCCCACCTGATGATCTCCACCACAGTGTTCTACCCCTCCACAACCCAAAGCAACAAGGCCAAGAACAAGAAGAAACCCTTCATCATGTAGGCCAATTACCTCAGGTGTTATGTTACAGACAGGAGGCTGAGGAGCACGTGGGATAGCATTGGATCAGGGTGTGTTTTGGGATACACACACATACATGCAACATGGAAGCACACGAAAACACATGCATGCACACACAAGCATGTACACATGCACATATGAGCATATGTACATCCATATACACATGTGCACAGACACAAACACACATAGAGTTCATGCACACACACATGTACACACACACATGGAGGCTTGTTTCCTCCCGCCCCTCCCCCCATTTCCATGTCTCTCTTCAGCTCCTTGTCGGTTGCATTATCAGGAACTGCTTGATAAAGGAACTCTTTTGGGTGATGACAAGAATTGATTTCCAATTCCCTGCAGAATGAGTTCATCATCACAGTGGCACAGGCAATTTAGCTCAGATTCCAGGACTGCCTGGGGTTATAGCTCACACTGACAGCATCCCTGTCAAGCCCCAGGTGGATTTTGACAGGGAGGGGAAAGAGACATTCTCAGAGGGGTTTGTGTGCGGGTGTGGCCAAAAGGACATGGCTGCTTCAGGGTCCCCCTGACGCCACTGGTAGGAAATAGTCTCCCAGGCTGCCTTCCATGAGGCTGTGGGAAATTCAGTCTTGCTCAGCTTGATCACTCAAATGTGCAGCTGAGAGAGAAAGGATCAGTTTCCCCTGTTTAGGAAGCCCTCAGGTAGTGTCCCTGGAGGGTTAAAGGAGGTTTACAGGAGTTTGGGAGGTGGCCTGCATGGGCTGGACCACTGACTATAACAGGCCAGCTGATTGGTTGAGACCACATTTCAAAGATAATTGGAGTGAGGAGAGCTTGAGTGTGGCATTAGGCCCTAAGTACAACCCCAGTATGGCCCTTAAAAACATTTCAGACAAGCCAATTTAAATATACATGAATATATATATGTGTGTGTGTGTGTGTGTGTGTGTGTGTGTGTGTGTGTGTGTGTGTGTGTGTGTGTGTGTGATTCTACTGGCCCTGGTGCCCTGTAATCCTAGCTATTTGGGAGGCTGAGTTCTGAGGATCGAAGTTCAAAGCCATCCTGGGCAGGTAAATCCATGAGGTTCTTATCTCCAAATAATCACCTAAAAGCCAAAAGTAGAACACTAACCCTGAGCAAAAATGTGAAGGGACAGCAACCAGGTTCTTAGTTCAAGCCCAAGGACCATCCAAAAAGAAAAAAAAAGGAAAATGACTGATTCTCATTGTGCATCAAGTGACAGGTGCTTCAAAGCCACTTTTGTTGGACCCACAAATGAACTATAAGTGGAGGCAGAGTCTCGTGCTGCTAACTCATGTTGTATGTGTCTCTGCTCTGAACCATTTTTCCAGCAATTGCTTTGCAATCACCTTGGGGTTCAGGAAGGATGAGGCAAATTGATAACTTCTTAATGACAAGGGATGAAGCCACCCCTGAGGGCCGGCAGAGCCCCCCAGGACAGCTCACCCCGCAGGACACAGGACATGTTGATCCTGACCAGCTGTGACAGCCATCATGCCTCTCCAGAATCCACCAGAAACAAGGACTAGAATTATCACCCCCCAGGCCACACTGGGACTGGTGGCCATTTTAACATGGCATACCTTTGTCCTCAAGTCTCCTTATTTTTTAATTTTTGCCAGTCTTGGGGCTTGAACTCAGGGCCTGGGCACTGTCCCTGAGCTTCTTTTGCTACTGCACTACAACTTGAACCACAGTACTGTTTTTGTATTTTTCTGTGTAGTTTGTACTGAGGAATCAAACCCAGGGCTTCATACATGCTAGGCAAGCACCCTAACACTAAGCCACATTCCCAGCCAAGTCTCCATATTTAACTTAAGGCAAATGTCTGTACCTCAAAGATAGTTGAAGATATACCCAAGCTGTCTTTCACCCCATGGCCACCATGGAAGAATTGAACTTTACATGCCCCTCACCGTGTCCCTTTATTTGGAGTGGAGCTCTTGGGATTTGGATCTGGGGTGTAAAACACTGTTTTCCAGAGGACAGCTAGACCCAACCAATCAATGGGTGGGTGGGTGGATTGGTAGTGATAGGCTCCCATCTTAGTAGCCAAGGTAGTGTGGCTGTGCCACCTTATTTACACTGATTATATAGATGCATGAGGGGAGATCATCACATAAGTAGATACTATTATTGTATCACCCAACATTCAACAGTTGGTACTTCGTGTAACAACCTCCCTGCTCATGATGCAGGAATGAACATCTGCTTGGATCCCTCCCATCCTGCCACCTGTCCGGAGCTCTGGGGGCAGTGAGTAGTGTCAGTGTCTGTCTATGTCTCAGGAAAACCACATTCCTAAGGCTACCTCCCTAGTGGCTGGAATTGCAGAATTACAAGATATGTACACGTACACACACACACACACACACACACACACACACACACACACACACACACACACACACACACACACACACACATATATACATATGTATGTAGTATATATATGCATATGCATATATGTATATGTACATGTATATATATATGTGTGTGTGTGTGTGTGTGTGTGTGTGTGTGTGTGTGTGTGTGTGTGTGTGTGTGTGTGTTTAAGTATTTGAGCTTCAGTTTGTGGGAACAGCCAAGACCAGTTACTGGATGATGGAAGAGTTGTGCTGTGGGCAGGGCACCTATGGCACCTTCTTTGTCCTGTGGCCAGAAATTCCCAGGGGCTGAGGCCCCTACTAGGCTGTCACTTGGAGCCACTGCTAGTCTCCTTCCCATAGGGATTCTGCAGAATGTTGTGCCCCTGTGTATGTGTGTAGGGATGGCATTCATGCTATGGTCTCCTGCCACTCATTTATGCTCCTCTGGAGCCTCCATTCCCAGTGTGGAGGATAGCCAGAGAGAAATCTTTGAAATCAAAGGCACTTGGACTAATGGCATAATTGCTCTGTGAAACCATTTGCCAAGTAATTATAGACTACTGTTAGGTTGATCTAGCTTCTTTTTTTATCCCTGCTAAATAATGAGGCTTTGCTTGGAGTGATGGGTGGGAGCAATCATACACACACACAGTTAGACAGAACAGAGGTCCCCTCTTTGCCACCCTTTTCTTTTCTACCTTCTTTAATGCAATAGCGGAGATGAAACAGCACCCCACCACCACCACCCAGCCCCAAGCCAGCAGGTGAGTGAACAGGCCCGTGGGGAACTCTGTGTTCTTACCCCTGCTAAGGGACATTTTTGGTATTAAAATGCACTTTCAAGAAACAGCAGCTGGAGAATTTGCTGAGACTGGCAGTTCCTGTAAGGATAGAAGTTCCTTGAGGCCCCGAGGTTAGAGTAATGAAACCCAGGAGTTTTCTATGTTGCTCTTTTGAGCCTCTCCCTCCCCCCACCAGTGGGCTTCCTTCTTCCTCTGCTCCTCCTCCTTCTATGCCCTGAGATCCTGTCCTTCATGTGCTCACTGCTCACAGCAAGCTAATGCAGATACATAGTACACTATTCACTTTTAAAACATGGTTAATAGAGCTCCATTAGGATAAATGAGGTCTGTGGAAAACCAGAGCATGCATTTCGGTGTCTGCTTAGCACATCCATTGTGTCCGGATGTCGTCCTCGGAGCCACTGCCCGGGGAGAAGGGGTGAGCTCTGCCCAGAAGAAACTCCATGTGCAGGGGTTGGCGATGGGAACCAGAGGCACACAGGGGGGCTGGGACTGGGGTGAACTTGGTGGTCAGAGCCCATGGCTGCAAACAGCCATCAGGGAAGATGGTCACCTGTTGGGGAATCAGAAGTGCTCTGGCCATGGCAGTGGGTCGGGAGTTGGGAGAGTGAGGTCATGGTGTGACAGTGGGTATAGAGTCTGGAGCACCGTGGCCATGGCAGTGGGTAGGGATCGTCCTTCACAATGACCAGCAGGGCCCTGGCTCCCCACATCCTAAGAGTGAGGTGCAGCTGCTTGTCACCTGACCCCTCTTGAGACCATGGACCATAGCCTGACCAATCCTAAGACCAAGAACTGTCGTTCCACTTCAGAAGCCACCTCTGGCCAGATCTGAATGCACTGGTGACCAGGCCCTGCTTTCCCTCTGCTCACCTCCTCTCCTCTTGCCTTCATCCTTCCTGTGGAACCTAAAGCAAACATCTGTCTCCAAAGATGGCCTAAGAAATACAGAAGAGCTGTCGTTATCTATTACCTGTAACAGACCCCCATCTCTGCCCTTCACTACACATCTTTATTTGGCTCAGAGGAGCAAGTGGCCCAATGGAATGTGGGGCTTGTGGTGCTGTGGCTTGGGGTCCCTGGCTCTGATTTAAGCACTGTGTGACCTTGGGAGATCCATGGTCCACAATGACCTTCACACTTCATCCTTTCTCCTTCCTGGGAGCCAGCGCTCCACAGAGCCGCTTGCTGATGATGCTAGAATGGGCCCAGCCTGTCTCACTGCTTATGGTGACCCATTCTGAGGGAAGGGGGCCGGGGCTGTGCTTGATAGCACTCACTGGAAATCCTAGCACTTGCATGTCTGAGGCAGGAAGATCAAGAGTTCTAGGACAGTCTGGGCTACATACAAAAGTCTGAAAGGTGCTTCTTATGTCAGGGAGCCAGCTGAGCCTTCCTCTGGTCTGAACTATACAGGATCCCTCAGTCACTGGAGCTTTACTCCTCTTCCTGCTCCTCCTCCTCGCCTCCCTTCTCCTGCTCTTACTCCTCTTCCTCTTCTTCCTCCTCCTTCTTCATGCCAGTCCCGGTGCTTGAACTCAAGGCCTGGGTGCTGCCCTTTAGTTATTTTTTTTTTAATTTGGTCAAGGATGATGCTCTACCACTTGAGGCACAGTTCTACTTTCAGCTTTTTGGTGGTTAATTAGAGATAAATGTCTTATGGACTTTCCTGCCTGGGCTGGCTTCAAACCATGATCCTCATATTTCAGCCTCCTGAGTACCTGGGATTACAGGTGTGAGTCACAGATGCCCTCGCTGTGATTTGACATCTTAATGGAGTTGGTGGAAGGGTACTAACTACTTTTTGTTCTGATTTCTGAGTTTGACACTTTTATTATTTATTAAAAATGATACGATTTCCTTGTCTCAGCATTTCTCCTGCTTCAGGGGGTCTATTTGCATTTGTAAAGTTCCAGAGTCCTTTTCAGTTTTCTTCCATTTGGAAATAGGTGCCAGGACCTTTGTTGGCCTATGTATGTCCCACATGTAGCCTCAGCTCTTGTTAATGATGAGATTTACTGCAGTAAAATTTATCTGCTCAGTGTCTTTTTTTAGTAAGACCAGGGAGATTGCACAACTCTTAATCCCTTCTCAGGAAATCAAGCTGTCCCCTATCCTCAGTGAGGAGCCCAGGGGTGATGTCCAGGAAGAACATACATCGATCAAGACTTTCCAAGGGTACCTTAAATTATTGTTATTATTATATTTTGGTGGTACTAGGATTTGAACTCAGAGCCTCGCCTGCTAGGCAGATGCTCTACTTGAACCCTGTTCCAGTTCTTACTGCTTAGGTTAAGGATGGGGTGTTTGCTTTTGAAATAGGGTCTCATGTTGTTGCCAGGGCTGGTGTGAACCTCCTATTTGTATGATACTCCCACATGCATAGCTGCCACGACAACCTGCCTATTGATTGAAATTGTGTGGGAGTGTGTGTGTCTGAGCTAGCTTCAATTTGAGAGCCTCCTGATCCCTGTCTTTCAAGGAGGAGCTAGATCCCACCCAGCTGTGATGTCCTTGATTGCTGAACCCATTGGTAGAGCCAGAGCCCTCACGATCCAATCACTTATCAAGGCCCCACCTCCTGACAGTTCATTCAGCTATGATGTAATTGGTGGATGAGACCATTGGTGGCGTCAGAACCTCTATGACCCAATCACCTCTCTCTTGTCTCCAGATGGCAGCAAACTTTCAACCCAGGAGCCTTTGGACCATATTTATGCTTCCCAGGTGAAGAAGATGACATAAAGGGATAGCAGGGATGGCTGGTTGCAGTCCTAATGGACCAGTTGATCAAATCAAGAGGACAGCAGAGATGGTGACTCAGAACTCTAAACCTAAGGTGTGAAAATACCTATCCTGGAATCATCCACTAACCGATTTTGTCTGAGTGAGAAATTAATGTCTGCAGTGCCTAGCTTCTTTTATTGGGGTAGAATCATGTATTTGGGGCTGTCAGGGAGGTGGGGAGACCTATGGAAGATGAGGCACAGAAAACATGCCACTTGCACATTGCAAAGTTCGGGCCAATGGCTCCTCTTTCTCCTCTCATTGAGAGTCAGCCATTGGATAGTAGGCTGGGGAAGAAATATTCAGTGTCATCAAAAAGCCAGAAAATCCCCAAGCCAAAGCATTTCGACGCACTACCAAATCTCCTCTATCAGGCTGGTTATTTTTCTTGCCATAACTATTAGCAGGTGTTTGGCTGTGTCCATGAAAAACCATTTCGTGTTCCCTTGACAAAGGAGTTTTTTATTTAGTGCTGTAAGCTCAATAATACAGCATCTCATGAGAACTATTAAAATGGGAAATGTCTGCTGGGCTGACAATTGTGCTATCGATACATACTGAGTACTACATTAAGGAGAGCCAAATGGACCAATAGCTCTTATGGAAAAGGCTTAGCAGGGGGCCCTGGCTGTGCCGCAGCTTCCGTGCTGGCCTTGGGGGATGCATTTGGAAGAATCCTCCATAGATCCCCGGCAGTCCTCCATCTCAAGTGGGGTGGAATATGGCTTTGGCTGCCTGAGATGCTCAAACTCATGTTTTCCAGTGTGGTGGAGAGCTGTGTAGACTAAACTCCTCTCCTTGCCTTTTCAGGCAGGCCTAGAGCAGTTTCACTCTGGACTGCAGTGCCTGGGACTCCAGAACTGCAGACCTTCTGCCCCCTTACTTTCCACCAGTCTGAATCTATAGGTTTTGTCTACTGATTCTTAATTGTTCCTAGGACTTTTCCTCCACTTCTGTCTACTGAACACCATTTTGTGTAAATCCTCTTTTCCATCCTCTTCATCACCACCCCCGCATCCCCCCCTCCTCTCCCATTGATAAGGCTTGAGAAGTCCTAGCCCTGATTGGTCAACTTGACTGGATGGAGAGACTTGGGGGAGACTGGGGAGGCTCACTTCTGCCCATGTCCATGATGGATTTTGAAATGATCCAATCACATCAGGGTGATGATTGTGGATGGATTAATCAGATCATGATGTGATCAGTGTAGATCTGATCATCAGTGAATTCATCAGATCATGATGTGATCAGTGTAGATCTGATCATCAGTGAATTCATCAGATCATGATGTGATCATGAATCTCATTATTGATTGATTCAGGATTTGATTAGACCCTTGGGAGCTGGTGGAAATGATGGAGTCTGGGTGGAGGAAGTGGGTGGCTGGGAATGTCTCCTTGGGAGTTGTATCTTGCCTGGCCACTTCCTGTTACTGCTTCTCCTCACTTCCTGTCTACCAAGACATGAAGTCCTCCCCCCCCCAGCTGCCATGATGTTTGGGAACCTGGTGCTGAGCAACCAGGGATGGAGCCCTCTGAAGTTGTGAGCAGGAGATACCATTCTTTCTTCAATGTGTTTATCTCAGGGCTAATCACAAAGACAAGAAAAATTTCAAATTTCTAATATACACACTCATAACTCCCTGTGAAGAACTTACATTTCAACCATTTTTTTTGATTGGTCATGGGGCTTGAACTCTGGGCTTGGGTGCTGTCCCTGCACTCTTCAGCTCAAGGCAAGTGCTCTACCACTTGAGCCACAGCTCCACTTTTGGTATTCTAGTGGTTTATTGGCGATAAGAGTCTCACAGACTTTCCTGCCTGGGCTGGATTTGAACCTAGATCCTCAGATCTCAGCCTCCTAAGTAACTAGGATTACAAGTGTGAGCCACCGGCACCTGGCTCGACCATTTTCATTTCACCCAGTGTAGAGCTCAGAGGCCATGATCCTCCTATCTATGCTTCCTCCATAGCTGGTATTCTAGCTATCCATCATCATGCTCACCTTTTTTTGCCCTGGTTTGGCCACAAACCACACTCCTTGATCTCTGCCTCCTTAGTAGTTGAGATTGTAAGTGTGAACCACTGTGCTTTTCTTTTTCTTCTTTCTTTTCTTGGTACATAGCCCAGGCTGTATGTCTCCTCAAAATTCACTCCACCTCCTGCCCCATTGCCTTGGTGATTCTGTGTATTTAAATTCTTGTGTGGGTCCTGGGGTTTGAACTCAGGGGCTCATGCTTGCTATGTTGCTTTAGTCACAACCCTGGTTCTGTTTGCTTTCTTATTTTTTAACTGGATTTCATGGCCTTGCTCTTTTCTTTCTGAACTGTGATCCTCCTGTTTATACTTTCTGTGTAGCTGGAATGAAAGACAGGAGCCTCCATGCCTGGCTTATTGACTGAGATGGGGGGGTCTCATAAGATTTTTTGGCTTTCATCAAACTGTGATCCTCCTATCCTAGCCCCCAAAGCAGCTGGTATTACAGGTGTGAGCTCCCATTCCAGCTAGGTATAACTCTGTATGGGCAGTGACAAATGCTTCCCATGTTTTCCACTTAGGTTTATCTTGAAACCAAAATGAGGGTGACATGGGGTTTGGGCAGGTGACCAGCCAGTCACACAATTACACACATTCTCTAAAGAAACCACAGATTGTCAAGTTAGCAATTACTTAAAAAACAAAACCAAAAACCTCTTGACCATAAAGACTGAATTCAGAAAGGACTTAGTGTATTTCAAGCAGTGGCTTAAAAAAATCTAGCAATAAAATGGAAAACAAATCAAAAGAGGATGGCAGGCTCCCATCTTTCCTCTTGTCATGTGCAGAATGTGGGTACTAAAGCTCGGAAGCTTCCAGAGCTAGTTTTCATGGGCAGCTCTGCTTTGGCCAGCTGGCTCTCTTCATGCATTATGCAGTGTTTTCCCTTTCCCCATTCTTGTCTTAAATACTTATGAAACTTGTTTAGACTGCGCTGATCCAAGAAATAAAATAGAATTATCTGAGCAGAGGCAATGCAGGGGTTCACCACCGTGATTTAGGAAGCCAGCTTGGAGGTGTGTGTTAGAATATGAGGGAATTAATTTGCTGAGTACCTGGTGATGCACTGCTGTGGCCCTCACAGTTTTCTGCAAGTAAACAGGACAGGGTTTCATGCTCATACTCCTCGTGCTTGCTTGTGTCTCAGATTTTGTTGGATGGAACTGGGTTCAAGGTTATGCATGACTGGTTATGAATGGGCTCTGGCTAATTTGTTTCTTTCACTCATGTGTACATCTGCTTTGACAGTCCTGAGTTTATCTTCTACCCCAAATCAGTAAATGTGGACTTCTTCCAGAACATTCTCAAGATTCCTACCTGGGATATGGACTTCTTCTAGAACTTTCTGACAATTCCATCCTTGGGAGTCGATTTTGGTATCTGTTGTCTATGACAGTTTCTCACCTCTTTCAGAATGAGTGGAGGGGAAAGTTTGGAGGGTCACAACATGGAGGGGATTAAGGAGATGGAGATGTGGATTAATGACAGTTTGGTAATTACTCATCATGTGTGTGTATTGGCTGATGTACAGTACACCACAAATAAGTACAAATATTGTATGTTCACTAAGAAGAAAAAAAAGCAGTCAGGTGCAGTGATACATGCCTGCAATCCCAGTACTTGGGAGGAAAGGTGAGAGGATCTTCAATTTGATTGAGGGCAGCTCAAGTGGTAGAGGCTAACTTTGAGTGGAAGAGCTTAGGGACAGAACCCAGGCCCAGAGTTCTAACCCCATGACCGACAAAAGGTTAGCACTCTACTACTTGAGCCACAGCATCACTTCCGGTTTTCTCACCAGAAAATTGGAGATAAGAGTCTCACAGAATTTCTTCCTCAGGCTGGTTTGAACCATGATACTCAGATCTGAGCCTCCTCAGTAGCTAGGCTTACAGGCATGAGCCACTGGCACCTGGCTGCACGTGTGTTTTGAACCCCTAAACTAGAGCTCAGCCTCTGTCCTCCTGGTTCTCTGGAGTCTCATGGACTTTCCTGCCAAGGTTGGCTTTGGACCATGATACTGAGATCTCAGCCTCTTGAGTAGCTGGAGTTACAGGTGTGAGCCACTGGTGCCCAGCTAGTCTGGGGGGGTGTTGTATTCCTGGTTCAGGGAGGTGAAGAGGACCTCCCCCCATGGCCTCCCATGACCCAGGCACCCCAGGGTTCCTTTGTGTCTGCTTCCCTTCTGCCTTGGAGGAAGGTGGGCAGCTTTTCTCTGCCAAGACTGGAATGTGATGATTTTGGGCCTGGCGGGCTCTGCCATGGCTGCAGACACTGCTCAGCCCCGGACCATGGCCATGGACACTGCAGTAGACAGCACCAGAGCATGCAAGGGCAGATAACAAGGCCTTACCTGTGAGGGTGGGCAGAGCACTGCACTGACAGGCTGAGTCCAGATGCCCTGCTCTGCCATGTCTGTCCCTGGGTCTACCTGGTCCGTTCTTGTCCTGGTCCCTAGACAAGAAGAGACATGCTGATGAGGAGCCATTCAGCCAGGCAGAGGATGGTGGTTGTTTGAGTATGGATGCTGAGGACACAGTCAGTGACCAGAACTCGACTAAACCCCGAGATCATGGACAGATGAGATGGTGATCAACCCTCCTCCCTGAAGGTGGGAGAGGGGCCTGCGGGAACTCTCTAAGGGAATGGGGCCAAGTGAGCTGACTCTCAGCTATAGTCTGGGTCTAGAAGATTCTCCAAAGGCCCCCACATGGAAAGATTGGTCCTCAGTCTGGGAGCTGCCAGAAGAACATGATTTAATATTTAAGCTTCTCCAGGAGGAGTGGGGTTTGGGACCCTGTTCTCTCTCTCTCTCTCTCTCTCTCTCTCTCTCTCTCTCTCTCTCTCTCTCTCTCTCTCTCTCTCTCTCTCTCTCTCTCTCTCTCTCTCTCTCTCTCTCTCTCTCTCTCTCTCTCTCTCTCTCTTTCTCTCTCTCTTTCTCTCCTAACTGCCATGAGGTAAGAAGGTAAGAAGTCTTCTCTGCTACAGGTAAACCCACAGCAATGGGACTGCTGCCTTAAATGGAAACCTATGTGGCAGTGAACCAAACTAAACCTTATCTCGTGGTGAATGAGCCGGTGCATGCAGCCTTACACTGGACATCCAGCCCCAGAGCTTCTCCAGGGTCCTTACTGGCTCAGAGTCCCAGGGGTCAGAAACCACGGATGGACTAGGATGGAGCAAAGGGTCAGAGCCCCTGCCACCCCATTGTTCCCTCCCCATCCCCTGCATCTCCATGAAGATGTCTCTGTGGGTTTGGGGAGGCCCAGTGTGGTGCTGTTATTTGAGAGTTAATGTCTTTCCCTTGGAAGGAATAAAAAAAAAAACATGTGGTGACAAAGAATTTTTTCTGTTCTTTAGGTGGTAGGCACGGATTCCTCACCAATTAGCAGCATCTAGTTCTAGTGGAAGATGGGTCCCTGGCGGCGCTGGCAGCCACCCTGGATGCGACAGCGAGAAGCTCCTGATGGCCCATCTATGCTGTCTGCCCTTCCAAAAACCCGTCCCTCCCTCCTTCCCCTCCGCAGCCCTCCCCCTCCCAGAAGCCTACCTGCCTCCCTTGCTTTAAAATTTATTTTTAAATGCTCAGCACTGAGAAGTGGCAGCTATCTCCTGCCAGAGCCTGCCGGCAACAAAAGGGAATCCTGAATTAGGAGGCAAGGATGCAGAAAAATAAAGACATAAGAAAAAGGATGGGGTTGGGAGGTCTGCAGCTTAAGACTGCAGCCCCATTTATTTTTAACTTTCACTATTATATGCTATTAGAAGTCAAGAGGTAACATAAGGTTACCAAAGTCTAGAAAAACACGGAAAATTTCAGTAAAAACAGAGTGCAGTAAAAAAAAAAAGACAAGGTCAACTAGTAGAAAGTAAAACAATCTCTGCAGACATAACAAAGAAATCCCAGGCACCTGGTGGTTTTTAAGTAACCCAGTTTCTTGTACATGCCCCACATTGAGCATTTGGGTCAAGATGACCTTTAAACTTTACTGTCGGCTCCCAACAATCTCCAGCTCTTTCTATCTTTCTTTCTTTCTTTCTTTCTTTCTTTCTTTCTTTCTTTCTTTCTTTCTTTCTTTCTTTCTTTCTTTCTTTCTTTCTTTCTTTCTTTCTTCTTCTTCTTCTTCTTCTTCTTCTTCTTCTTCTTCTTCTTCTTCTTCTTCTTCTTCTTCTTTGTTTATTTATTTTTTTAATTTTTTTTTATTTATTTATTTTTGCTGGTTTGGTATCCCCTTTTATTGACTCATGTATTGTGTGGACATAAATTTTGGGTGTTTGGGGGAGTTACAGGGGTCCTGCTTGAAAGGATCCTTCATGCCCATTCCAGGGGACCACCCAAAGGCAAGCAGGCACAAGAGAAAGATTACTACAAGGTGTATTAGAGAAGCCAGATTTCCCCGAAGAGGGAACACATGGCATCCGTCCCTATTCAGGTAGCAGGAGGGGCTGGGAGTAGGAAGTGAAGTGGGTGTTTGCTCAGGTGGGTCTGGGTGGAGAGAGGGAGTGGCCAGCTGTAGGGTGGGAACTCCAGGGCAGACAGTAGCTCAGGGCTGGGTGGAGCTGAGGACCAAAAGTGGGCATAAAGCTAACTTCACTTGGGAGCTGGTTTGAGTCTCCGCTTTCCAATACGGCTTCTTGCATTGGTCTGACACTAATGCTGATTGCTGGCTGGCTAATCTAAGTGTGTTCACTTGGTGGAAGACTTCTCACCAGGAAGCTTCTGTTTATATTTGCTGATGGCCCAATAGCCAGAGCAAAGTGCATGTGCAAAGGGAAGAGTGCTTGTGGGAGGGTGTGCAGGGAGTGAATTGAGGAAGTGAGATTCCCTAGCCAGCTGTGAAAGGAATCATCAAACAAGTTGTTGAAACATCTCCAAAAATCTGAGTGGCTTCCTCCAGCTAAGGACTCTTCTTATTTTTGTCCATCATGGGGCTTGAACTCAGGGCCTAAACACTTCCTCTGAGATTTTTTTGCTCAGAGCGAGTGCTCTACCATGGTAAGCCACAGCTCTACTTCCAATTTTTAGGTGGTTCATTGGATATAAGTCTCATGAACTTTCCTGTTTAGGTTGGGTTTGAGATCTTTAGATCTCAGCCTCCTGAGTAACTGGGATTACAGGCATGAGCTACTGGCACCCAGCTTGAGGATTATTTCTTGCCTAACACAATTCCAAGCTGAGGAAACTCAGCAGGAATTCTCTTATTCAGTTGCTCTGCCATGGGCTAAGAACTTTAGAGCCCATGCCTGTTATCAGTGTCCACCCTTTCTGGAACCATGGGCCTCAGGAATTCTCCACTGCTCTGTACAACACTGGAAAAAGCAGAGGATGGAGGACTAAGGAAATGTTTTAGAGATCAAGTGTGGAAATGTTGTATGGCAGCTGTAGCTGTTGCCAGGTCAGAGGGGCTGGAAGGTTCTAGAAAGAATTCAAGGATAGATGGAGAGGAGACACGAGTGGGAGCAGGCTTACTAATACAAAGTGAAGGCAAAGGGCGAAGGCGGCATAATAATGAAGGACTAATGGCCTTGAGGGTCCAAGGACCCTCGATCATTTCCGGGAGCTTGGAGGTGGTCATGTCTGGAAACCCATGTCCACAACTTCAGGGCTGTGCAGCACCAACACCGGCATGTTGGGCAGGACTTGATGGTCAGACTAGGACTGTCCCCTTCAAAAGCTGTGGGGATGGAAAGTTAGCAAGACCTCGTTGTATGACACGACTCATTCTATGAAGGGCAGCAGGTCAAGATGTGAGTTTTTCTTTTTTTTTGGCTATTGCTGGGGTTTTGAACTCGGGCCTTTCCCTTCTAGGCAGTGCTTTACCAGTTGAGCCATTCCCTCCATGCTTTTTTTGTTTTCTTTTCTAGATTGCATCTCTTGTTTTTGCTTACAGCTGGACTCAGAGCAAGATCTTCCCTCCTGTGATTGCTGAGGAGCTGGAATGCAGTTACCTTTGGCTTATTGGTTGAGATGGGGAATCCTCTTGTTTGCTACACTGGCCTTGAATTTAAATCCTCCTGATCCCTACCTCCCTTGAGAGCTTGTTTTATGGGTTGTTCTAATGTAATTGGTAACCCTCTGACATTCTGCCAAGGTTTTAGAAACTGACTAAGATGTTGGAAATTAAACAAGCTCTACCTGAAGATGAGCTGTGAATTCCAATTTTTGTAGGTGTTACAGGTGTTCTGTGGTCTGTTTTTCTTTATGGAAGGAGGTGAGTATTTTCTGTGGCTTACTTCCTGATTTCTTATAAAGTTTTTAATTCATCTTCAGGAAATTAGAGTGGTTTAGCCTGAAAGCTAGTGACTCCTGTTAGCCATAGCCAGAATACAGGACTGATTTCCATTTGTCCAGACTGCCTCTGGTATAGATGGGGAGCTGGAGTAGTATGAGGGATGTTGTTTGAGGGTAGACCATTCTTAATCCTGGGTCCACCCCCTGTCTGTGGACTGGCTCAGGATCCATCACTCCCACTTGTCTGTGCTGGCAGCGAAAACGTCGATGGGTTAGTCGGGGGAATCTGAGCGACCGGGCTCCACGTGGCACCCACCGAGCACCTGACAGGGACCTCCACCGATCAGTGAGCCCAAGACCAGTCCTAGCCACACGCTACCAATGCACTAACATCACAGGCTTCTTCTTCTTTTAATTTAAAGTTTTTATTTTTGTAGAGAGATTCCCAGTGAGTTGTTTATTTTTCTTGCCCTTTTCCATATTTGATGAGGGAAGCGTGCCACGGCAGTAACAGTTGTGATTCATTGAACCTTTATGGTGTCTGGCTCTGTATGCAGCATGGTGTTGTAGGGTCTTCATGATCAAAACAACCCGGGGGAGGGAGGGGGGAGCGGGGTTGTCGATGTCAGCACCCCATTTCCACACCTCAGGGGTGGGAACCCCTCCTGGCCAAGGCCCCATGGTACAGAAGTGTTTCTTGTAGTGGAGACCCCACCCTCCCACTTTGTCTGTCAGATGGAGGAGATCTGAAATTCATGTTGGCCCAGCCCTGGTGCCTCACACCTGTAATTCCAGCTACTACAGAAGGCTGAGATCATGGTTCAAAGCCAGTATGGGTAGGAAACTCCTCAAGACATTTATCTCCATGGAGCCAACCAAAAGCCAGAAGTGGAGCTGTGAAAGTGAATGAAAATGTTTTGGGACAGCGCCCAGCTCTGAGTTCAAGCCCCAGGACCGGCACAAAGGAAAACAAACAAAATTCCCATTGCACAGAGAACTGTTTTATCAGTGACACCTTGTGGGAAGTGCTGTCTCCTCCTGCTTTTGAGTGAAATCAGGGTCCTGTGAGACAGGTGGGTCCTGTGCATCACGAAGCTCTGCTGCCAGGGGCCCAGGCGTGGCTGCTCAGGGTGTGGTGTGCCTGCCACCACAGGGGACAGAGGAGCTGCTTCCGCCTGGATCCAGAACTTTCCTAGACTCACAGGCTCTCCTTTCTCCTTCAGGTAGAGGAGGGTTATCTCCCAGACTTGTGGAATTTTCTATTTGTCGTCCTGAGCAATCCTTGCCTGCTGCTCCCTGCTGTGGATATTTTCAGATGGCAGTGGGAGAGCCACACAGCCTGTGATCATGACTCCATTCACTGGGACGTAGCAAGGCTGGGCTTCTTGGAGAATGAAGAATTCAGAGACGGCGCCTTCTGGCTCTATCAGAGGTTCAGGTTGACAAATGGAGACGTGGCAGGCTGTGGTCTTTTGTTTTCAGCAATGGCGGGGTAATATCTGCACCGGCAGCAGCTGACAGCTGACAGCATCCCAGTGTTGGCCCTTCACCCCTCAATTTCATATCCTCCACTCGAAGCCACATAGCTCTTCCCTAAGCTAAATAATGGGACACACAGCTCTCCCAAGAAAAGACAGGGATGTGTGCGAACATGTGCCTGGGTGAGTGTGTGCACACTTGTGTGAGGGAGAAGTTTCCACCAATCAGAACAGATGCATCTCAAATAATGACTGACCTTAGAGCTTTTTCATTTCTCCTAGGGATCTGGAACACAATGAAAGCATCTGGAGTTGACTGGGCCCACTGTGCCATGATTTCACATAAACACAGAGACTGAATGTGTCCTGGGGTCTTGGAATTGAGCAGTTGTGGGTGAGCCTGCATCCCACCTTGCCATCTGACTCCTCCATCAACCTCAGGATGCAGCTTCCATCTTTGGACACTTACTTTTGGCCTCCCAGATGCTTCTTGGTTTGAACATTATGGGTCAAGACTAGCTCAGGCAAAAAAAAAAAAAGTTTGTGAGACCTCATTTCAATGAAACAAGCCAGGTGTGTAGCACATGCCTATCACCCAGATACACAGGAGC